>NC_037687.1:15341521-15529554 GCF_003255815.1 Theropithecus gelada | reverse complement strand
CCCTAGGAGAGGGGCCCTACATTATGAGTCTTGGCACATTTTCTATTTCTTCCCAAGAAAGAGAATGAGACACACACACACACACACACAGAGGCAGAGAGAGAGAGATCGAGTGAGAATGCTTGCTAGCTTTGTGAGACGGTGTGTGTTTTTTTGCTCTGGAGCATAAACAAATCCTCCTCAGTGAGATGCCATCGTCTGTAGGCTTACAACCCAAATGTCTCCAGGGAGATAAGATTCTCTAGATGTATCACTCTAGAATGTGGGCCAGTATCTTTGGAGCAATACTTAATCTCTAATTTCCAAGGGAAATTGCCATTTAATTCTCCTGTAACTCAGGTTGCCAGTAACTTTTTCTCAGAAACTTTTCATTAAAATGTTCATGGGTCATTGAGCCTTCCCAATAGGGACCAAGAAGAGGCAAGGAAGCCAGAGAGGAAGGTCATGAGGTGGGGGCTCTGGCCGTGGTGACCAAGAGGGGTCTAGGAGTGCAAGATGGATTTGGATTTCTGGAAAAAGGATGAATCTTCAGAGATTGTCTCAGATTAGACTCAAGAGCCCTCAGAGCTAGTGTGACTTTTTGTTGGGGGGGGTGGGGTTTGGGGTTATTGCCTTCTCTCCAGGATGAAGACGGGAAGGAGTTGTCCGATGAGGACATAAGAGCAGAAGCTGACACCTTTATGTTTGAGGGTGAGAGCCCCAGTGTAGGGCTACAGTGGGGACCGGGATCTCTCCATTCCACAAACAGGGTGGTTGGACCTGTTGGTCCAAACCCCCCAGCCTTCCTGTCCCCCTTCCCCCATCCTCCCTGAAGTCC
This sequence comes from Theropithecus gelada, assembly GCF_003255815.1. Taxonomy (NCBI): domain Eukaryota; kingdom Metazoa; phylum Chordata; class Mammalia; order Primates; family Cercopithecidae; genus Theropithecus; species Theropithecus gelada. The sequence goes on along the minus strand of NC_037687.1, from coordinate 15,528,737 downwards.
TCAATGTATGGGTGCTGTCCACCCCTTGGGTGCTGAAGCAGCCCAGAGACCCAAGCCTGCCTTGCTGCCCCTCAGGCCATGACACCACGGCCAGTGGTCTCTCCTGGGTCCTGTACCACCTTGCAAAGCACCCGGAATACCAGGAACGTTGCCGGCAGGAGGTGCAAGAGCTTCTGAAGGACCGTGAGCCTAAAGAGATTGAATGGTGAGTGCAGGCGCTGGTGGCTGTTCCCGAGCCTCTCTCGTTGACTCCGTTCCCCAGGTGGGAAGGGGAGGAGGGATTGTTTTTGTTGATTCTTCCACTGTTGCTTAGTGGGAATAGGAGCAGAGGACCACAGGCAGGACTTAATACCCAGCCTGACTGTCTGGGGAAAGGTTACAGGCCGTTAGGTTACAGAAAGACCTGGGCTTCTGAGAGAATGGGTGATGATATGTGAGGACAGATCATGCCACTTAGCACATGTTCAGCAAATGAACTTCCCCTCCACTCTCTTCCTTTTCTCCCAGAAATATCATTTTTTTCCGAACATCTTTACTTGTTGAATGTTTGCTCTTCTGTTCCCTAATTCCTACTCTCCAGTGCAGTCCAGGGATTTATAAGGGAGACCTGGGGGTAAAAGTCATCCATTCTTGTCCAGAACACCTGCATCGTTCATCCGTCCCGTCCTCATTCAGCAAACGCTCCCACACTGCATTCCCACCCCCACATCTGTGCACAGCATCTTTCTGTGCTCTGGAGAACTGGGAAGGACCCAACCCAGAGATCTGTTTTCCAGGTGCTCCCAGCCTGGTGGAGGAACTGTCCCGGGGCAGGACACTCCCAGCCCACGTGGGCAGGGGTGGAGTTTGCAGTCAGAGAAGCAGGACTGGGGAGTATAGAAAGTGTCTCAGTTGAGAGCCTGAATAATGATCTGAATAATGATTAGTAGATAATTGGGTACAGCTGGGGAGCAGTGCTCTAGGTCAAGAAGACTGCCTGGGATCTTCACAGGAGAAAGTGGGGGGGGAAGAGAGAGAGACAGAGAGAGAGAGAGAGCAGGGTAGGGGGCAGAAAGGAGAAGGAGAAGGAGAGAGAGAGGGAGAAAACTCAGTCATGGTGAGATGATAAAACTGGGGTGGGCTGTGGAAACCTTGGCGAAAATGTTAATGGCTTCAGTTTAAGCCCAAGGGCAATAGGGAGCCATGGGAAGTGTTTGAGCAGGGGAGGGACAGGTCACATCTGGGTACCAGGAATATCTTTCTAGGGCTAGTGTGGAGGGCATTCTGGAGAGGACTAGCTGTAGAATGAGGGCACAGTGGGGACATTCTGAGGCCCGAGCCAGGCCAGGGGCTGGAGGAAGGAGAGGAAGCATTGGAGTGGATGGGTGTCTTGGATTCAGTGTCCTCCTGTCCATGCCTTTGCTCAGCACAGCAGCCCTGTGAGAAGGAGAAACATTTTTTCTGCTTTTAAAACCAATACTTTCTCTGCATTTTTAACAAACAATTTTTTATTGCTGCATAATAGATGCACATAGATTTGAAATGCACGTGATAATCTGATACATTCATATAATTGGCAAAGATCAGATCAGTGTACTTGGGATATCTGTCACCTGAAATATTTGTCTTTTCTTTATGCTAGAAGCATAACTAACATAAGCTAACTATTTTGGTATGTACAGTACATATCGTAAACTATAGTGAGCCCACTGATCTATCGAGTGCTAGGTTTTATTTCTCCTATCAAACCTCTCATTTGTGCCCGTTAATCAACTTCTCCTCACCCCTCCCTCCCTTCTACCAATCTACTTTCTATTTTCATGAGATCCACTTTTTCAGTTCCCACATGTGAGTGAGAATATGTGGTATGTGTTTTTCTGTGCTTGGTTTATTTACTTACCACAGTGACCTCCAGTTCCATCCACGTTGCCGCAAATGACAAAATTCCAGTCTTTTTAATGGTGGCATAGTATTCCATTGTGTATACAAGCCACATTTCCTTCCTTCCTTCCTTCCTTCCTTCCTTCCTTCCTTCCTTCCTCCTTCCTCCTTCTTTCCTTCCTTCCTGCCTTCCTCCCTCCCTCCTTTCCTTCCTCTCTCTTTCTCCCTTTCCTTCCTCCCTTCCTTCCTCCTTCCCTCTCCTCCTCCCTCCCTCCCTCCCGTCCTCTCTCTCTTTCTCCCTTTCCTTCCCCCCTCCCTCCCTCTCTCTCTCTCTTTCTTTCTTTTCTTTCTTTCTTTTTTTGAGACAGAATCTCTCTCTGTCGCCCAGGCTGGAGTGCAGTGGCACGATCTTGGCTCACTGCAACCTCTGCCTCCCGGGTTCAAGCTATTCTTCTGCCTCAGCCTCCCAAGTAGTTGGGACTACAGGTGTGCACCAACCACGCCTGGCTAATTTTTGTATTTTTAATAGGGATGGGGTTTCACCATATTGGCCAGGCTGGTCTCGAACTCCTGACCTCATGATCTGCCTGCCTCGGCCTCCCAAAGTGCTGGGATTACAGGCATGAGCCACCGCACCCGGCCGCCACATTTTCTTTATCCATTCAGTTGATGGGCACTTAGGCTGAATGCACATTTTGGCTGTTGTGAATAGTGCTGCAATAAACACGGAAGTATAGGTATCTCTTCAACAGATTTATTTCCTTTCTTTGGGATAGAAATTTCTTGTCTTTCTTTTCAGTAGTGGAATTTCTGGGTTATACGGTAGTTCTAGTTTTAGTTTCTTGAGGAACCTCTGTGCTATTCTGTGCAGTAGCTACTCTAATTTATATTCCCACCAACACTGTGTGAGAGCTCCCCTTTCTCTATGTCCTCACCAGCATCTATCGTTGCCTGTCTTTTTGATAAAAGCCATTTTAACTGGGATGAAATGATATCTTTGTGGTTTTGATTTGCATTTCTCTGACGATTAGTGACATTGAGCTTTTTTCCATTTACCTATTGGACATTTGTATGTCTTCTTTTAAGAAATGTCTATTCAGATCTTTTGACCAGTGTTAAATAAGATGATTTTATGGTTTTTTTTTTTTTTTTTTTTCCTATTGAGTTGTTTGAGCTCCTTATATGATATATTCTGGTTACTAATCACTTGTCAGGTGGGTAATTTGCAAATATGTTCTGCCATTCTGTGGGTTGATTCTTCATTTTGCTGATTGTTTCCTTTGCTGTGCAGAAGCTTTTTACCTTGTTGTAATCTCATTGGTCTATTGCCTGTGCTTTTGAGGTCTTATGCAGAGAATCTTTGCCCAGACCCACGTCCTGGAGTATAAAATCCAGATTTCAAGCAAAAATTGTGCATGTGGTTAAAAGAAAGGGTCCAAACAATTTATGATAAAGATGAGCTTCCTTATTAAGCTCCACCTTAGCAGTAACTACAGTCAGCAGTTTTCTGTGTATTCTTCCAGAAAATGGCTATCCCAATGCCCACGTTTATATGAACTCCACTGTGATTTTTATTTACATGAACATGTACTGTGTTTTTCTTTGTAAATAAAACTATAAAAATAGACGCAGTTCTGCACTTCATCTCTGAGATTTTATATTTCTCTCAAAATATGAGTTTTTGAAAATGAGTTTGTTTTTAAATTTGTTCTTTCATTGATAAATTTTAATTATATATATTAGAGGTACAATGTGATGTTATGACGTAGGTATACAACCTGAAATTATTAAATCAAGGTGATGAACAAATCCAGCACTTCATGTATTTATCATTTTTGTGTTGAGAACATTTGAAATGTACTCTCTTAGCAATTTCAATTAATACATTGTTCACTAAATCACCATGCTGTGCAGTAGATCTCAAAAACTTATTCCTCTTGCATAACTGAAGCTTCTCTCCTTTGACCAACATCTCATCCTTCTCTGTCCCTCCCTCAGCCCTGGCCTCTGGTAACCATCATTCTACTTCTATTTCTTTTTTTTTTGTTGTTGTTTTTTGAGACAGAGTCTCACTCTGTCACCCAGGCTGGAGTGCAGTGGCACGATCTCAACTCACTGCGACATCTGCCTCCCAGGTTCAAGCGATTCTCCTGCCTCAGCCTCCTGAGTAACTGGGATTACAGGCTCCTGCCACCACGGCCAGTTAATTTTTTTTGTATTTTTATTAGAGATGGGGTTTCACCATATTGGCCAGGCTGGTCTTGAACTCCTGACCTTGTGATCTGTTCCCCTCGGCCTCCCAAAGTGCTGGGATTACAGGCGTGAACCACCACGCCCGGCCTCCACTCCTATTTCTATGAGCTTGACTATTTCAGGTCCCAGGATAAGTAAGATCATGTGTGTTTGTGTTTCTGCACCTGGCTTACTTCACTTAGCATGAGTTCCTCCAGGTTCTTCCATGTTGTAGCAAATGAGATAAGTTTTTTTTTTTTTTTTTTTTTTAAGGCTGAATGGTGTTCCGTTGTATATACACACCATATGGAAAATGAGCATTAAATTACAAAACCAGTGATAAGGACAGGTTCTTCTTGTACCAAATGAGATATTACAGATAAGACTAGGGTTTTCCTTGACAATCCTGCCACCCCACCTAAGCCTTTCTCATTCTCCAAAGGTGTCTCCAGAGCTGTAGATTTGTTATCTATCTATCTATCTATCTATCTATCTATCTATCTATCTATCTACCTATCTATCATCTATCTATCTGTCATCTATCTCTATTACCTATCTATCACCTATCTATCTCTATTATCTATCTAGCTATCTATCATCTCTCTATCTCATCTATCTATCTATCTATCTATCTATCTATCTATCTATCTATCTATCTATCTATCTATCTATCTATCTCCGTTATCTATCTATCTATCTATCTATCTATCTATCTATCTATCTATCACCTATCTATCTCTAGTATCTATCTATCTATCATCTATCTCATCTATCTATCTATCTATCTATCTATCTATCTATCTATCTATCTCCATTATCTATCTATCTATCTATCTCTCTCTCTCTCTCTATCTATCTATCTATCTCCATTATCTATCTATCACCTATCTATCTCTATTATCTATCATCTATCTATCTGTATTATCTGTCTATCTATCTATTATCTATCTATCTCTATTATCTATCATCTATCATCTACTTATTATCTATCATCTATGTGTCTCTGTTTCTATCATCTATGTATGTATCTATTATCTATCTCTCTATATCTGTCACCTATCTATTATCTGTCTATTATCATCTATCAATCTATCATCTATCTCTGAATCATTCATTTCCATAAATATATATTCATATACTTTTTGCCCTTTTTATATGCACGTATGTATATATTTGTAACTTTTTTTCACTAGACAGTGTGTCTTAATGCTATTTTTTTCTGAGTGGTAAATATTTTATTCCTTATTTATTCATCTCATTCCTATGCTGAAGACACATAAACATTTTCAATGATAGTAGATATTTCCAGTTTGCCTTCCAGATTGTCTGTACTGATTTACCTTCTAGCCTATAGTATGTGATGAGACTAGTGATGCCTATTTCCTCCTTTTGGGTAGCTGTATAGTATTCTCTTGTATGGCTATTTATCTAAACATCTTCCCATCAATGTATATGTGGCTTGTTCCTAACCTTTTGCTAAAAGTGGACATGAGGCAGTCAGCATGTGTGCAGTGACCATTCCTTACACGTATAAGCATGTCTGCAGGACAAATTCCCTCAAGTGCAATTGCTGAATCAAAGAACATTTGCATTGTACAATTTTAATTATTGCAAATCCTTTCCTATTAGCTGAGTTTGATGGCACAAGCTTTCCCATAACTTTACCAATACTACTAATGTATTATTAAATGTTAAAATCTATGCCAATCTTCACCTTTCTTCTTTTGATGGACGTTGTTTTAAATAAGAGTGAGGTTAAACATCTCTTGGACGTTTTCTTTTTGTGGAAGTTGTTCCTTTACTTTTTTACTCTTTTTCTTTGGATTCTTCAAAAATATTTACTTTTAAGAATGTGTATTAAAATTGATTTTTTTTTTTTTTTTGAGACGGAATCTCTGTTGCCCAGGCTGGAGTGCAGTGGTGCGATCTCAGCTCACTGCAACCTCCACCTCCCGGGTTCAAGCGAGTCTCCTGCCTCAGCCTCCCGAGTAGCTGGGATTACAGGCGTGCACCACCTCTCCCGGCTAAGTTTTTGTATTTTTAGTAGAGATGGGGTTTCACCATGTTAGCCAGGATGGTCTTGATCTCCTGACCTTGTGATCCACCCGCCTTAGCCTCCCAGAGTGCTGGGATTGCAGCCATGAGCCACCACACCCGGTCAAAATTGATTTTTTTTTTTTTTTCTGTCTTGGGTTGCAAAATATTGCCTTTTAACTTTTGGAGGGTACTTTTGTTTAATATCCTTTACTTGCAAAAACTACTACCTTGAGCATATTCAACTTCTGTGAAGTTAAATTGGTCCACATTTTTCTTTCATAACCGTAAAATCCATCAGTTTCCCAGGATTTTGTTTTGGACAGGGGCTCTCTTTATCAAACGTGAAGTTTTCACTTATGTCTTTCTCTGAGCTCTCTGTTCTTCTCCATGGGTCTGTTTTCTTGTTTTTGCCACAGTGCCACACTGTTTTTAATACTGCAACTTTGTAACAATTCTTTTTAAAAGTTTATTTCGTTACAGGGAGAAAACGTCTCACTTGCAAACAGAGAAGCTGATAGTTGGGTCTTTGCTCCCTTGATAATGATTGGGGCTGGGTGTTTCCTTAGGGACGACTTGGCCCAGCTGCCCTTCCTGACCATGTGCATTAAGGAGAGCCTGCGGCTGCATCCCCCAGTCCCAGTCATCTCCCGCCATGTCACCCAGGACATTGTGCTCCCAGACGGCCGGGTCATCCCCAAAGGTGCCCACAGCCTCAGAGGGAGGAGCCTCCTGGGTAGGAAGAGGAACCCCTCAGGGAAGGAGGTCTTCTCCTGACTGCCCCCTTCTCTCCCACAGGCATTACCTGCCTCCTCAGTGTTTTTGGAACCCATCACAACCCAACTGTGTGGCCAGACCCTGAGGTGCGGGGCCCCCCTCCCTCCCTCTGTTTTTGTCCATTCCAAGGCTCCTAGGGGAGGGGGCAGGGTTTTGATCAGGAGAATCCAACATCACCTCCCTCCAAGACACACACAACTGTCTGTTTCTCCAAGGCTGGTAGACCTGGGAGATCCTACCCAGTAACGCTTCTTGGTCTCACCTCCAGGTCTATGACCCCTTTCGCTTTGACCCAGAGAACATCAAGGAGAGGTCACCTCTGGCTTTTATTCCCTTCTCTGCAGGGCCCAGGTAAGGGCGGCCTGTGTCTGAGGTGGGGACGGGTTGATGGGTGCAGGGCTCTGGTCATGACAGTGGGGTAAACGGGGACATTGTAGATGGTCCAAGTTCCAGCTCTCCTTCCCTCACCTCCTCTGGAGTTTATGGGAAAAGGTCCATAGAGTAGGATCCTGGACGGATCCCTGGTGTGCTCAGAGCCCCCTCCCACCCCACGTTGGTCTAGGCTGGGGGCTGGAGCTGGGTTAAGCTTGCAGGATATGCAAGCCCACATGGGGATCCAGGCACAGATACCCACTTCTCTATCCTCAAGCTACTCTAGGTGGGGTTGGCTGTCCCAGGCCAGGTTCCCGGCTTGAGGGGGCCAGGATGGGGTTCTTGGTTGCAGTCAGAGTTCCCACCCCCCTCCCCCAGGAACTGCATCGGGCAGACGTTCGCCATGGCCGAGATGAAGGTGGTCCTGGCGCTCACGCTGCTGCGCTTCCGCATCCTGCCGGACCACACCGAGCCCCGCAGGAAGCCGGAGCTGGTCCTGCGCGCAGAGGGCGGACTTTGGCTGCGGGTGGAGCCCCTGAGCTGAGTTCTGCAGAGACCCACTCTGACCCCATTAAAATGACCCCTGATTTATCAAAAGTGAAGCACGGAATTTACCCTATGACCCTATTCCACAGTCCTGTATTGCATCCTAGATACCTACTCAAAATAATTGAGACAGGTGTTCAAACAAAAAGACGCGTGTGCATGAATGTTCATGGCAGCCCTATTCACAGTGGCCAAACGATGAAAACAACCCCAAGGTGTATATTGCCAGATGAAAGGATAAACAAAGTGTGGTCCATCCATACAATGGAATATTACACAGCCATAAAAAGGAATGAAGCAGTGATCCCTACTACACTGTGGATGAACCTTGAATACATGATACTGAATGAAAGACATCAGATGCGAAAGGTCACACAGTGTGCAGTCCCTTTATATGAAATTTCCAGAACAGGCCAATCTGAAGAGATGGATAGCAGATTGGTGGCTTTCAGCAGCTGTGGGGAGGTGGGACTGAGGAGCGACTGCTAATCAGGATGGGGTTTCCTCCTGGGATGGTGAAAATGTTCCAGACCTAGATAGTGACGAAGGTAGCACGACATTGTGAGTGCACTAAATGCTATTGAATTGGACACTTTGAATTGGTGAATTTTGTGGTAGGTGAATTCTACTTCAATAAAAAAAAAAAAAACTATTTTATCTCACACATAATATTTTTTTCTGTGCGATTGTTCATATAATAATATGCTGTGAGCATCTTTCCATGACATTAAATCGTCTTACGAAACATTTTGTGGTCTTCAACGTGTGTGTGTTAAGTGTCCAAATCAGTCTTAATTTTAAAAAAAGACATCATGTTAGAAAATAAAAGTGTTTTGTCTCACTTTGTAAGAATTATCTTCTACACATTGACTGTTAGTAACAAACTGAATTATTCTTCATCAAGTAACATTTAGGGTAGAGATCTCATTTTCATAGCAATAGATGCACAAATATTCATGTAAGATACAGGTGTGGTTAGACACCTTTCATAGAACTGGTATGGTTTGAAAATTCCACAGACACTGAATGTTTTGGTCGTATTAACAGAAGTAGATCACTGAGAAGGGAGAAGGTGACTTTTCGGCTCCCTCAGGTAAATGCTGATTTCATCCTCACACTGATCTTACAGGTTGTAGATGAACTCGCTTGTTCAACTCCACCACTGAAGGGTGGAGTTGGGGGTGAATCTTAGCAGTTTGGCATCAGAGGTCATGCCTTATGGTATCAAGGACATGATTTTCAAAGTGGGTCTCAGCCCTAGGCCCATCAGATCACCTGGGAACCCCTACAGATTCCAGACTGAGTAGATGAGACTCTTTGACAGGTGGTGCCTACATTTGCTTTGTTTTGCTTTTTGTTTCTTTTTGTTGTTGTTGTGAATTCATTTTGTCTTTTTGAGACAGAGTCTCCCTCAGTCTCTCAGGCTGGAGTGCAGCGGTACAACCATAGCTCACTGCAACCTCAAACTCCTGGCCAAAGTGTTGGCATTGAAGGTGTGAGCCACTCTTCCTGGTCCCATTTTTTTTTTTTTTTTGAGATGGACTCTCACTATGTCACCAAGCCTGGAGTGCAGTGGCGCCATCTTGGCTCACTGAAACCTCCGCCTCCTGGGTTCCAGCGACTCTCCTGCCTTAGCCCCCTGAGTAGCTGAAATTACAGGCATGCACTACCACGCCCAGCTAATTTTTTGTGTTTTTAGTAGAGACGGGGTTTCGCCATGTTGGCCAGGTTGGTCTTGAACTCCTGACCTCAGATGATCCACCCGCCCCGGCCTCCCAAATTGCTGGGGTTACAGGCGTGAGCCACCGCGCCCAGCCCCAAGTTTTTAAATATAATATTGTTGACCAAAAATACATTCATTCATGTAAAAAATAAAATGCCCAGTGAGAAGTGATAGTGCTACCTATGCCCTTCATCTGCCCGGTTTCTTCATGTGTATAAAGATAAATACTTTCACACCTTGTGCATCCTTTCATAGTATATTTAGCCAAACTATATATAATTAGTCACTCTAATTACATATTAGTATGCCTACATTACAATGAGTGTGCTTACTTGCCACTCCTATATTTTCATGGCTCATCTTAAAATCACATTAAATTTTCAGAATTTGTTCTCTTTGGTGCATAGTTCAGTTTGTTTTTTGAGACAGAGTCTCACTCTGTCACCCAGGCTGGAGTGCAGTGGTGTGATCTCGGCTTACTGCAACCTCCACCTCCTGGGTTCAAGCAGTTCTCCTGCCTCAGCCTCCCGAGTAGCTGGGATTACAGGTGTGTGCCCCCACACCTGGCTAATTTTTGTATCTTTAGCAGAGACAGGGTTTCACCATGTTGACCAGGCTGGTCTCGAACTCCTGACCTCAGGTGATCTGCCCGTCTCAGCCTCCCAAAGTGCTGGGATTACAGGCATGAGATAGTTCAGAGTTTTGACAAATGGCTAGAGTCATGTAACTACCACTACCATAGCCACCCTTGGTAGTCAAAAACCTCCTTCCACCCCTGACCCCTGAAAACCACTGCTGACTTCTGTCTTTCTATAGAATTGCTTTCTTCCTGTTGTGTGAATGGGATTATACCATAGGGAGCCTTGGAGTGTCGCTGCTATCGCTTAGTGTAAAGCATATGAGAGTCTCCCATGTTGTCTCTATCGAGACCCTGTTTCCTCTTATGGCCGGGTAGAATTTCCGGGCATGGATGGGACACTCTTTTTTCGTTGGCTAAAGGACAAGTGGATTTTTTCTGGTTTTTGGATATTATGAATAAAACTGCTATGGATATTTGCATACATGTTCTTGGGGGAAACTAAGTTCCCATTGCTGTTAGAATGGGATGACTGAGTCATAGTATCAGTGTATGTTTACCATGATGAGAAACTATCAAACTGTTTCCAAAAGGTCCGTGTCATTTTTAATTCCTATCAGGAATGTATTGAAGTGGCATCATTGTCTGGGGTAAATACCCAAGGTTCATCATCTCACATCAAGGAAATCAAGGACACAGACACACAAGAAGTAAGTTTAAGAGTTGAGGTTTAGGCTGGGCACAGTGGCTCATGCCTGTAATCCAGCACTTTGGGAGGCTGGGGCAGGTGGATTACCTGAGGTCAGGAGTTTAAGACCAGCCTGACCAAGATAGTGAAACACTGTCTCCATTAAAAATACAAAAAATTAGCCAGGTGTGGTGGTGCACACCTGTAGTCCCAGCTACTTGGGAGGCTGAGGCAGGAGAATCGCTTGAACCCAGGAGGCAAATGTTACAGTGAGCTGAGATCGTGCCATTGCACTCTAGCCTGGGCAACAAGAGCAAAATTCTGTCTCAAAAAAAAAAAAAAAAAAAAAAAAAAAAAAAAAAAAAAGGTAGAGGTTTAATAGGTGAGAGAAAAGAGAAAAGCTCTCTCTCCTGCAGAGAAAGAGGAGCTCCTGAGTGGGTCTTCTGGTTTTGTGGTGAAATGCACAGGGTTTTATAGACAAGCAGGAGGCAGTGCCTGCTTTACAGAGGGCATGAAAGATCGGTCAGACCTGCTGTGCTGTTTGCATAGAGTGGGAAGAAGTTGGCCATCCCACCCTAATCTTTTATTATGCAGATAGGGTCTCTACCTGGCCGGTGCCATGTTGCCTGCTTTTTCACTGCACACATGGCAACAAAGAAAAGGGAAGAGGGGACCTCCATGTTGAATACACCTGGCTTCCAGGTATCCCTTTTCTATTGGCACAGTTGCTGGCATTTACCCATGCAAACTTCCAGCTTGCTAATCTATGCTTGCGGCTTGACTTTTCAGGCTGCTTTTTGTTAGAAAAGAAATGACTTGGGGGCTGCTTTTTATGAAAAGGAAACCTTACTGATAACTCTCTTAACCTCACTATCTGCCAAAATAATTTCTTTCTAGTTCCTGTATCAGTATGAGAATTCTAGTTCCTCCAAATATTCACTGGAATGTGATGGTGTCAGTTTTTTTTTTTTTTTTTCAGTCTTCCTTGTGGGTATTTTTTTTTTTTTTTTTTTTGAGATAGAGTCTTGCTCTGTTGCCCAGGTTGTAGTGCAGTGGACAAATCTTGGTTCACTGCAAGCTCCGCCTCCTGGGTTCACGCCATTCTCGTACCTCAGCCTCCTGAGTAGCTGGGACTACAGGCACCCGCCACCTCGCCTGGCTAGTTTTTCTGTCTTTTTAGTAGAGATGGGGTTTCACTGTGTTAGCCAGGATGGTCTCGATCTCCTGACCTCATGATCTGCCCGTCTCGGCCTCCCAAAGTGCTGGAATTACAGGTCACAGAGCTTTTAATCTGCATTTCTCCATCTTTTCATTTGCCTACTGGCCCACTCCTGTATTTTCTTTGGTAAAGTGTCTGTTCTAATCTTTTGTCCATTAACTTTTCTTGGGTGGTTTGCTTTCTTATTGTTGGATTTTGAGAGTTCTTTACAGATTATGTTTTGCAGACAAGTCTTTTGTCAGATGTGTGATTTGCAAGTATCTTCCCCTAGTCTGCAGCTGGCCTTTTCATTATCTGAAGTTTCATTTTTTTTTTTCTTTTTGAGACCAAATCTCGCTCTGTCACCCCAGTTGGAGTGCAGCGGCACCGTCTTGGCTCACTGCAACCTCCACCTCCTGGGTTCAAGCAATGCTCCTGTCTCAGCCTTAGGACTACAGGCACCTGCCACCACACCCGGCTAATTTTTGTATTTTTAGTAGAGACGGGGTTTCACCTTATTGACCAGGTTGGTCTCGAACTCCCAACCTCAGGTGATCCACCTGTTATAAGTAAAGTTTCAGTGCCGCAAAAGAAATAGCACTCGAATATAAAATTTTCTTTTTAATTCTCAGCAAGGAAAGGTACTTCTGTAGAAGGGTGCACCCTTACAGATGGAGCAATGGTGAGCATACACCAGGATAAGGGAGGGGAAGGGGTTCTTATCCCTAATGTAGGTGGCCCCTGCTGCTGTGTCGTTCCCCTATTGGCTGGGGTTAGACTGCACAGGCTAAACTAATTCCGATTGGCTAACTTAAAGAGAGTGGCGGGATGAGTGGTTTGGCGGGAAAGATGGTTATGACAGAGCAGGTAATCGGAATGAGTCAAGGTGGAGCAGGTAATCGGAATGAGTAAGGGTGGAGCAGGTAATCCGAAAAGGTTGCTTTATGAGGAAGTTAAGTTTAAAAGTAGAAGGCAAAGAGTTGAACATCCTGACATATTGATTCTTTGAAAAGAAATTTAGAACTTCTATCTAACACACTTGCCTCAGTCTCCCAAAGTGCTGGGATTATAGGTGTGAGCCACCAAGCCCAGCCCTGAAGTTTCTTTTATAGAGCAAAAAGTTTTAATGTTTATGAAGTACCCTTTATCAAGTTTGAGTTTTATGATTACTTTTACACCATTATATATAAGAACTGTTTGCCTAATCCCTATGTCCCAAGGGTTGAAATATTGCTATATCCCTGGGATATAGGGGTTAGGCAAAGAGGTTTTTTGTTTGTTTGTTTGTTTTGTTTTTTTGTTTTGTTTTGTTTTATTTTAGACAGATTCTCACTCTGTCACCCAGGCTGCAGTGCAGTGGTACAATCTCAGCTCACTGCAATCTCCGCCTCCCAGGTTCAAGCAATTCCCATGCCTCAGCCTCCAGAGTAGCTGGGATTATAGGAGCGTGCCACCATGCCCGGTTAATTTTTGTGTTTTTAGTAGAGACAGGGTTTCATCATGTTGGCCAGGCTGGTCTTGAACTCCTGGGCTCAAGTGATCTGCCAGCCTCGGCTTCCCAAAGTGCTGGGATTACAGGCGTGAGCCACTGTGCCCGATCAAAGAGTTCTTATATGTAACAGTGTAAATACGTGGGATGTAGAAATATAACTGAGTTTTGTTTGCTGACCGTGTATTCTGCACTCCATTTGATCATTCCTGTTGGATTACATATAATGCTATATTTCCTCAGTCTTAAAACAGTTCTTCTCTTAGCCTCACTTTCATACTAGCTGATGTTTGCTATTTTCCCATGTTTAGATTCCAGCCATCCTAGGGGCTGTGAAGAGGCATCACATTGTGGTTTTGATTTGCTTCTCTCTAATAACCAAAAATGTTGAGTATCTTTTCCTGTGCTTCCCGGTGTTTAAAACAGCATTTTTAGGCTGAATGCGGTGGCTCACATCTGTAATCCCAGCACTTTGGGAAGCTGAGGCAGGTGGATCACTTGAGGCCACGAGTTCGAGACCAGCCGGGCCAACATGGTGAAACCCCCGTCTCTACTAAAAATACAAAACATGTAGCCGGGCGTGGTGGCGCATGCCTGTAGTCTCAGCTACTTGGGAGGCTGAGGCAGGAGAATCACTTGAACCTGGGTGGTGGAGGTTGCAGTGAGCCAAGATTGTGTCACTGCACTCTAGCCTGGACAACAGAATGAGACTGTCTCAAACAATAAAATAAAATATAAAATAACACTTTTTGTTTTAGATGGAGTCTTGCTGTGTTGCCAAGCTGGAGTACACTGGCATGATCTCAGCTCACTGCAACCTCCGCCTCCCGGGTGCAAGCGATTCTCCTGCCTCAGCTTTCCGAGTAGCTGGGACTACAGGTGTGCACCACCCCACCCAGCTAATTTTTGTATTTTTAGTAGAGTCACGGTTTCACCATGCTGACCAGGATGGTCTCCATCTCTTGACCTCGTGATCCACCTGCCTCAGCCTCCCAAAGTGCTGGGATTACAGGCATGAGTCACCACACCAGGACTAAAATAGCACTTTTAAACAAAAATATTGCATGTAAATGTAATACATTTAGATATTAATAAACATTTTCCCAGATAAAAAGATTACATATAAATAAAAAAACCTGGACATGAGAGACATGGGATTGTGGATAACTTCTATTTCTTACTTTTGCTTTTATTTTTTATGGGAATATTCATCATTTTGGAATAAAAGATTTAAATATGAACTCTAAAGGCAAAGAGAAACAAATGTGACATAACTTAGGCTATATATCTAATGTATATTTATTTCATTTTGTAACACTGCTTTTCTATTTTGCAGCCAATAATCCTCTCAGAGCTGTGCCCGGTTTGGGGGATGGTGCCATGATGGGGCCAGGATGCGGGTCTTGGGCACAGTCAGAGTCCTCTCATCTGCCCGCAGGATCTTTATTGGGCAGGTGTTCGCCATGGCCAAGATGAAGGTGGTCCTGGTGCTCATGCTGCTGGGCTTCCGCTTCCTGCAGGACCACATGGAGCCCGGCAGAAAGTGAGAGCTGATCATGCGCACGGAGGGCCGACTTTAGCTGCTGGTGGAGCCATTGAGCTGATGCCTGCAGGGATCCACCCTAACCCCACCCACCCAACCTTGCAGATTCCCAGGAATAAAATGTTTGTCACCTCTGCCTGAGTCTCATCTAAAGCCAGCAGGGGCTGCTTGGGGACTGTAAGGATCCAGGGTGTGGGTGAGTGGAAGCGGGACAGTGTCTCTGAGGCCAAGACACTGACTGCCTCTCTGGCTGACCACGTGGATCGCAGGTTCAGAGCCCAACTATGGACTTTATCGTGTGGGCAATAGGGAGCTATGGGAGGTGTTAGAGCAGGAGAGGGACCGGGCTTTAGGATGGATTTAAGGGGCAATACTGAGGCTCTGAGTCAGAGAGATGAATCCATAGAGGCAGATCCCTTCATCTTGGCCTGCAGGACCAAGGCCCTTGGCCAGCCCAGAACATAGGGAAAGAGGGGTGCAGCTTGGACCCTGGCTGGTTCTGTGGAATTCTTCGTTCCCTTCCTTGCCAATGTTCCACTAAATAGCAGTGGAACACCCTGCCAGTTGGTTCCCTCTGTGAACCCCTTCTCTTACCTTCAGGGAGCCCCCTCCCTTTGTCTTCTGGGTCCCTGATGCTGCCCAGGCAGCCTGGCCAACAGATGCTACCTGAGCCCCTCTCCCTCCCAACTGTGTGCCAGGTGCTCTCATAAGAGTGTCCGGGGGGAAGGTGCATCCCTATCCTTTCACCTCTAAGTTCCTCCTCCATTCCCAGCACAGGCTTCCCTGGCCCATTTTGGGGTGGGGCCAGGGTCAGGGTCAGGGTCATCCTTTTTGGCTCTTGAGATTCAAAGCCAGATCACTGGATGCAAACACCAACCAAAGGTATGCGATCTGGAGCCGGATACAAGCCTCAGCTCTGCTGTGTGACTTGAGAAAGTTAGTTCCCTTCTCTGTGCTTCAGTTTCCCAACTGTATAATGGAGACAACACCTACATCAGACTCATCCCAGGGGCTAAATATAAGGGGCTCAGAGCTGTGCCACTTTATAGAAAATGCACTATAAATGTGGCCATTATTACTTCCTGCCTCAGAAAGCCTGGCTCTTGCAGAGCAAAAGCAGTTCTTTTGAGACTGTTATTTGTGTATCCTGGAATTCAATGGCAAGTATTTTTTTTTTTTTTTTAGACAGAGTCTCACTCTGTTCCCCAGGCTAGAGTGCAATGGTGCGACCTCGATTCACTGCGACCTCCGCCTTCCAGGTTCAAACGAGTCTCCTGCCTCAGCCTCCCGAGTAGCTGAGATTATGGGTGCATGCCACCACGCATGGCTGATTTGTGTATTTTCAGTAGAGGTGGGGTTTCACTGTGTTGGCCAGGCTGGTCTCGACCTCCTGGCCTCAAGTGATCTGCCTGCCTTAGCATCCCAAAGTGTTGGGATTACAGGCATGAGACACTGCACCAGTCCGGCAAGAATTCTACTTTTTAAAAATTTTTTTTTATTTTTTGAGACGGAGTCTCACTTTGTCATCCAGGCCGGAGTGCAGTGGTGCAATCTTGGCTCACTGCAACCTCCACCTCCCGGGTTCAAGCGATTCTCCTGCCTTAGCCTCCAGAGTAGCTGGGATTACAGGCACGCACCACCACGCCTGAATGATTTTTGTATTTTTAGTAGAGACGGGGTTTCACCATATTGGTCAGGCTGGTTTCGAACTTCTGACCTCATGATCTGCCTGCCTTGGGCTCCGGAAGTCCTGGGATTACAGCAGAGAGCCACTGCGCCTGGCCAAGGATTCTAACATGTGTGCTCTTTGAATGAGCTCTGCCTGCCCTCTCTGCTGTGCATATAGCAGGCACTTTTTTTTTTCTGAGAGCAATGGGGGCACCTGGACGTTCAAGGGGGTGGGAAATGAAGGAAACCTCAGTTAATGTCTCCCAATAAGATCCTGCCACAAACATTTATCTCTTTTCATAGTGTAAGGGACTCGGCACCACTGATCCCTGCAGATCCCTCAAACCTCCTTCCCAGCTGCTCTCCATCCCTCGCTGCACTTGGCCACCCTGGGCTCAATTCTGATTCCCTAATAGACTCAGTCTGTTCTTGTCCCAGAGTCTTTGGATTTGCAGTTCCCTGTGCTTGGAATGCTTTTCTCCCAGCTCTTTCGTGACTGAGTCTCATCTGATTCCTGGATTGGCTGAAATGGCACCTTCTCGTCCAGGCTCTTCCTCCTCTATCTAAACAGCCCCCCACCCCAGGTAATTTTTATCCCATGATCCCTTTCTGTCATAGCATTTTATTGCTCTGAGATCGTGTTTGTTTCCTAGTTTATTGAAAGCAGATAGGGTATGCAATCCTTTTTGGTTTGTCCTCTTCATTGAGCTGCAAGCTCCATAAGGTAGAGATCTGTTTTGTCCTGTCTGTTCTTGTGCTGTTTATTCAATTACAGTAGATTATATTAGAGCTCTGCCTGTAACTCTTTGCATATTGCTGTTGCAATATTTACTACCCTTCCAACTGCCAAGGTCTCTTTGCTGCAGGGCTTCCTGTAGCTGGATCTCACTCTGCCTTTCAGATAAGCCCGAAAGTGTTGGGAAATTAACCTCTCATAGATTGGTTCTTAACCAAGGACTGATGGGAACTGGCAGATGAATCCTTCAACCCCTCAACCCCCAGCCCTTTTCCTGGAATAACTCAGTGCATTTCCTACATTGTCCTCTAGAGGACCCCAGTGCACTGCTCACACTTTATTTATTTATTTATTTATTTATTTTTGAGACAGCGTCTCGCTCTGCCGCCCAGGCTGGAGTGCAGTGGCCCGATCTCAGCTCACTGCAAGCTCCGCCTCCCGGGTTCACGCCATTCTCCTGCCTCAGCCTCCCGAGTAGTTGGGACTACAGGCGCCCGTCACCTCGCCCGGCTAGTTTTTTGTATTTTTTAGTAGAGACGGGGTTTCACCGTGTTAGCCAGGATGGTCTCGATCTCCTGACCTCGTGATCCACCCGTCTCGGCCTCCCAAAGTGCTGGGATTACAGGCTTGAGCCACCGCGCCCGGCCGCTCACACTTTAATCTCTGTTTAAGGTTCACACTAACAATAGGCCCAACACCAGGCTCTTTATCTTAATCTGCTTCTGGTGACCCGTCTAAGACACCTGCTGGAACACAGCCTAGACATAATTCAGTAAACATTTCCCCTTCCCTTCCCTCCCCTCCTCTTCCCTCCCCTCCCCTCTCTAATGACCAATAATATTGAGCATCTTTTCCTGTGCTTCCCAGTGTTTAAAACAGCATTTTTAGGCTGCACGCAGTAGCTCACACCTGTAATCCCAGCACTTTGGGAAGCCGAGGTGGGTGGATCACTTGAGGCCATGAGTTCGAGGCCAGCCTGGTCAACATGGGTGAAACCCCGTCGCTAATAAAAATAAAAACATGTAGCCAGGCGTGGTGACAGGCACCTGTAGTCTCAGCTACTTGAGAGGCTGAGGCAGGAGAATCACTTGAACCTGGGTAGTGGAGGTTGCAGTGAGCCAAGGTTGCACCACTACACCCCAGCCTGACAACAGAGTGAGACTGTCTCAAAAAATAAAATATAAAATAGTATTTTTTTTTTTTTTGTCTTCAGGTTGGAGTGCAGTGGCGTGATCCCCCTCCCCTCCCCTCTTTTTGTTTTTGCCCTTCCTTCCTTCCTTCCTTCGTTCCCTCCCTCCCTCCCTCTCTCTTTTTCTTTCTCTTTCTCTCTTTCATCTTTCTTTCTCTTTTTTCCTCTTTCTTTTTTCTGTTCCCAGGAACATTTATTGAACAGGGAAACAGCCAACAAACAAATGAAAAAATGTTCCTCTTTATTAATCATCAGAGAAATGCAAGTCAGAACCACAGTAAGATACCATCTCACATCCGTCAGAATGGCTGTTACTAAAAAGTAAAAAAAAAATAACAGATACTGGTAAAACTGCAGAGAAAAGGGAACACTGCTGGTGGGAATGTAGATTGGTCCAGCCACTGTGGAAAGCAGTTTGGAGATTTCTCAAAGAACTTAAAACAGAGCTACCATTTGACCCAGCAATTCCATTACTGGGTATCTACCCAAAAGAAAATATGTTGTTCTACTAGATAGACACATGCACTTGTATGTTTATTGCAGCACTATTCACAATAGCAAAGACACGGAATCAGCCTAGGTGCCCAACAGTGGATTTTTTTTTTTTTTTTCGAGATGGAGTCTCGCTCTGTCACCCAGGTGCGATCTTGGCTCACTGCAACCTCTGCCTCCCGGGTTCAAACGATTCTCCTGTTTCAGCCTCCTGAGTAGCTGGGACTACAGGTGCGTGCCACTTGTTTAAATGTGGTGCATATACATCATGGAATACTATGCAGCCATGAAAAGGAATGAAATTATGTCCTTTGCAGCAATGTAGATGGAGCTGGAAACCATTATCCTAAGCAAATTAATGCAGGAACAGAAAACCAAATACCACATGTTCTTACCTAAAAGTGGGACCTAAACATGGGGTACACATGGACATAAAGATGGGAACAGTAGACCCTGGGGACTACTAAAGCAGGGAGGGAGAGGAGGGGCATAGGTCGAAAAACTACCTATTGAGTATTATGCTAACTCTCTGAGTGATGGCATCCATACCCCAAACCTGCACTTGTACCTCCTGAATCTAAAATAAAGGTTGAAACTATAAAAAAAATTGAGACCCATGAAATCGTACAATGAGCTGGTATATGTCCTTCAACTAGATTCACTCTTTGCTAACACTCTGCCACGTTTGTATTATTGAGGTATCTATCTATCTATCTATCTATCTATCTATCTATCTATCTATCTTCATACCTATGTACCTATCTCATACTCTTCATTGCTGATTCTTTTTTTGAGGGGAGAGAATGGAGTCTTGCTCTGTCACCAGGCTGGAATGCAGTGGAGCGATCTCGGCTCACTGCAATCTCTGCCTCCCAGGTTCAAGCAATTCTCCTGCCCCAGCCTCCCGAGTAGCTGGGATTACAGGCGCGCACCATCACACTCAGCTGATTTTTGTATTTTTAGTAGAGATGGGGTTTCACCATGTTGGCCAGTATGATCTCGATCTCCTGACCTTGTGATCTGTCCACCTTAGCCTCCCAAAGTGCTGGGATTACAGGAACATTTTTTCATGTGTTTGTTGGCTGCTTCCCTGTTCAATAAATGTTTCTGGAGGGTGGGATTACAGGTATCTCACTGTGGTTCTGACTTGCATTTCTCTGATGATTAATAAAGAGGAATTAGGTCAAATAGGAACCTGGTCTGTTTCTTGCTCTCACTGCCCTGAACCTTAGGACCTGGAACTGCATGGGAATGAGGTAGATGCCTGCATCCTTGCTGCAGAGAAGAGAAGCATAATGTTTGATTTTTCTTCCAGGGTCGTGGAGACAAGCTATCAGAAAACGAAGAGCAGTTTCTTGCTCCTGGTTCAGAAACTTAGCTTCAGATCAGGGTTATGAGCTGAATGTATGTCTCCCCGAAAATTCATATGTTGAAGCCCTAACCCCCCATATGATAATACTTGGAAGTGGGGCCTTCGGAATGTAATTAGGTGAAGATTAAGCCATGAAAGTAGGGTCCTCCAATGGGGCTAGTGTCCTTATAAGAAGAGAAATCAAGACCAGGCTAGGCGTGGCGGCTCACACCTCTAATCCCATCTCTTTGGGAGGCTGAGGCCAAGAGTTTGAGACCAGCCTGGCTAACACGGCGAAACCCCATCTCTACTAAACATACAAAAAATTAGCCAGGCGTGGTGGCAGGCGCCCGTAATCCCAGCTACTTAGGAGGCTGAGGCAGGAGAATCACTTGAACCCAGGAGGCGGAGGCTGCAGTGAGCCGAGATCACGCCATTGTACTCCAGCCTGGGCAACAGGCTCTGTCTCAAAAATAAATAAATAAATAAACAAATAAATAAATAAAATAAAAAGATAACAATGGGGTCTGAGCTTCATGAGGATGCGGTCACACCCCAGAAAGTCATTTAATTATAGTCCACTCTGATTGTGATAAAATGTCCATTTATTTGTTTACTCTGGTGTTAAATTTGATCCAATATTTACAATCACAGATCCATTTTCTTGAAATTATTATTTTATATGTCTGATGCATTAACCCACATTCTAATACATTTTCTCCCCACGAGAATGTGAAAAACACCAGGAGGTCAGAGGATCTAATCCTGCTTGCTCTCTTGTTTGAGCTGCAGGCAGACAAGGTTTGGTTCCTAGAGCCTGGAACACAAAAAGTGTTCAATAAATGCTTAACACAGGCATTGAATAGATGAGTTTTGAAGGCATGGGGGTGAAGTAAGTAAAGTCATGAGCTGGCTCCATTGATTGTACCCAGATCCCTACAGGACTCTACTGAGTGAGACAATCATACTATCTAGCACGTATTGAGCATTTATGAAATGCCAATACATTTACCGGCATCATGCTGTGGGGCAGGTGCTATTATTATTGGCCTCCCCATTTGCAGACAGAGGTCCAGAGAGGTCAATTCACTTCACTGAGGTCACACAGCCAGGAAATGGGTGGACCAGGACGTGAGTCAAGTTTATCCGATGTGAGCCAGAGTCTTGAGGCATGAAGCCACTTAGGCTATTATACAAGTCTCCTTCTGCCTGTTAATCTGTGTTTAAGAACCCAAAGAGAAATCAACAATTCGCACTGCCAGTGGATCTCTGCTTAAACAAAGAAAACAACAGCTGGGTGCGGTGGCTCACGCCTGAAATCCCAGCACTTTGGGAGGCCGAGGTGGGAGGATCACTTGAGTTCAGGAATTCAAGACCAGCCTGGCCAGCATGGCGAAACCCCATCTCTACTAAAAACACAAAAATTAGCTGAGTGTGTTGTCAGGTGCCTGTAATCCCAGCTACTTGGGAGGCTGAGGCAGGAGAATCGCTTGAACCCTGGAGGCGGTGGTTGTGGTAAACCGAGATTGTGCTACTGCATTCCAGCCTGGGCAACAGAGGAAGACTCCATCTCAAAAAAAGAAAACAACGAACTCCCAGAGAATTCAGTTGAAGTGATGTCATGGGGTCCACATACCAAGCAATTAGTAGAATTCATCTGAACCCGCCACCTCCAGCCCTCCTCCAAAACTCCCCATGCTCATCTGTCAAAGCCCGGGGACATCCCTCCTAGAGGATACATCAGAGATGCGCTCGGTTAGAGCCTTGACTGGCATCAAACAGCCCAGTGGAACACCTGCCGGCACAATCCACCAAACTCTACTGTCTTAACAATCCCCGGGAAGCCAGTTCTAAGTTTCATCAGTGAACAAGCCATGGGATTTTTCAATGACCCTTGGGGGCTCATTAAAAGTTGACACACAATTCCTATCTGCACTTCACTTGGGCAAATAAGGAGTCCCTCATTATCAACCACGGAGCTGCAGGCAGATGAGGTTTGATCTATAGCTCGGGGCTAAGGTGAAGGCAGAAACACAGGCTCGCTCCAGTCCGGAGGAATGGTCCCCAGATAGTATCCCCTTATCCTCTAAACTTAGATGTTTAATTAGCAGCAAGAGACATAGGTAGGAATTAGAAGTGGTCCTTCGGCCGGGCGCGGTGGCTCACGCCTGAAATCCCAGCACACTGGGAGGCCGAAGCGGGTGGATCACCTGAAGTCAGGAGTTCGAGACCAGCCTGGCCAACATGGTGAAACCCCATCTCTACTAAAAATACAAAAATTAGTTGGGTGTGGTGGTGGGCACCTGTAATCTCAGCTACTCAGGAGGCTGAGGCAGGAGAATCACTTGCACCTGGGAGGTGGAGGCTGGGAGGTGGAGGGTGCAGTGAGCCAAGATCGTGCCACTGCACTCCAGCCTAGGCAAGACAGAGCAAGACTCTGCCTCAAGAAAAAAAAAAAGGGGGGGGCCCTTTCTTCCCCCAAGACACAGGAGTCCCAGAGCTTCACGCAGTTAAATGCTACAGAAAGTACCACGGCATCCTGGCCCTCAGAAGCAAAGCGTAGAAAACACTTGGTGCCAAGTGTGGCCCTGTGGACTTTTCATGCTGCTGGAGTAGATGGAGGGGAAGGTCTCCAGAGCTCTGAGAGGGGCCGAGGCTTCTACTTCTATTGTAATGCTAACTGCACTATGTCATATAAGTTGCTTAATAGACATATCCCTTGTTCCTTCCACTAGACTGGCCGCCTGAGAAGGTAGGACCACTTTGGATTCACTCATCATTGTGTCCCACCACCCAGCACCTAATAGGTGCTCAACAAATACTTGCTGAGAAAACAAGCAAATGACTGTCTCATTCCAGCGCTATGGAGAGTGTGTGAGTTGCAAAATCCTTCTGACATGTGAATGGCTATTCCTGAGTTTATCTGAAATTCATTTTCCAGGTGTGAATGACCTCATTTGGACCCACTGTTCCTTCTGTGTTTATCATAGACAGACAGTATCACCCATGTAGATGAGTGTAATCTTGGGGCTGTTGGGACTCTTTGAAATCAGACCCCTGACTGTCTTTCTTGGCTCCATAAGCCACTCTCCACTCCTTGCTGCCCAAGGCCCCTGTCATATTGTCCTCTCCCTTCCCCCTCCCCCCTCCCTTCCCCCTCCCCCTCTCCCTCCCTACTCCCCCACCCCTCCCCCTTCCTCCTCCTCCTCCTTCTCCTCCTTCTCCTTCTCCGTCTTCCTCCTCTTCTTCTTCTTCTTCCTCTTCTTCTTTTTTTGAGATGGAGTCTTGCTCTGTTGCCCAGGCTGGAGTGCAGTGGCATGATCTCAGATCACTGCAACCTCTGCCTCGTGGGTTCAGGCGATTCTCCTGCCTCAGCCTCCTGAGTAGTTGGGATTACAGGCACGCATCACCATGTCCAGCTAATTTTCCTACTTTTAGTGAAGATGGAGTTTCACCATGTTGTCCAGGCTAGTCTCGAACTCCTGGCTTCAAGTGTTCCACCTGCCTCAGCCTCTCAAAGTGCTGGGATTACAGGTGTGAGCTGCCACACCCGGCCCATATTGGCTTTCTCCTCCTTCTCCTCCTCCTCCTTCTTCCTTCCTCTTCCTTCTCCTTCTTCTTCCTCTTCTTCTCCTTCTGTTTCTCCCTCTGCTTCTCCTTCTTCTTCTCCTTCTCCTTCTTCTTCTTCTTGAGATGGAGTCTTAGTCTGTCGCCTAGGCTGGAGTGCAGTGGCATGATCTCAGCTCACTGCAACCTCCTCCTGGGTTCAAGCGATTATCCTGCCTCAGCCTCCTGAGTAGCTGGGATTACCGGTGTGCATCACCATGCCTGGCTAATTTTCCTATTTTTAATAGAGACGGAGTTTCACCATGTTGGCCAGGCTGGTCTTGAACTCCTGACCTCAAGTGATCCACCCACCTCAGCTTCCCAAAGTGTTGAGATTACAGGCGTGAGCCATCACACCTGGCCCATATTGTCTTTCTTCTTTTCCTTGGATGGGCAATCATCTTCCCACCTCGGGTCCTTGGAACATGCTCTTCCCTTTGCCTGGTGCAGCCTTTCCTCTCCTTCTGCTCCTGGAGCAGAATGTCTTGGCTGAAATGCCACCTCCTCCTTGAAGCCCCAACCACCTGTCCTGGTTTCTAAGGATGAGGTTGTTCAGCCCCCACAGCCACTGCCATCTCTTCCTCACACTCCTCATGCTCTTTTCTAAAACTCAGCCAATAACTCATCCTCTGCCTTCTCCCTCCACTGTAAAATCCACAAGAGCAGGCATCATGTCTGCCCTGGCCACTGCAGTCACCCCAGCTCCTGGCTCGGTGATGAGCTCAGATGTTCTGGGCAGATCTGTTACATGTGTGGTAGCTGGGGCTGAACTTCCTCTGAGCTAGAGATAAGTTACCTCATGCACAGTCTTTATGCACTGAGGATGGTCATTTTTATCATCTTAAGCAGCTAGTGTGGTGGTTGTGATGTCTTCTTGTTATCAAGCAGCAGATCAAACATGAGGTTTCCTGCCTCTATTTACTGTCAAGCAGCCGTTTATCTCAGAAAGAGTAGACCTCTTGAGCAAGATGTTTTCATTTTTTTAACTGAAAAAAAAATTTTTGTAAAGATGAGGTCTCATCATGTTGCCCAGACAGTCTCGAACTCCTGAACTCAAGTAATCCTCCCATCTTGACCTCTCAAAGTGCTGGGATTGTGGGTGTGAACCACCATGCCTGGACTTTTTATAACTTAAAAAAAAAAAAAAAAAATTTAGAGGCCGGGCGCAATGGCTCATGCCTTATGTCTGTAATAAGGGAGGCTTTGGCACTTTGGGAGGCTGAAGCAGGTGGATCACCTGAGGTCAGGAGTTCAAGACCAGCCTGGCCAACATGGTGAGACACCATTTCTACTAAAAATACAAAAAATCAGCCGGGCATGGTCGTGTGCGACCATGGTCAGCTACTTGGGAGGCTGAGGCAGGAGAATCACTTGAATTCGGGAGGTGGGGGTTGCAATGAGTCGAGATCAAGCCATTGTACTCCAGTCTGGGCAACAAGAGAGAAACTCCATCTCAAAAAAAAAAAAAAAAAAAAAAGATTAGAGACAAGCTCTCAGTCCATTCCCAGCCTGGAGTGCAGTGGTGCAATCACAGCTTATTGCAGCCTTGACTTCCCAGGCTCAAGTGATCCTCCTGCCTCAGCCTCCCAAGTAGCTGGGGACAACAGGCAGATATTTCACCTTCTTTGTTAGCTGTGTTTCTCGGTATTTTATTTTTTGTGTGGCTATTGTGAATGAGATGATGTTCTTGATTTGGCACTCAGCTCGGACATTGTTGGTGTGTAGAAATCCTATTGATTTTTTGCACACTGTTTTTTATTCTGAAACTTTGCTGAAGTTTTTTTATCAGATTGAGGAGTTTTTGGGCAAAGACTATGGAGTTTTCTAAGTATAAAATCATATCATCTGCAAACAGAGATAGTTTGACTTCTTCTCTTCCTATTTGAATGTCTTTCATTTCTTTTTCTTGCCTGATTGCTCTGGCTATGACTTTTAGTACTATGTTGAATAGGAGTGATAAGAGTGGGTATCCTTGTGTTATTCTGGTTCTCAAAGGGAATACTTCCAGCTTTTGCTCATTCAGTATGATGTTGGCTGTAGGTTGACCATAGATGGCTCCTATTATTTTCAGGTATATTCCTTTAATGCCTTATTTGTTGAGGGTTTTAACATGATCTCTTCACTTTGCCAACACTTGTTATCTTTCATCTTTTTGATGTTGATCCAAGTACACACAATTTCAGTTAGGCAGGAGGACCAAGAGATCTACTGTACTATAGTTGGTGACTATAGTTATAACAATCTATTGTATATTTGAAAATTATTGAGAGTAGATTTTAAGCATTCTCACCACAAAAAGAAATGATAAATGTGTGAGGTATGCATATATTAACTGGCTTGATGGAGCCATTCCACTATGTATACATATATCCAAATGCTGTGATGTGCAGCATAAATATGTACAAATAAATAAATATATTCATTTATTTCCAATAAAATACACTTATTTCATGTATCTGATCCCAAACACATGAAATCTGGCAGATACTCTTTTTTAAGTTGGCATATTCGATAAATGGCACTGAGTCAACTGACTAGCCACATGGATATTTTATTCATTTATTCATTCATTCATTTAGAGACAGAGTCTTGCTCTGTCACCCAGGCTGGAGTGCAGTGGCGTGATCTTGGCTCAATGCAACCTCAGCCTCCTGGATGCAAGCGATTCTCATGCCTAAGCCTCCCAAGTAGCTAGGAGGCGTGCACCACCATGCCTGCCTAAGTTTTGTATTTTTAGTAGAGATGGGGTTTCGCCATGGTGCCCAGGCTGATCTTGAGCTCCTGGCCTCAAGTGATCTGCCTGCCTGTGGAAACTGGACACAGTAGTAGGGTGGACGCCTCAGGTTATAAATGACCCTGTCTCCTTTGTTCGGTATACCCTCGTGGCAAAACTGCTGGCGAGCGTACCCTTTCTGCAGGAAGTAAAAATGGCCTTGCTAAATAAATTAATGTTCAAGTTGCTATTTCTTTAGGGCACCAGAAAACAAGCATTTCAAACACTATTTATTCTTAATTAGATGAAGAAGGAAGTCTTTGAAGAAGAACCTCTACTTTTCTTTTTACATCCGGACACGAGGAAGGCACAGGTTCAGGGACCAAGAACCGCCCATTTGGGCTCCGCGCAATGTTTTCTCTTGTCTCCTGTCATTCTAACCCCGGGGCAGGGGGAGCGGGACCCCATGCGGTATCCAATCAGGGGCACTGGGGGGGCCGTGCTAACTGTACAATCAGGAGCCTAGCCGTAGCCGGGGCGGGGGGGAGGGGGGACGTGGCGGGCGGTGGGTGCTTCAGCTTCTGGCGGTTTCTTTGTTTTTCCGCTCCCGCCACGCTGGGTTTGGCGTCTTTGCTGCTCGCACAGGCCCCCCGGTAATCCCCGTCGCCGCCCCTCTGTGAAGTGAGCAGCCCCGGGGGAGGACGCCGGGACACCCGGAAGCCGGAAATGCTGAGTGTGCGGGGGCCGGACGTCCCGAGACCTGAGGAGGGGCTGGTGGAACCCGCCGGATCTGGCTGTGGCGGGACCCGGACCTGTCCGCTGTGACTCCGGGGTCTGGGACCCGAGTCCCCCTGGAGCAGCTCGGCCCTCGGTCTCCTCGGCCGCAGGGTAGGGCTGGGCCGGCAGCTGGGACTCCGGGCGTCCTGTTCCGTCCCTGCGCGGTGACTGTCGCCCCGGAGCCCTCTCTGGGCAGCTTCGCGCCCGCAGCTCCGTGTCTCCCCAAATTGGGCGGAGACCACGGGAGGGTCATGAGGGGATCCCGCCTCTGGCGTGGGATTCTTGTGGGAGGAGCCGTGGCCTGTGGGCTCCCCAGTCCCGCCTTTCTCCCGTAGGCGGCCCCCGCTTCTCCCTGAGTCTTCCAAAAGGTGTGCGAAGCCGGGTCTCCGCGACCCGGTCCCCCAGCCTCGCTCCCCCTTGGGCTGGCGGTAAATCTTGTAATAAACGTTTCCCTCCCCACATTCCCTAACGCCAGCGTCTCCACTGCAATCCACATGGTTCTCAACTGTTAGTCCCTTTGTTGTGCGTTTCAAAGCAACTTGGCATTTAAATGATCGTTTTTTCCACAGAGCAGTGGCTGATTCTTTTAGGAAGATTTGTTTTCTATCTGCGACCTTTTCACATACAAGGAAAGGAGAGGAAAACCACATGAAACGCCTCTGTTTAAAAAAGCCTTAGTGCCGCTCCTTTTTTCTTAGACACCTCATCAGACTGCCTTTGCGTTGAGGTTCCTGTCCCGCGTGTCCGTATAGAAGACCACCTAATCAGGCTTTGTGTGAACAACAAGGCTGTTTATTCACTTGGGTGCGAGTGGGCTGAGTCTGAAAACAGAGTCAGCGAAGGGAGATAGGAGAGGGGCAGCTGTATAGGGCTGGGGTAGGCCGTGGAAAGTTACAGTTAAAGGTGGTTATCTATTGTCAGCAGAGGAGGGGAGTCACAAGGTGCATGGGGGAGAGATCATACCGGAGAAGAATGTCACAGCATCGATTGATCAGTTGGGGCAGGGCAGGACCAAGTCATAATGGTGGAATGTCCTAAGGTGGGTTAATTAGTTAAGGCAGGAACTGGCTGTTTCACTTGGTGGTTTTTCGGCTGCTCCAGACTTCTTGGCTCCTGTGAGCCATCTGGACATATATGTGCAGGTCACAGGGGTTGCAATGGCTGAGCTTCAGCTCAGAGGCCTGGCATTTTTGTCTTTTTATTTATAAAATATAAAGTTAAAAGATAAAATGTCAATTCCTTCTAGCGATTATTGGGGTAGGGGCGATGTTTCTCAGGACTGCTTCAAGCGTGACCAGGGACTGTGTGGACACCTTAAATAACATTTTATAATGAGTTAGTCCAATAAGTTTCAGGACTAGATTGCATTTTTATGTAGCTAACAAGGTGCCAGGTAGCATATTTTTGAGCTTGGAACTGCCCTAATAAAATAAGTTCTCTAAAAACAGTAATCAGGCATATTAGTGTTAATGTAGGTGGCGATGCGTTTTTAGGCCAAGGAAGGAACAATGTTTTATGTATCAAAGCCTTTTGTCCCCATTTTCCATCATATGAATAGGATTCCCATTGTTAAGCCAATGATCTATTATATTACCCTTTCCCATAGGTGTGAGTGGCGTTCTGAATGGAGAAGTTCAATAGTTCTGAGTGCAGATCCTAAGCAGGAGAGATCATAAGGAAAATAATCTTTGTCTCCTGGATTAAGCTGAGGCTGGTGAAGAGAGAAATGTCCCAAGCCCTCTAACAGTGGCATACTTTGTGCTGTCCTGGGTGCTGGTCTGGTTGCCAAATATGTGGAACTGGCCCCGTATACGCGTACTATTGTCCATTTCTTTAAGAGTAGGCTTGAGGACACCATGGGCAAGGATCTGATGGTTGCCAGCCTAAGCGTTTTAGACTTTTGACCCAGAGATTTTTTGTCCTGTGTGTGGAAAAAATGTTAGAGGATAGGGTTTCAAGATATCCTTTTTATAGACGGCAGGTCCTAAGAGATTAGGCTCCAGAGGAACGGATGAAGCCTGCTTGGAAGCATGCTTGGATGGCTGTTTGGAAGGAATGTTGCATGGAAGCATGGCCTTGACTGGGCGCTGCCAGGAGCTTAAGGGTTGTAGGTTGTTTGTCTGGTCGGCTCTCAGCCTAATCTTGCAACTTCCAGGAGGAAGAGGAGAGATCAGGCTGTCTGTCTGACGGGCACAGCTTTATTCTGGAGTGGTGAACCCAATGGAGAGGGTCCTGCAGTTGGACAGCAGTTGGGGTGCTATAGATGACCAGGTAGGGTCTGGTCCGTTGGGGCTGTAGAGTTTGAGGGGTCAGACTTTTGACAAGGACTGATCGTCCAGCTAGGGTGTCTTCATATACCTGGGAATCTGGAGTAGGTAAGAGAAGATTAGCAGCCTGGTGAATTTCCTGTCTAGCCTGCTGGAGGACTGGAAGATAGTCACCCAGGGGGCTGGTGTCTGGAACAAGGTTGGGGCGAGTAAGAAGGTGTGTCCATATAAAAGTTCAAATGGACTGTATCCTGTGGCATCTCGAGGACAGGCCCTAATTCTGAGGACGGCAAGTGGTAAAAGTACTGTCCAGTCCTTTTTAAGTTGGAGGCTGAGTTTGGTGAGGTATGTTTTTAAAAGACCATTCATCTGTTCTACCTTTACTGAAGATTGAGGGCAGTAGGGGGTATGAAGTTTCCACTGAATACCAAGAGCCTGAGAAGCTGTGGAAGTAGGGAGGCCAAATCGGGGAATTATGTCTGTCAGAAGGAAAAAATGACTGTAGTAGCCTTTTCAGAGCTAGAGGGAAAGGCCTCGACCCATCCGGTGAAGGTATTGACCCAAACCAGGAGATACTGAAATTTACAGACACAGGGGCATGTGAATAAAGTCAATTTGCCGATCTTGTGTTGGAGTAAATCCATGAGCCTGATGCGTAGGAAAAGGAGGAGGCCTGAGAAAATCTTGGGGATTGGTGGCTTGGCAGACAGAGCATTGAGAGGTGATGGTTTTAAGGATGGGTTTCCGTGATGGGAAGGAAATGAGGGGCTGTAGGAGGCCAGCCAGAGGCTTATGTCCTACATGGAAATGGTCATGAAGGGAAGAGAGAATAGACTGGGCTTGTGAGGCATTAAGAACAAAGAAAGATTTAGGGTGAGTCACACTGGGACCAGAGGCTAGGGAGGGAGCGAAGTATAAAAAAATGCCTGGACGTAAGGCACCTCAGACCATTTGCCATATTTTGACAAAAATTATCTAGGTCTTGTAGGATGGAGAAATCGAAAGTGCTGTTTTCTGGCCATTTGGAAACATTGTCAAGTTTATATTGGGGCCAAGCAGTATTGTAGAAGAAAATAAGACGTTTGGGTTTTAGATCAGGTGTTTAAGAGGTTTTAAGTTTTTAAGTACACAGGCTAAGGGGGAAGAGGGAGGAATGGAGGGTGGAAGGTTGCCCCATAGTAAAGGAGGTAAGTTTAAAGAGAAAATTAGAGACACAGAGAAGAGCGGAGGTGAGCAGTCAAAGCAGGCGTCCCCGCAATTGACTTGACACCATGGGAATGTGGGTGAATGACCAAGGCAGGCATCCCCGCAGTGATCAGACACCAATGGAATGTGGGTGGATAATCAGGCAGGCATCCCCGCAGTGATTAGACACCAAGGGAAGACTGTCTTCCCGAGTCTGTGACCAGGGCCGGAGTTTTGGGTCCATGGATAAAATGTGTCTCCTTTATCTCTACTAGACAGGAAAAAGACTAGACAGGGAGATTGGAGGGTAGCGAGAGAGGCTGGAGAAAAGAGTGAAGAGACCGCTAACCCGATTTGAAATTGGTGAGATGTTCCTTGGGCTGGTCTGAGGACCCGAAGTTGTAGGTGGATCTCCTCACGGAGTGAGGGCGAGGACAGGGGACCGGTCTCCGGAAGGAGTCCCCCTGTCCCCAGTTTCAGCACCAAGTGTCACGCATGCCCATATAGAAGTCCACCTAAACAGGCTTTGTGTGAGCAACAAGGCTGTTTGTTCACTTGGGTGCAAGTGGGCTGAGTCTGAACAGAGTCAGCGAAGGGAGATAGGAGAGGAGCAGCTGTATAGGGCTAGGGTAGGCCGTGGAAAGTTAGTTAAAGGTGGTTATCTATTGTCAGCAGAGGAGGGGGTCACAAGGTGCATGGGGGAGAGATGATGGGACTCATTGTCCAGGAGAAGAATCTCACAGCGTCGATCGATCAGTTGGGGCAGGGCAGGACCAAGTCATAATGGTAGAACGTGGTAAGGTGGGTTAATTAGTTAAGGCAGGAACTGGCTGTTTCACTTCTTTGTGGTTTTTCGGCTGCTGCAGACTTCTTGGCTCCTGCCGGCCATCTGGACATATATGTGCAGGTCACAGGGGTTACAATGACAGAGCTTTGGCTCAGAGACAGTTCCCTTTTGGAAACGTTGCAGGGTGATGTGACCTCACCCTCTTATCTTTTCCTGGTCCTGAGTTTCCCAACTGCCTGGGGCTGATCTAAGATGCCCACAAGCTGCCGGGTATCTTGGAGGGTCATAAATGTCAGCTCCTGGGTCATCTCTTCCCAGAGGACAGCCTGAGATGTGCCTGTGGGACCTCTCAGGGGAGCTGCTGCGTGCACCCCCTCCCCCCACCGCCCAGGAGGGAGGAGTCTCTTGGTATCTCCCACCATCATCTAAAAGGAAACCCCTTAGGACATTTAGCTTTTCTCACCCCAAGCCCAGTTCTCACTTCTTGGAAATACCTGTCTGGTCAGCCACTCAGATGCTGCTATTGAGGGGAGAAGACTGGAATGATCCCTGTCCTTTGAATCCTCTTAGCCTAGTGAAGGGAGAAAACGATGGCTAAGGACAGGAAAACCACGCTCACCGAGATGGTGCAAAAAGCTGAAACACACACAACACAGTGTTTTCTGGGAGGGTGGTCACTGAGTATATAAGTGAGCAGCACAGGTTTGGGACCCGTCTATGGGTCTGTCACCTTGAAAAGGTTTTTTTTTTTTTTTTACTTACTTACTTATTTATAATAGAGTCAGGTTCTCGCTACGTTGCCCAGGCTGATCTCAAACTCCTGGGCTCAAGCGATCTTCCTGCCTCAAACTCCAAAGTGCTGGGATTACAGGTGTGAACCACTGCACCTGGCCTCTTATTTGAACCTGTTTTTTTGTTTGTTTGTTTGTTTGTTTTTTGAGACTAAGTCTCATTCTGTCACCCAGTGGTGGAACCCAGGTCATGACTGTGAGTGACCTCAGTTACTCCAGTCCCTGCAGCTACGTAACAGCTCAGCCACCCACAGACACAGTCGCAATAGTCTCACAGCTGAAGAAGACGCCAGGGTTATATTTCTTCTTCAGCACTGGTTTTGTTGTGTCCCATAAGACAGGGATTCCCCAACCCCCAGCTGGTACCGGTCTGTGGCCTGTTAGATCTGGGCCACACAGCAGGAGCGTGGCGGAAGGGGTGGGGCGGGGTGAGCATTACCACTTGAGCTCCGCCTCCTGTCAGATGGATCAATGGTGGCACGCTGGCATTAGATTCCTATAGGAGCGTGAACCTTATTGTGAGCTGGGAGAAATTTAAGGTAATTTAAAGGACTGATCAGGATTATAAAATATGCTCACACTACGTAAGTAATATGCAGACATTACATGGGATCTGGGTTGGGTGCTCCTTATGAGAATCTCATGCCTGATGATCTATTACTGTCTCCCATTACCCTCAGATGGGACAGTCTAGTTGCAGGAAAACAAGCTCAGGGCTCCCACTGATTCTACATGGTGAGTTGTATCATTACCTCGTTATGTATTACAATGTAATAATAATAGAAATAAAATGCACAATAAATGTGATGCACCTGAATCATCCCGAAACCATCCCCCCAACCCCAGTCCATGGAAAAATTGTCTTCCATGAAACTGGTCCCTGGTGCCAAAGAGGTTGAAGCCTGCTGATGTGCAGAATATGGAGTATTTCCACAGTACCCATGCAATAGTCATAAACTCAAAAGCACAGACAATGGTAAAATATATACGCAATAATTGAGAAGTGATACATTTTAAGCAGTTATTACCATTTTAAGCTTCTAGACTTTATCACTTTCTCACCTGCTTAATCTTTAAGAAATTTATTGTCTCTAACAACTTCTGAGACTTTCAGATAGAAGAATCAATCTCCTTATAATCTGTATTTACAGAAGACCTGTTATCTATTGATAGGTGCTGAAAATAATGCTAAGGATCATAGGTGAACCTTTTCGATTATGACAGAAGTGAGAAGACAGAGCTCAGTCCTAGATTCCCTTAATTTATTTCCTTGTAATTTCATACAATTTACTTTTAATCAGAGCTGTGTTTAACAACGAGGTTGCAAAATTTTTCAGACGCTGACAACTGGCTCTTCTGAGTTGGTTGAAGCTGTAAAGTCATCACTTCTCCCCGTTGCATCCTCCCCCAGGTGGCTGAACATGTCACTCGTAGGATTTATTTATTTATTTTTAATTTGTAAATAATTGTTGGTAGAGATGGGGGGGGTCTCATTATGTTTCCCAGGCTGGTCTCGAACTCCTGGCCTCAAGTAATCCTCCTGCCTCGGCCTCCCAAAATGCTGGGATTACAAGGATTTAAACCCTCTGGTGACTCGCCAGACATCAAGAGGAAGCCACAGCTCCTTTGACCACCCTCCAGGGCTTCTTAAGCTGTCCTGGCCACCTCTCCAGACCCTCTTCCATCTTTTTCCTCTCCCTGCCTCATGTCCCTGGCTTACAAGACTTCATTCAGGCTCATTCCACCACATCCCTCTGAAGCCATCTTCAAGGCTCTTGTTCTGTCTACCTGTAGCACCTTTACTCTGATCTTCTGACTGGTGGAAGTCTACTCATCCTTATGATTCCCATCGCCAACGTGATGGACTTTTCCTGGTCCTGCCACCCCTCTGTGCTAGCTGAGCATTGATCGCACCGTGACTTTTTTTTTTTTTTTTTTTTTTGAGATGAAGTCTCACTCTGTCACCCAGGCTAGAGTGCGGTGGCACAATCTTGGCTCACTGCAACCTCTGCCTCCTGGGTTCAAGTGATTCTCCTGCCTCAGCCTCCCAGGTAGCTGGGATTACAGGCGCCCACCACTGTGCCCAGCTAACTTTTGCATTTTTAGTAGAAATGGGGTTTCACCATCTTGGCCAGGCTGGTCTCGAACTCCTGACCCCATGATCCACCCGCCTCGGCCTCCCAAAATGCTGGGATTACAGGCGTGAGCCACCGTGCCCAGCCACTGTGACTTAATTTTAACTTTAATATTCATTTCTTTCCTGCCACTGTGTACTCCATAGGAGAAGGTATCCAGCTTCATTTATCTTTGTACCTTGGTGCCAGGTACACAGTTGTTGCTCCATAAATGTTTACGTATTACTTACGTAGTGTGAGCATGTTTTATAATCCCGATTAGTCCTTTTATGTGCTCCTGGAACAGATAAGATAGAAACGGTTAAGTTCAAAGTTTATTCATTCTATTTATATCATTCCAAGTTTTGACAAATCTCTCCAAAAATTTTAAGGCTTTAATTTGTATACCTGCTCCCATATCTTATTTCTGCGGGTCCTTCCAGTGTGTCTAAATTCCCCCAAGACAAAGGTGCCAAGAACAAACACTGGGGAAGTGAGCCGTCTTCAATAAATGATCCTGGGAAAAGCAGATATCCATGTATAGAAGAATGAAACTAGACCCTTATCTCTCACCATATACAAAAATAAAGTCAAAATGGATTAAAGACTTAAATCTAAGACCCCACACTACTAAAATAAAACACTGAGGAAACTCTTCAGGACATTGGTCTGGGCAAAAATTTCTTGAATACAAGCATAGGCAACCAGAGCAAAAATGGGTGAATGGGATCACGTCAAGTTAAAACCGGCACAGCAAAGGAAACAATAAACAAAGTGGGCCAGGTGTGGTGGCTCACACCTGTAATCCCAGCACTCCGGGAGGCCGAGGTGGGCGGATCATCTGAGGTCAAGGGTTCGAGACCAGCCTGGACAACATGTTGAAACCCCATCTCTACTAAAAATCCAGAACGCTAGCTGGGCGTGCTGGCGTGTGCCCATAATCCCAGCTACTCAGGAGGCTGGGGCAGGAGAATTGCTGGAACCTGGGAGGTGGAGGTTGCATTGAGCCAAGATTGAGCCATTGCATTCCAGCCTGGTTGACAGAGTGAGACTCCGTCTCAAAAAAATAAGATAAAATAAAATACAAATAAATA
The DNA here is from genome assembly GCF_003255815.1 of Theropithecus gelada. Taxonomy (NCBI): domain Eukaryota; kingdom Metazoa; phylum Chordata; class Mammalia; order Primates; family Cercopithecidae; genus Theropithecus; species Theropithecus gelada. The sequence continues at coordinate 15,492,928 of NC_037687.1, read as the reverse complement.
AAAAATAAACAAAGTGAAGAGACAATCACAGAATGGGAGAAAATACTTACAAACTATTCATCTGATAAGGGATTAATAACCAGAATACATAAGGGGCTCAAACAACTCAACAGGAAAAAAATAATCTGATTTTAAAATGGGCCAAAGATCTGAATAAATCTTTCTAAAAAGAAGACATACCCATGGCAAACAGGTGTACATCAACCTCACTGATCATGAGAGAAATGCAAATCAACACTGCAAGATAATGTCTCAACCCAGTTAAGATGGCTTTTATCCGGAAGACAGGCAATAAGGAATGCTTGCGAGGATGTTGAGCAAAGGGAACCCTCATGATTTTTTGGTGGGAAAGTAAATTAATACAACCACTATGGATAACAGTATGGAGGTTTCTCAGAAAACTAAACATAGAGCTATCATATGATCCAGAAATGCCACTGCTTAGAAATCAGTGTATCAAAGAGATATCATATGTATGGAATTATCCATAAAATTAAGAGCATAGCTCCTTTCACATAGTACATGTTTTCAAGGTTCATCTGTAGTGTGGCCTATTCCTTTCTGTGGCTGAGTAATAGCCATTATATGATTATACCACACTTTGTTTATCCATTTATCTATTGATAGACATTTGGATCTTCCACTGATAGACATTTGGATCAGGCCATGCCCCGTGGCTCACACCTGCAATCCAAGCACTTTGGGAGGTCAAGGCAGGAGGATCGCTTAAGCCCAGGAGTTCAAGACCAGCCTGAGAAACAAAGTGAGATCCTACTCTCTACAGAAAAATTAAGAAATACCCTTTGGCTATTGTGAACAGTGCTGCTGTGCACATTTGATATCCAAGGCTTTGAATCCTTTTCCGTTCTTTTGGGTATATACCTAGGAGTTAACTTTTTGATAAACCGTCAAACGATTTTGTGTGTTTTTAAAACGCAGATCTGATTCTCCCGTAGATATCTTTCTATAACTTGGTTTTTCACTCAGCATCTTAGAGTGAACTCTATGTGAGTTTATGCAGACCAAGGTTTCTCAGTCTTGGCAATGTCGACGTTTTTGTGTTGACAAAATGGCTGGAGTGCCGTGGCTACTCACAGGGGCAATCATAACGCACCATTATATATAGTAGTATATAGTCCCATTTGTATGAAATGTCTAGAATAGGTAAGCCCATAGAGCCATAGCCAGAAAACAAATTGGTGGTTTTGAAGGACTGAGTGGGGTATGGGAGGTAAAAATGGGGAGTGGCTGCTAATGGGTATGAGGGGATGAAAGTGTTTTGGTACTAGACAGAGGCGGCGGCCACACCACATTGTGAATGCATTCAATCCCAGCAAATTGTATACTTTAAAGTGGTTGATTATTTTATGTGAATTTCACCTAAAAAGCAAAACAAAGCAAAAGCAACAACTATGCACAACGGAACTCTGATCTTATGGGTTTGCATTTTTTTTCACATCCTACATGCTCATGAAGATCTGAAGGGATACCCATTAAATTCACTGTCACAATTGCCTGGCTGGCCATTGCATGGGTTGCTGCTTTGTATGTAGCATTTCAATTACATAAGAAGAAACAGGCCAGGCATGGTGGCTCACAGCTGTAATCCCAGCACTTTGAGGGGTCAAGGTGGGAGGATCCCTTGAGCCAAGGAGCTCAAGACCAGCCTGGACAACAAAGTGAGACCCCATCTCTACAGAAAAATTAAAACTTAGCCCAGGTGTGGTGGCACGCACCTTTAGTCCTAGCTACTCAGGAGGCTGAGGCAGGAGAATCATTTGAGCCCGGGAGGTTGAGGCTGCAGTGAACTATAATTGCACCATGGCACTTCAGCCTGGGCAACAGTGCTAGACCCTGTCTCAAAAAATAAAAATAAATAAAAATAAAAACAAGCAAATACATGTGTGTGTGTTGCTTTTAAAAAATTGTTTTAAAAGACATTTAGTTGGGCAAATGAGGCAGCTGGAGAAGAATGAAGGTGACGGGGCATATCAAGGCAGCCTCTTCAGCCCCAGTGGGCAATGGCAGGGCTGCTCTCCTGTCAATTTCAACAGTCAGGGGCCCAAACCCCAGATTTGGAGAGCATTAGACTCTGCTCAAGCTCTTGAGAAGTTCAGGAAATTGACTCACCCCTGGCAGGCGGGGAGGGAGGGAAAGTGAGGATACAGATTCCCTGAGGCTGCCTCCTCTCTGGCAGGGTCCCCAGGGTCCCAGTGTCCCTGTAGCGGAGACAGAGACAGTAGGACCACAGCGAGGGAAGCTGGTGGGCAGGGAGTCAGGGAGGGATAAATAGTTGCATTTGGGCTCAGTCAAACCCCCAGCTCAGCTGCTTGGTGCAGCCCACACCTGGTCAGCTCTCACCTGTGGAGAAACTGCAAACTAGAGCCTCCTACTGGGGTGAAGCAGAAGCAGACGCCCGGAGTCCCAGGTGAGTCACCTCCCCTCTCATCCACCTGACCAGGAGAGACCTGGGGAACCAGCACCTGCCAGGGACTCAAAGAAACCACCTGTTTATATGACTTCTTTAGCAATGTGAGTCTACAGGGCAGTGGGTGACAGGCAGAGGCCACTCACCACGTCTTAGTTAGTGTGCTGTTTGCTTGGCAGGACTTACCTCCTTCTTTCTTCTTTCTTCTGTCAGAGTCTCGCCCTGTAGTCCAGGCTGGAGTGCAGTGGTGCGATCTCGGCTCACTGCAACCTCCGCCTGCCAGGTTCAAGCGATTCTCCTCACTCAGCCTCTTGAGTGGCTGGGACTACAGGCCTGTGCCACCATAGCTGGCTAATTTTTTGTGTTTTTAGTAGAGACGGGCATTTCACCATGCTGGACAGGCTGGTCTTGAACTCCTGATCTCGTGATCCGCCCGCCTCGGCTTCCCAAATTACTGGGATGGGATTACAGGCATGAGCCACTGTGCCCAGCCAGGACTTACCTTCTTTAGAGCTCCTGCTGCCTCATGAGGTAGGTCCCTTGGACAGGTGAGGTAACAGGTGCAGAGAGAAGACAGCCAATGCTCAATGTGACCCAAGGTGATGGTCTGATTTTAACCTCTCTTCTCCGTCTGTCCAGGGAAGAAGTCTATGGAAATAGGTTTGGGAAGAGGCAGAGAAAAGAGAGAAAGAGGATTCAGGGTTCAGAGGCTCCAGCCACCACCCCAGGGTGTAAAGAATCAGGGTGGGCTGGGTGCGGTGGCTCATGCCTGCAATCCCAGCACTTTGGGAAGCCAAGGTGGGAGGATCACTTGAACCCAAGAGTTTGAGGCCAGCCTGGGCAGCATAGTGAGACCCCATCTATACAAAAAATACAAAAATTAGCCAGGTGTGGTGGCAGGCACCTGTAGTCTCAGCTGCTCCGGAGATTGAGGTGGGAGGATTGCTTGAGCCCAGGAAGCTAAGGCTGCAATGAACGGTGATTATGCCACTGCACTCCAGCCTGGGTGACAGAGGGATAATACCCTGTCTCACACACACACACACACACACACAAAAGCAGCAGGGAGTCACCAATGGGAGCAGGTGGTGAGGGGATGGTTAGGAGCTGGGGATGAGAAGATGGAGAGGATGGAGAGAAAAGAGAGGGAAGTGGTGGCTTAAGTGGAAGAGAGGGGAGGCTAGACAGCTTCACTAAGAAGAGAGAGCCAGGACGGGTGAGAGGTGAGGCCAGATGGGTCTCAGAGAAAAGACAGGCCTGGCCCGTGGAGTGATTCTGTCACCCAGGAGACATGTGAGAAGGTATAAGGACATTTCTGATTGTTGGGACTAGGGAATGCTGCTGGTACCTGGTGGGTGGAGACCAGGAATGCTGCTCTGTCTCCTGCAGTGCACAGGATGCCCCCACCGCCACCGACCCCCAAGAGAGAATGATCCGCCCCTAGTGTCCTTAATGCTGAAGGTGGGAAACCCTGTTCCAGGGATGTCTGTGGGCAGGACTTGTGCACAGCCACGCTTAGCCCCAGAGTCTCTGGGTGGAGAACTGGCCCCACTGGGAGTTCCTGTCCGTGCTAGGCAGTGGACTTGCTCTTTCTCTCTCTCTCTCTCTCTCTCTCTCTTTCTCCCTTCCTCTCTCTTCTCGTCTCTTTCTTCTCTCTTTCCCCTCTCTGTCCTCTTTCTCCCTACCTCTCTTTCCTCTCTCTCTCTTTCTCTTCCCACCTCCCTCTCCTCTCTCTCCACTTCTCTCTCTCTCCCCACCCTTCTCTCTCTCTGTCTCTCTCTCTCTTGCCACCCCTCTCTCTCCCCACCTCCCACTCTCTGTGTCTCTCTCCCCACTTCTCTCTCTCTCTCCCCATCTCTCTCTCTGTGCGTGCTCTCTCCCCACATCTCTGTGTCTCTCTCTCTCCACCTCTGTCTCTCTCTCTCTTTCTCTCTCCTCACCTCTCTTTCTCTTTCCCCACCTCTCTCTCTCTCTCTGTTTCTCTCTCCCCACCTCTCTCTCTCTCTCTTTGTTTCTTTCTCGCCACATCTCTCTCTCTCCTCCTGCTTCTCTCTGCCTCTGTCTCTCTCCCCCTGCCTCTCTCTGTCTCTCTCTCTCCCCATCTCTCTCTTTCTCTTCCCACCTTTCTCTCTCTCTGTTTTACCCACAGTAGACCCCGCTGGGTGTTCTGCTGGTGAATCAATGCCCAGAAGCTCTAAATCCTCCTCGCTGCTATCCTAGTCCCACATCTACCATGGGTTTTGCTTTGTTTTAATTTTAAAAATTAATAGACTTTATTTTAAGAGCAGTTTTAGATTTACAGAACATTGAGCAGATAGATACTGCAGAGAATCCCCGTATTCCCTCTCTCCCCCTGCACACAATTTCCCCTATAATTAGTAACTGGGATTTTTACCATAAATTTGTTACAACGGATGAACCAGTGTTGACACATTGTCATTGACTGAAATCCACAGTTACATTAGAGTTCGCTCTTGGGGTTGTACTTTCTCTGGGTTTTAACAAATGCACGATGTCCTGTGTCCACCATGACAGTATCCCACAACATAGTTACACTGTCTTAAAAACCCTCTGTGCCCCACTCATTCATCCCTTCCTCTCACCCGCTGGTCCCCTGGAAGTCACTGATCTTTTGCTGTCTCCATAGTTTTAATGTTTCCAGAATGACTGGATGACCCTTTTAGCTGCATTCTGCACCCCATCATCCCAGAGGGTGTTACATGCAGCCCTCAGCCATCTCCTGCAGACGTGATTGGCTCCTGTCCTCTCAAGGTTTCTCCCTCCCTTTCCTTCCTTCCTTCCTTCCTTCCTTCCTTCCTTCCTTCCTTCCTTCCTTCCTTCCTTCCTCTTTCCTCCCTCCCTCCCTCCTTTCTTCCTTCTTCACTCTCCTTCTTTCCTCCCTCACTCTCCTTCCTTCCTTCCTTCCTGCCTTCCTCCTTCCCTCCCTCCCTCCTTCCTTCCTCACTCTCCTTCTTACCTCCTGCACTCCCCTTCCTTCCTTCCTTCCTTTTTTCCTCCCTCCCTCCCTCCCTCTCTCTCTCTTTCTTTCTTTTCTTCCTTCCTTCCTTCCTTCTCCCCCTCCTCCTCCCCCTCCTGTTCCTCCTCCTCCTCCTCTCTTCTTCTTCTTCTTCTTCTTCTTCCTCTTCCTCCTCCTCCTCCTCCTCCTCCTCTTCTTCTTCTTCTTCTTCTTCTTCCTCTTCTTCTTCTTCTTCTTTCTTCTCTCTCTCTCTCTCTCTTTCTCCCCACCCCCACCCCCAGCTTGCTCACTCACTTGCTGTGGATTCTTGTGATCTTAATTGCTAAGAACAAGAGTATGTAGACGGTCAGTCACGGGGAAGCAGCATCTCCTAGTGGCCTTTGAAACACCAGCAACTGGTGAGTATAACAAGAGGTTAGGAAAAGACAGGCTTTGAGATCAATCAGACCTAAGCTCAGACCTTGGGCCCCCACTTCAGACTCAAGGCACCTAAGGCAAGTGATGTGTCGTGGGTTTCAGTTTCCCTGTCTGTAAAATAGGGATCCGAGCAGATGACTTCTAATGTGGGGGTAAAGATTCAATAAGAACAGCATGAGTGATGTGAGTGCAGTGTCTGGACCATAGGACACATCCAGTAAAGGGCAGCTGTTCTCATCGGTGTTGTTGTTGAGTACTCAACATTGGTGCTGTAGACACAACAGTCCCTGGCTTCAGGGACTCACAATCAGGTTCCAGGGATAGACACAGCTCCAACGTGACATGTCAAGGCAAGCATCATAAGAAATCATGAGCAAGGAGCTTTAGAGTTACTTGCAGGAGGCACAGAGTGAGAATTGAACCAACGCCTGCTATTACCATTGACTGGGAATCCTTATTTTGAAAGCACCCAGGAATGGGTGGCTAAATATGCTTTGGGAAGAAATGTCCAGGAGGGCTGCATGGAGCAGGTGACATCTAAGCTGAGTCTTAACAACAAACAGGGGTTTGCCAGGTGAAGAAGTGGAGGAATGGGGATCCCAGCAGAACAAGGGTGCAAAGGAGTTGCGGCTGCACTCTCTGGATCAGGGGTTCTCACCTGGGGGTGACTTTGAGTCCCAGGACATGGATGTTTTCTGAAGACATTTTTTGGTTGTCACGACTGAGCAGGAGCTGCTGGCATTCAGTTGACAGAGACCAGGGATGCTACTAAACATGTTATGAGACACAGAACAGCTCCCCACAGAAAGAATGACCTGGCCCTAAAAGTCAACCGTCCCAAGGTTGAGAAACCCTGCCCCAGGCACTGGGGAGCCACAGAGGGTTTGTGAGCACCATCCCAGGGCACCAGTCTTGCCCATTTGGTCTCTTCTTGGAGGTTCTTGTTTCAAAGTCATTTACTCCTCTAAGGTCTCAGAGTGGCGGGACATGGTGGTGCTGTGGGGGCCACTATTCTGCGGAGCTACAGGCAAGTACTGACCCAGAACGGGGGGAAAATGAGAGCGATTCCCGGAAGAGAGACCAAGAAACTCTGGAGACCAATGATGTTTGGAGAATGCAGCCTCCGCTCACAAAGGAGCTGGTTCTTCCTTCATCTCTCATTATAAACCTGCCAGGGCTTGATTGAGGACCTGAGCCCACTTAAGGGGAAGTGAACTACCCTTTCTAAAATGATCTTTTTATTTTGATAACATACATACAACCTGAAATTTACCTATTTATTTCTTTTCTTCCTTTCCTTTTCTTTCTTTTCTTTTTCATTTTTTATTTTAGTTTTTGAGAAAGCCCACTGCATTTACCTTTTATTACTGGATTTCCACATAACCACTTTAAAGTATACAATTCAGTGGCATCAAGTACATTTACGATGTTGCATTAACACCACCTTCGCCTAGCTCCAGACAAAGGTAATACTTTTTTATTAGCCCAAAACTAAACACTGTATCTATTAACAGTCACTCCCCATTCTCCCCTCACCCCAGCCCCTGGAAACCACTGATAGGTTCCACATGCTACAAGCGTTTCATTGCAGCATCGTTCACGAAGGCCAACAGGTGGGGCACAACCCTCATGTCCACGAAGAGGTGACACATATTCATAAAATGGAAAATCGTTCAGCCATAAACAGGAATAAAGTTCAGATGCATGCTGTGGTGTTTTAATACTGTTACAATTGCATGCTACAATGCAAATGAACCCTAAAACATTATGTTCAGTGAAAGAAATGAGACACAGAAGACCCCATCTCGTATGATTCCATTTATGTAGAATGTTCAGAACAGACACATCCGTAGAAACAGAAAGCAGAGTGGTAGTTTACTCTTTCATAAACTTTAAAGACTTGGAACCAACCCAAATATCCATCAATGACAGACTGGGTTAAGAAAATGTGAAACATATACACCATCGAATACTATGCAGCCATAAAAAAGGATGAGTTCATGTCCTCTGTAGGGAATATCGCAAGTATATTGCCTATTTTATTTTATTTTATTTTATTTTATTTTATTTATTTATTTATTTTTTTGAGACAGAGTCTTGCTCTGTCGCCCAGGCTGGAGTGCAGTGGCGCAATCTCAGCTCACTGCAAGCTCCACCTCCCAGGTTCACGCCATTCTCCTGCCTCAGCCTCCTGAGTAGCTGGGACTACAGGTGCCCGCCACCTCGCCAGGCTAGTTTTTTTGTATTTTTTAGTAGAGACGGGGTTTCACCATGTTCGCCAGGATGGTCTCGATCTCCTGACCTCGTGATCCACCCACCTCGGCCTCCCAAAGTGCTGGGATTACAGGTGTGAGCCACCGCCCCCAGCTCTATTTTTAAAGACAGAGTCTTGCTCTGTTGCCCAGGCTTGAGTGCAGTGGTGTGATCTCGGCGCACTGCAAACTCCACCTCCCGGGTTCAAGCGATTCTTCTGCCTCAGCCTCTTGAGTAGCTGGGACCCCACACACCTGGCTGATTTTTGTAGTTTTAGTAGAGGCAGGGTTTCACCATGTTGCCCAGGCTGGTCTCGAACTCCTGATCTCAAGTGATCTGCCCACTTTGGCCTCCCAAAGTACTGGGATTACAGGCGTGAGCCACAGCACCTGGTCATACATTGCCAATCTTTTTTAAAAAAGAGATTAGCTAAGCATGGTGGTTCATTCCTGTAGTCCCAGCTATTTGAGTGGGCTGAGGAGGGAGGATCTCTTGAATCCAGGAGCTGAAGGCTGCAGTGAGCTGTGATAATTGTGCCACTGCACTCCAGCCTGGGTGACAGAGCAAGACTCCGTCTCAAAAAACAAAAAAAACAAAAACAAAAACAAAAAAAACAGTAGCCCCTTGGGCAAATCCAGGTATGGTGAAGGCTGAGAACTTTTCTTCATGCAGTAACTGACGTCTCCCTGTCACATCTCACCCCGGGCACAGCCTCCATGCAGAGAGCCAATCACTCCACAGTGACCCAATTCATCCTCGTGGGCTTCTCCGCCTTCCCCCACCTCCAGCTGATGCTCTTCCTGCTGTTCCTGCTGATGTACCTGTTCACGCTGCTGGGCAACCTGCTCATCATGGCCACCGTCTGGAGCCAGCGCAGCCTCCACACGCCCATGTACCTCTTCCTGTGCGCCCTCTCCGTCTCCGAGATCCTCTACACCGTGGCCATCATCCCGCGAATGCTGGCCGACCTGCTGTCCGCGCAGCGCTCCATCGCCTTCCTGGCCTGTGCCAGTCAGATGTTCTTCTCCTTCAGCTTCGGCTTCACCCACTCCTTCCTGCTCACCGTCATGGGCTACGACCGCTACGTGGCCATCTGCCGCCCCCTGCGCTACAACGTGCTCATGAGCCCGCGGGGCGGCGCCTGCCTGGTGGGCTGCTCCTGGGCTGGCGGCTCAGTCATGGGGCTGGTGGTGACCACGGCCATTTTCCACCTCACCTTCTGTGGACCCAGTGTGATCCACCATTTTGCTTGCCATGTACCACCTCTGTTGAAGTTGGCCTGTGGAAATAATGTACCCGCTGTGGCCCTGGGCGTGGGCTTGGTGTGTATCATGGCCCTGCTGGGCTGTTTTCTCCTCATCCTCCTCTCCTATGTCTCCATCGTGGCCGCCATCTTGAAGATCCCTTCTGCTGAAGGCCGGAACAAGGCCTTCTCCACCTGTGCCTCTCACCTCACTGTGGTGGTCGTGCACTATGGCTTTGCCTCTGTCATTTACCTGAAGCCCAAAGGTCCCCAGTCTCTGGAAGGTGACACCTTGATGGGCATCACCTACACGGTCCTCACGCCCTTCCTCAGCCCCATCATTTTCAGCCTCAGGAACAAGGAGCTGAAGGTCGCCATGAAGACCTTCTTCAGTAAACTCTACCCAGAAAAAAATGTAACTATCTAGGAGAAATTCACTGGGCACAACTAAATTGGATTACCGAAGGCTATTGTTAAAAATTACATTCCGTGGTGGCTCACGCCTGTTATCCCAGCACTTTGGGAGGCCGAGGGAGGCGGATCACCTGAGGTCAGGAGTTCGAGACCAGCATCGCCAACATGGCAAAACCCCATCTCTACTAAAAATACAAAAATTAGCCAGGCATGTTGGCACATGCCTGTAACCCTAGCTACTTGGGAGGCTGAGGCATAAGAATCGCTTGAACCTGGTAGGTGGAGTTTGCAGTAAGCCGAGATTGCGCGACTGCACTCCAGCCTGGGCGACAGCCTGAGACTCTGTCTCAAAAAGAAACAAAAAAAAAGAGAGAAAAGAAAAAAAGAAAATTACATTCCAGCTAAGCACTGTGGCTCACACTTATAATTTCAGCACATTGGGATTTCAAGGCAGGAGGATTGCTTGATGCCAGGAGTTCAAGACCAGCCTTGACAACATAGCAAGACCGCATATCTACAAAAACTTAAAAAAAAAAAAAAAGCTTGGCATTGTGGTACATGCCTGTAGTCCCAGCTACTTGGGAGACTGAAGTGGGATTATTGCCTAAGTCCAGAAGTTTGAGGTTACAGTGAACTATGACTGTGCCACTGCAATCTAGCATGGGTGACAGAGTGAGACCTTATCTCTCCCCCCACCCCCAAAAGAACGACAATCCATGAACATGTAGTAACCTTTATTTGTCATGCTTTAAGGTTTACAAGGGACCTTGTAGATGGCATACAGTTATAAACACAAGGGTTAATCAGCATCAGAGATGTATTTGAAGTGGAAGTGTGTGTGAGATACTAACACAGAGAAAACCAGGTTTGATTATTTTTATCTGCTGCAAGATACTGTGTCAGTCAGCACCCAACCTCAATCTAGACTCGTCTTGCCAGAAGCCAGGGTCATCTAATATCCCCAATAATGCAAACCAGCAATGCAAAGACAGATGGAAGATTTCATGCCTCACCCTCTATGAGTGCAACACCAGGTAGCTGCAACTCAGATTTTGTAAGGCTACTCCAGATTATAGCAGAGGAGAGAAAAGTACCCTAAATTTCAGCTTTGCACAGATCTAAGAGCAATAAACAGACTCTCTGGAAACATCAAGGAAACCTTAGCATGTCAAGTGTGAGCCTTGAATAATTGTAGAGGGACTGAGATGTCTTCATGATTGGATCAAGGAAAAAAATCATACTGTGAGATACCAAATGCTGTGTTAGAAGGTGACATGGCTCGTGGGCCAGCCGGGAACTCTCTGTTGAATCCAGACATTGAGTGCAGAGCCCAGGATGAGAGTTTATCTCATGGCCGGGCATGGTGGCTCATGCCTGTAATCCCAGCACATTGGGAGGCCGAGGTGGACAGATCCCCTGAGGTCAGGAGTTCGAGACCAGCCTGAGCAAATTGCTGAAACCCTGTCTCTACTAAAAATACAAAAATTAGCTGGCTTGGTGGCAGGCGCCTGTAATCCCAGCTACTCAGGAGGCTGAGACAGGAGAATCGCTTGAACCCCAGAGGCGGAGGTTGCAGTGAGCTGAGATCGCACCACTGCACTCCAGCCTGGGTGACACAGAGAGACTCTGTCTCAAAAGAAAAAAAAAAAAGAAAGTTTATCTCATGGTCTCTCAGGCATCACGCCCACCCACTTCCCAATAGGCAGGGATTTAAGATTGACACTACTGTAGAGTATTTATATACGTATTGACAATAGGTCTTCCTGGGTTTGAGCTATGCATCATTTTTTTCTAACGTGTGAATTCTCTATCATTTAAGTAGTCAAAACATCCCACATTAGCATGAAGAATGAGGATGTGGGAAATGATTTCAATCCAAACTTGGAAACTCAGAGAAGCTCCCTTTGCAGAATATGTGCTACAGTTCATGTTTCTTGTTACCCACCAGGCACGTTGTATCATTCGCGCCTCACAAGGTGGGAGTGACAGCAGATACAATCGCAGTCCGTCTGTTTGATAGAGGGGGAAACTGAGGCACAAAAGATGCATGGCTCATCAGAGACCACACAACTTGGAAGAGCCAAGCTTCGATGTCAGTCTTTTCGGATTCCGAGTCTTCTCCATTCAACACTCCAAGCACTGCCTTTTTACAGTCGGATCCTAATTTCCGGAGGACAGGTGCTTCTTCAAATGAAACATCTCAGCATCCTTAGCCTCTTTTATGGCACAGAAGACAGCTACAACCCTCTATGCCCTGAAGCATGCATCCTTGGAACACAGATGGAATATTTCTACAAATTCGACAGCGCTTCATGATTTTAAAACAAGTTTTAGTCTTGTAGAAATTCTTGAGTAACTTCTATGCATTGAGCTAAGATGCTCCCCTCTCCTGACAAAAGAGCCACCTGGGCAGGAACATAAGTCAGGCCTCCTCTCCCCTCCCCTCCTCTCCCCTCCCCTCCCCTTCCCTCCCCTTCCCTCCCCTTTTCTTTTCTTTTTTTTCTTTCTTCATAAAAGACCCCATTGGCCTCTGATCCTACCAGTATCCAAATGGATAGAGACCCTGGAAAGAGGCTGGATACCCACTATGAGTTAGGCACTGGATGTCTTATGCTAACTTATTCTGATCCTTTAAGCTGCCAGCTGCATGTGGTCATGAGGTTTGATCATCTTGTACATTATCACGTCCAGCATCAGCACGATACTTGGACGATATGTCAATTCTTAACAAATATTCCTAAAGTGGACTAACTTAATCCTACAACATTGAACAATCCAGAATGCTGACTTACGTATTTGCTGTGAAAAAGAAACCTCATTGCCCCCCAGGGCAGTGGAAAAGTGTGTGTGGGGAGTCCTGTTTGAGTGAGAAGGACTTGGGTTGAAATGCTGCCTCCTAATTTCCACCAATTCGATTGATATCTTATAGATACTCCACGTCGGTATAAACAAAAGGATGTTAAGAGCAGTCACATGTATGATTGAAAAAGCACTTTGGGAGGCGAGGCAGGTGGATCACTTGAGGTCAGGAGTTCGAGACCAGCCTGGCCAACATGGTGAAACCCCGTCTCTACTAAAAATACAAAAATTAGCCAGGCGTGGTGGTGGGCGCCTGTAGTCCCAGCTGCTCGGGAGGCCGAGGCAGGAGAATTGCTTGAGCCTAGGAGGTGCACATTGTATTATATCTCCTCTACTAAGAACCTTCCAATGGCTCCCTGTCTCACTCACAGGGAAATCCGAATTTTACAGTGCCAACAAAGCTCTACACACCTGGGCCCTGCTGCTGCTTCTCTGACCTCACCTCCCTTTTCTCCTTCCCTCAGTCACTCTGCTCTAGCCTCCCCACTGTCCCTCAAACACACCAAATATACTCCTACCTCAGGACCTTTGCACGTGCTGTGCCCACTACCAGGAATTCCCTTCTCCCCACAAGATGTCCACAAGGCTTCTCTCTCACTGCCTAAAGCTTTCTGCTTGAATATCAGAAAATCATTAGATACGCCCATTAATAAAGGACAGGCTTGGTGGGTTTTTTGTTGTCATTTGTTTTTGTTTTGTTTTGTTTTTTTGGAGACAGGGTCTTGCTCTTTTTCCCAGGCTGGAGTGCAGTGGTGTGATCGTGGCTCACTGCAACCTCAACCTCCTGAGCTCAAGTAATTCTCCCACCTCAGCCTCCTGAGTATCTAGGACCACAGCCATGTGCCACCATCGCTGGCTAATTTTTAGAATTTTTTGTAGAGACAAGGTTTCACCATGTTGCCAGGGTTGGTCTTGAAATCCCCAGCTCAAGCAATCTGCCTGCCTTGGCCTCCAAAAGTGCTGGGATTACAGGCATGAGTCACCAGGCCCAGCCAATAAAAGACAGGCGTGAGCCACCGTACCTGGGCTAAGATTAGTTTAATAATTATTTGTGGCCTTTGTCTCCAGAACTGTGCTAGTTTTGGGGGTGTAGAGAGGCCTTTGTTTCTGTTTCCAGCCTTTGAGGCATTCGCATGTTACCTGGTGCAGTGATACACAGAGAAATATCAGGGCTGTGACCAAGATATGGATTGTATTAGTCAGGGCTCTTCATAGAAACGGAACCAATAAGATATAGACAGATAGATAGATGATAAATAGGTAATGAATAGATAGATAGGTAAGTAGGTAGATGGGTAGATATATATTATAAGTGGCGGGTGCAGTGGCTCACGCCTGTAATCCCAGCAGTTTGGGAGGCCAAAGCAGGTGGATCACTTGAGGTCAGGAGTTTCAGACCAGTCTGGCCAACATGGCAAAATCCCGTCTCCACTAAAAATACAAAAATTAGCGGGGCGTGGTGGCGTGTGCCTGTAATCCTAGCTGCTCAGGAGGCTGAGGCAGGAGAATCACTTGAACCGGGGAGGTGAAGGTTGCAGTGACCCAAGAGTGTGCCACTGTACTCCAGCCTGGGCGACAGAGTGAGACTCCATCTAAAAAAGAAAAAAACAAAATATATATATATATATACACACACACACATACATACATATGGTATTGGCTCACAAAATTATGGAGGCTGAAAAGTCTCACGATATGCCATGTGCAGGGTGAGAACCAAGAAAACCAATGTTGACTCAGCCAATAGTTTGAAGGCCTGAGAGCTGAAAGCTAATGGTGTAGAGTCCAATCTGGGCCTGAAGGCCTAAGAACCAGGAGCAGTAAGAGCAAGGAGAAGATGATCAGGCAAAGGGAGTGTGAGTCCAACCTCCTTTGCTGTTTTATTCTGTTCGGACCCTCCACAAATTAGAGGATGCCCTCTCACGCTGGAAAGGCCCACCTGTTTTATTCAATCCACCAATCCAAATGTTCATCTCTTCCAGAAACGCCTTCACCAACATACCCAGAAATAACATCCAATCAGATCTCTGAGCATCTTCTGACACAGTCAAGTTGACACGTAAAATGAACCATCCCGTGAACAAAGTTCTAAGGGAGCCAGGAGGGGTAAGACTGCTGAACCTGGAGCTGTATTAGCCCGGTCTCTGCATTCCCATGCTTCTCCGCCAATGGTGATTTTGCTCCCCTTCCCAGGGGACATTTGGAAGTTTCTAGAGACAATTTTGGTCTTTGCAGCTGAGGCAGAGGGTACATATGTTACAGCATCTAGTAGGTCAAAGTCAGTGACGCCGCTCAACATCCCACAATGCACAGAACAGCCCCCACCACCATCCCCAAATGTCAACAGGGCCCAGAATGACAAACCCTGCTGGATTCACTCAAAAAGCATTTATTGAGCACCTACTGTGTACCAGGCATTTTTCTAGGCACCACTGGGAAGACAGTGTTGAACCAATTAGATAAGACATCCTGATTGCAGTGGCTGCCCTAGAAAGAGGAAGACATAGATATTAAGTCAATAATTGCACCAATTAATATATATGGGACATTGTGATAAAAGCTCCGAGGGACCTACGTGAGTTGCTATAAGGGCTTGTAATAGGGGTGGTGACCGAGTGTGGGGAAGTGAGGAAAGAGCTTTCTGAGGAGGTGACCCTCAGGAAGACCCAAGAGAGTATGGCAGCAGCTGGAGGAAGAAGGGTATCACAGGTAGAAGCAAGAGTAGATGCAAGGGGCCAGGCGTGGTGGCTCACGCCTGTAACCCCAGCACTTTGGGAGGCCGAGGTGGGCAGGTTGCTTGAGGCCAGGAGTTCGAGACCAGCCTGGGCAACATGATGAAACCCTGACTCTACTAAAAACACACACAAAATTTAGCTGGGCATGGTGGCCCATGCCTGTAATTCCAGAGAGTCTGATGCAGAAGAATTGAATCATTTGAACCTGGGAGGAGAAGGTTGCAGTGAGCTGAGATCATGTCACTGCACTCTAGCATGGGTGACAGAGTGAGATCTTCTTTCTCTCTCTCTCTCTCAAAAAAAAAAAAAAAAAAGACATTCAATGAACATATAGTAACCTCTATTTGTCATACTTTTAAGGTTTACCTTGTAGACAACATACAATTACATACGTAATGTTTAAATAGCATCAGGGATGTATTTGGAGAGGAACTGTGTGTGAGATACGAACACAGAGAAAACACAGACCTGGCTGTGTTTTCACTGAATTTTTGGCACTTAATCGTATTTTAAATTAATGATGGCTTCCATTTTTTAGTCTTTTGTGGGAAAAATGCAAGATAACTGATTATTTCTACCTGCCGCAAGATACTTTGTCAGTTAGCACCAAACCTAGAATCTAGACTCCTCTTGCCAAAAGCAAGCGTCATCTAATACCCCCCAATAATGCAAACCAGCAATGCAAAGAGAAATGGAAGATTTCATGTCCCAATCTCTCAAGAAAAAAAAAAAGAGTAGATGCAAAGTTCCTGGGGTGCAGGCATGCTCGGTTTACTGCCGGGACAGCAGGGAGCCCATTGGGCTATAGAGTCAGAGGATGAATTTGGGGATGAAGTATAGACCTGGCCACACAGCCCTGATGATCACACTACAGTCTGTACTGTATCCTAAGAGAAATGGAAGGTTTAAGTATAAGGATGATTTTTCAGAATTTCCCTTTAGAAAGATCCTTCTGGCTGAGAGCGGTGGCTCACGCCTATAATCCCAGCACTTTGGGAGGCCGAGGTGGTAGTGTCACCTGAAGTCAGGAGTTCAAGACCAGTCTGGCTAACATGGTGAAACCCCGTCTCTACTAAAAATACAAAAATTAGTTGGGTGTGGTGGCGGGTGCCTGCAATCCCAGCTACTTGGGAGGCTGAGGCAGGAGAATCGTTTGAACCTGGGAGGCGGAGGTTGCAGTGAGCTGAGATCGCACCACTGCACTCCAGTCTGGGCAACAGAGTGAGATTCCATCTCAAAAACAAAAACACAAAAAAAACAGCTCCTTCTAGCTACTGGGCAGACAGAGACTGGAGGATTTTGGGGGTGAAACAAGAGGGACAACCTCCATGAGGAGGGGATTGAATTTTTATCCACAAGCAAGGGGGTTAGGCCAACACCGGGGAAGAAAAAAGCAAAAGAAGTGAAGGACACAGATCATATCTCTCAGGCTGGCCTTGGTCTCTAGCAATTACGACCACAACACTGGGCTCCAAGGAACTCAGGGAGCAGGTCCCCTGAAGCCTGGGATCTGACGCTCCTCTCTGTGCTCCTGCCCCTTAATCACCTCTCTGGGCTCTGGTCCTGCCTTGGGGATGCCAAGCACAGAGGGGACCATTATCAAGGCTGGGCAAACAGCGAGGAAGGCAGGAGGTGTGGGACTTCAGAAAGTGAAGGCTGATAAATGGGGGGAGACGAGGACAGGGTCCCAGGGGACGGGGACTGGCCAAAGCTAGCAGATAGAGAGGGGCTGTCTCCACCCCTGGGGCATGGGGAGTTGTCACCCCCGGACCTGCTGTGTTTTCACTGAACTTTTGGCACTTAATCCTATTTTAAATTAATGATGGCTTCTATTTTTTAGTCTTTTGAGGGAAAAATGCAAGCATTTTGTTTTTAATTTGTGGGGAGATAAGGCAGTCACTTTGAACACCCGATGTAAGGGGCCACCAAAAAATTCAGCAATCAAGATAAATTATATTTATGCATTTTTTTTTTTTTTTTAAAGATGAAGTGTCACTCTGTCGCCCAGGCTGGAGTGCAGTCGCGCTATCTTGACTCACTGCAACATCTCCCTGGTTAAAGCAATTCTCCTGCCTCGGCCTCCCAAGTAGCTGGGACCACATGCGGGCACCACACCCCGCTGATTTTTGTATTTTTAGTAGAGATGGGGTTTCACCATGTTGGCCAGGCTGGTCTTGGACTCCTGACCTCAAATGATCTGTCTGTCTCGACTTTCCAAAGCGCTGGGATTACAGGAGTGAGCCACCACACCCGGCCTAATGCAATATTTTAAAAAACCAAAATGAATGCAAACAAATCTATGGTGAACAAAATGTCAACATTTTAAATAATGTTTAAAGGAGGTGAGGTGTCTTCCTCACCTCACCCCGACCTGGCCCTTGGGGTCTAGAATATGCCATGTATAAAAACAACACTAAGCCCAACTTCTTTGGTTGTTTTAAATTTACACAAGGGCTACTACTAAATAAAGTGAAGGAGTAATCACAAAGCTTATTTTAATTTCGGAATGCATGGACATTGGTTAACCAAACTACAGCAAGCTGGCTTGCTTTTCTGATCACCACGGGGAACCGCAATGACACATCTTGGATATAACCCAGAAGCCACATTTCCTGCACTCTTTCAAACTCACGCAGTCTGATTTTTACCTGTTTCCCAGCCTATTCCAAGGTATCTTCAGAACCATGACCAGCTAAAAAGCACAAGCTACACCCCAGGACATGTGGGGTCTAAGCAGGGTATAAACATTCGCTTGTCCATGACAACTCCACGTGATGGGGGTGGAAGTTTAACATTTGGGATCCCTTTGCATTTTATAGGGGAGGCAAAGAATGCCCCCTAGATATTAGTAGTTAAGTGCTCTGGAACTTCTAGTACAACTCAGGTAGATTTTTTTTTTTTTCAAAGAGTTTAATTTTTTTTTTTTTTTCCGAGACCAGGTCTTACTCTGTCACTCAGGCTGGAGTGCACTGGCACAATTACTGCTCATTGCAGTCTTGTCCTCCTGGGCTCAAGCAATCTTCCCACCTCATCCTCTTGAGTAGCTGGTACTACAGGCACATGCAGCCATGTCTAGCTAATTTTTTGATTTTTTTTCTAGAGATAGGGTTTCACTTTGTTGCCCAGGCTGGTCTTGAACTCCCAGGCTCCAGTGATCCTCCTGCCATGGCCTCCCAAAGTTTTGGAATTACAGATGTGAGGCACTACGCCTGGCCCAATTTAATATGTGAATGTGACACTCTCTTTCCTATTAACACGTCTACTAAAAAAATTAAACACAGAAGTACTAAAGCCAGTTTGGCCAAACTCATAGGGTATCCGTAATTCTCTGACACTGGGTGATTCTTCCTAAACCCACGAAGACAGCGTATTTCTAGTTCTGGGCTCACTCCATCGGTGCTAGCTAGAATTTGCCTCTTGTTTTCAATCCAGCTCTTCCTCTCTTTCTGGAACATCCTGACTTCCCCTCTTCACAGGCCCTGAGAAATGTCTACTTTTACCCCCAGCTCTAATTTAAAGAATAGGTTCAATTCTAGCTTTTCCACATCAGTGATGAAACCTTTAGATAATTAACTTAATCTCTTTATAACTTAGCTTCCTTATCTTCAAAATAGAACTTGGCTGGTGTCACGGCTCACGCCTGTAATCCCAGCATTTGGGGAGGCCGAAATGGCAGGATTGCTTGAGACCAGGAGTTCAAGACTAGCCTGGGCAACATAGTGAGATCCTGTCTCTACAGAAAATACAAAATTACCCTTGTGGTGGGCATGTGTCTGCAGTGCTAGCTTCTCTGGAGGCTGAGGTGGGAGAATTGCTTGAGCCCAGAAGTCGACGCTGCACTTAGCCATGATTGCACTACTGCACTCCAGCCTGGGCAACAGAGCAAGACGTGTCTAAAACAAACCAACCAACAAACAAACGAAATGGAGTTAGCAATCCTGTCTTCTTTGTGAAGTAAAAGAACTCATGTGTGTTAAGCACCTAAAGCCTGTCATGAGTCATCGGGGAAATGCAAACCAAAACCACAATAAGAAACCACTAGGATGTCTATAATAAAAAAGTCAGGGCTGGGTGTAGTGACTCATGCCTGTAATCTCACCACTTTGGGAGGCCAAGGTGGGCAGATCGCCTGAGGTCAGGAGTTCAAGACCAGTCTGGCCAACATGGTGAAACCCCGTCTCTACTAAAAATACAAAAATTAGCCAGGCGTGGTGGCATGTGCCTGTAATCCCAGCTACTTGGGAGGCTGAGGCAGGAGAATCGCTTGAACCCAGGAGGTAGAGGTTGCATTGACTCAAGATCGTGCCACTACACTCCAGCCTGGGCAATAGAGCGAGACTCTGTCAAAAGAAAAGAAAAGAAAAGAAAAAAAACAAGGAGGGAGAAAGAGAGTGACAGAGACAGAGAAGCATAGAAACAGAAAAAGACAGAGAGAAGGGAAAGAGGGAAGGAGGGAGATAAGAAGGAAGGGGGAGGGAGGGAGGAAGGATGGAAGGAAGGCAAGGAGGGAGGCAGGGAGAAAGGAAGTGAAAGATGGAGGGAGGAAGGGAGGGAGGGAGGAAGGAAGGGAGACAAGGAGGGAGGAAGGGAGGAAGGAAGGAAGGAAAGAAGGAAGGAAAGGAAAATAAATAAAGGAGGAAGACTGAAGTGTTCCCATTCACTACATCTCCTGAGAGAAAGCCAGCCATTTCAGCAATTCCGTGGAAAGAGTGTGGCGAAGAAGGTCTTCTTCATGGAGACCATGGCAACCTTCAGCTCCTTGTTCCTGAGGCTGAAAATGATGGGGCTGAGGAACGGCGTGAGGACCGTGTAGGTGATGCCCATCAAGGTGTCACCTTCCAGAAACTGGGGACCTTTGGGCTTCAGGTAAATGACAGAGGCAAAGCCATAGTGCACGACCACCACAGTGAGGTGAGAGGCACAGGTGGAGAAGGCCTTGTTCCGGCCTTCAGCAGAAGGGATCTTCAAGATGGCGGCCACGATGAAGGCATAGGAGAGGAGGATGAGGAGAAAACAGCCCAGCAGGGCCGTGATACACACCAAGCCCACGCCTTTGGCCACCACCAGCACATCGTCTCCACAGGCCATCTTCAACAGAGGTGGTACGTGGCAGAAGAAATGGTGGATCTCACTGGATCCACAGAAGGTGAGGTGGAAAATGGCCGTGGTCACCACCAGCCCCATGACTGAGCCGCCAGCCCAGGAGCAGCCCACCAGGCAGGCGCCGCCCCGCGGGCTCATGAGCACGTTGTAGCGCAGGGGGCGGCAGATGGCCACGTAGCGGTCGTAGCCCATGACGGTGAGCAGGAAGGAGTGGGTGAAGCCGAAGCTGAAGGAGAAGAACATCTGACTGGCACAGGCCAGGAAGGCGATGGAGCGCTGCGCGGACAGCAGGTCGGCCAGCATGCGCGGGATGATGGCCACGGTGTAGAGGATCTCGGAGACGGAGAGGGCGCACAGGAAGAGGTACATGGGCGTGTGGAGGCTGCGCTGGCTCCAGACGGTGGCCATGATGAGCAGGTTGCCCAGCAGCGTGAACAGGTACATCAGCAGGAACAGCAGGAAGAGCATCAGCTGGAGGTGGGGAAAGGCGGAGAAGCCCACGAGGATGAATTTAGACGTGGAGGTGTGGTTTAGCCCCACCATGGTAGCCACGCCTAGTTGGGGAGAGAGGAAAGAAGAGCCAGTAAATAGGAGCATGGGGGTGTCTAATGACTCCTACCTAGGAGGACATCTGAGAGCACCTCTTACATCTGTCCAAGCCATGGTTACTCCATGTGCAAAAATATGTTATTTATTTTTATTTTTATTTTTTGAGATGAAGTCTCACTCTGTCGCCCAGGCTGGAGTACGGTGATGTGATCTCAGCTCACTGCAACCTCTGCCTCCTGGGTTCAAGTGATTCTCCTGCCTCAGCCTCCAGAGTAGCTGGGATTACAGGCATGTGCTACCACGCTGGGTAATTTTTGTATTTTTAGTAGAGATGGGGCTTCAGCATGTTGGCCAGGCTGGTCTCGAACTCCTGATGACCTCAGGTGATCCACCTGCCTCGGCCTTCCAAAATGTTGGGATTACAGGCGTGAGCCACCACACCCGGCCAAAAATAGGTTAATAATAATGTGCTCAGGTTTAGCCTGGGAATGATGGCTAACACCTGTCATCTCATCACTTCGGGAGGCTGAGGCAGAGGGGGTCACCTGAAGCCAGGAGTTCGAGACCACCCTGAGTAACATAGTGAAACTCCATCTCTACAAAATAAAAATAAAATTAGCCAGGAATGGTGGCACATGCCTGTGGTCCCAGCTACGTGAAAGACTGAGGCAGGAGGATCACTTGAGCCCAGGAGCTTGAGACCAGCCTGGGCAAAATAGCAAGATCCCCAACTCTACAAAGTATAAGAAAATGAGCCACACATGGTGCTGCATGTCTGTGGTCCCGGCTAGTTGAGAGGCTGAGGTGGGAGGATTGATTGAGCCTGGGAGATGGAGGCTGCAGTGAGCTATGACTGAGCCACTGCACTTCAGCCTGGGTGATAGAGCGAGGTGCTATCTCATAAAACAAAAACAAAAACAAACTGTTAAGGTTTAAATAAGATCATGCATCTTACTTGCTTTGCACAAGTCTTGGCCCATAGTAAGAACCTCACAAATAGTAATACTGATACAAAATAATAATAACTTTCCTGTTTTTTAAGTCCCAGTGGTCTCTATTCAGCCACACCTGGGTTGGATCCCCACTTCAGAGCTAGGCGACCGTGGTTGATCCCTTGATTGTTGTGAGCCTTAGTTTTCTCATCCCTAAAAGAAAGTTGATAATAATCCCAAATTGACAGAGTTGTTATGAGGATTTAATAAGATTATGCTCATAATGTACCTGCCACAGGGCCTGGAATAAACACTTAAGAATGTAAGGTTGAGGGCCCGGCACAATAGCTCGCTCCTGTAATCCCAGCACTTTGGGAGGCCAAGGCGGGTGGATCACTTGAGGTCAGGACTACAAAACCAGCCTGGCCAACATGGTGAAATCCCGCCTCTACTAAAAATATAAAAATTAGCTGGGTGTGGTGACATACACCTGTAATCCCAGCTACTTGAGAGGCTGAGGCGGGAGAATTGCTTGAGCCCAGGAGGCAGAGGTTGCAGTGACCTGAGATCACACCACTGCACTCTAGCCTGGGCGACAGAGTGCAACCCTGTCTCAAAAGCAAAGAAACCAACAAACAAAGAATTTAAGTTTGAGGACAGGCATGGATGGTCAGACTTATGTTCTGTTAAATTGTAGCAAGTGCCAATGTAAGAAAGACCCAGGTGTTCTGAGCATTCTGAAATAAAATTGGAAATTACTAAGATGAGGACCCTTAAAACTACCTATATATTTAGAACATAAATATCAGGTTGAATTACGTGACATTGCCACAGTAAAATATCACTGAATAATCTTTGGAATAAAAGGAAAATTAAAAAATACAAAGAACAAACAAAAATGATAATGAAAAATAGAAATAACAACTAAATGAAATGAATTGTGCCCTAGAACATAAAGAGGGAATTAGTCGACAAACTGGCAAAATTCTAGTAAGATCTGCGGCACTGGTGGGTGAATATGGCTAACTGTAACTTATTGCATGTTTTCAAAAAAAGCTAAAAGAGAGGATTTTTTTTTTTTTTTTTTTGAGACCGAGTCACCCAGGCTGGAGAATTTAATAAGAATTCATGCAAACCAAGGGATACACTTCGAACAAATTGGAACAGGTGTCTGTGGTGGGGGCAGGAAAGGGGAGTAGAAGCGAGACATGATGATAAATGGGAATAAATAAAATGAGATCACCCCTGTTGTGCATATCAATGATGATCAAATAAGGATGATAAAATGTCATTGAGGAGTTGCAGAGTACATCTGCAGTTTAAGTGCAACAAAAATGTGTGTGTGTGTGTGTGTATGGTATCTATATAATTATATAGATAGCTTTGACTAACTGAAGCCTACTGTTTTTTAATTTTATTGTTGTTTACTTATTTTTGTTTGTTTGTTTTGAGACGGAGTTTTGCTCTTGTTGCTCAGGCTGGAGTGCAGTGGCATGATCTCAGCTCACTGCAACCTCTGCCTCCAGGGTTCAAATGATTCTCCTGCCTCAGCCCCCCGAGTAGCTGGGATTACAAGCGCCCGCCACCACGCCCGGCTAATTTTCGTATTTTCAGTAGAGACAGGGTTTTGCCATGTTGGCCAGGCTGGTCTCGAACTCCTGTCCTCAAGTGATCTGCCTGCCTTGGCCGGCCACCCGATGTGTTGGGATTACAGGCGTGAGCCACCACCCTGGCCTCTATTTGTAATTTTGTGTCTTTTAGCCAATTTCTCCCTATCTCTCCCTTCTGCCTACCCTTCCCAGCCTCTAGTATCCTCTGTCCTACTTTTTACTTCTATGAGAAAGCTACTGTTTTGATAGCAGGTTTTCGAATACTTACCCGGGACCTGGGTTCACCCCAATATTACACTTCCTCCTAGCCCTACCTAGAAGATTGTCACTATCTCTCAGAGCCAAGGTTAGACCAGTGCTTGGAGGACTCAGAATATTACCTGGAAAATGGACAATTTGGCTTAAGCTAGGAACAATCATTCCACACAGAAAAGTAGGATGTGTGGGCTGGAGGGGACCCAGCCGGCCAAACCAATAACTGCAGCACAGTCTCAACTCCCTCCTCTTCTTCATCCCTCCTCTCCCTCACCTGCCGTCTGTGAGCCTCCCTGCCCCTCCATCGCATGGACACAACCCCAGCTCTGGCCTCGCACCCTCTCTCCCAGTCAATGGTGCTTACCAGTCTCCCCTCCTCTGTCCCATCCCTCTTCTGACAGCCAGAGACAATTCTCTAAGACATAGCCAGGACGTGGAGTCACGCAGACCCATGGTTCAAATCCCAGGTTCTCGCTGTATGCTGGGATAACCAGAGACCTGCCTTGGGGGTTCCCTGGGGGACGGGATGCCAAGTGCTTAGCACGCATTTGTCAAGGCTGCCAGCCGACATTGTTGTGATAACCTCCATCATCATTGCTGTTTGCTGTCTGCTGAGCTGGTTGCCACTCCTCCTTGCCCGCCAGGTGACCCGCATTGGCACCGCGACAGTCCGGGGCTTTAACCCCATTCCAGGCTAATTTCCTTCTGTCACTGTAAATGCCCCTGACCCTCCAGCACTCCCTCCCTCGTGCAGCTCACCTCTTCCTCTCTACTGGCTACCAACAGGCTCCAAGGTCCCTGCTCCTACATGCACAAATATTACTACAAATTACAGAAAGAGGACAGGCCCAGTGGCTCACACCTATAATCCCAGCACTTTTGGAGGCTGAGCGGGGAGGATCGCTTGGGGCCAGGAGTTTGAGACCAGTCTGGGCAACATAGTGAGATTACATCTTTACCCCCAAAATTGTTTTTAAATTAGCCAGGCGTGGTGATGTGTACCTGTACTTCCAGCTACTCAGAAGGCTGAGGTGGGAGGATTGCTTGAGAACAGGAATTCGAGGCTGCAGTGAGCCATGTTCATGCCAGTACGTTCCAGCCTGGGTGACAGAGTGAGACTCAGTCTCAAAAAAAAAAAAAAATACAGAAAGGGCTCTCTCAGCACCCTGTCTCCCTCTGGCACTTTCTGTCCCACTCTTTCCCAGAACAGCACCTTAGCAGAAATGTCCAAGGGGGCTCTCCAACTCCCCTGCCCAAGTCTAGACCTAGGGAAGGAGGAAGGTCAGGGCCCTCCTCCCGGCTGAGGGCTCCCGGGCAGAACCTCAGACTGCTGCACATGTGGAACCCCAGGCTGGTGCACACGCAGAACCCCAGGCTGGCACACACGTAGGCTCCCAGACCCTGCTCCAGTGCCCTCCCTCCTCAAAGGAGACACAATTCCACTCATCCAGCTCTTTCTGCTTATGCACTTAATCATATAACTGGACACACAGATGCAAAGGCAGACAGATCTGAGCAATGCCACACAGTCGCACTGGAAAGGCACACTGGCAGTGACACCCCCAGCCAGAACCAGAGACACCAGCGCGCATTCTGCACACACCTACGGAGCCCTGGCCAAGTGCCTGGTGCTCATCTGGGGCTGGAATAAACTGGGGACGCACAGCCATTCCATGTGTGAGGGCACTGTGCGTGTTGAATCATGTCCCTCTAAAACTCATGTTCACTCAGAACCTCAGAATGTGACCTTTGGACACAGGGAGGGGAATAACACACACTGGAGCCTGCTGGGGTAGGGCAAGGGTGGGGAGAGCATCAGAAAACTAGCTAATGCGTGCTGGGCTTAATACCTAGGTGATGGGTTGATAGGTACAGCAAAGCACCATGGCACACATTTGCCTGTGTAACAGACCTGCACATCCTGCACATGTACCCTGAAACTAAACTAAACTAAACTAAACTAAAAGAATGTGACCTTAGGTGGCAATAGGGTCTTTTACAGATGTCATTAAGGTAAGGATCCAGAAATGAGATTGGGTGGGTGTGGTGGCTCCCACCTGTAATCCCAGCACTGTGGGAGACCAAGGCGGGAAGATCGCTTAAGTCCGGGAGTTCGAGACCAGCCTGAGCTACATGGCAAAACCCCATCTCTACAAAAATTAGCTGGGTGTGGTGGTGCATGCCTGTGGTCCCAGCCGCTTGGGAGGCCAAGGTGGGAGGATCAATTGAGCCTGGGAAGTTGTGACTGCAGTGAGCTGTGATGGTTCCACTGCACTCCAACCTGAGTGATAGAGTGAGACCCTGTCCTGAAAATAATGATAATAAAAATAAGAATGAGATTATTCCAAATAAGGTTGCTTCCTAAATCCAATGACTGGTGCCCTTCGAAGAAGAGGGGAGGACACACAGAGAGAAGGTCGCGTGAAGAAAGAGGCAGAGATTGGAGCGATGCAACTACAAATCAATCAATGCCTGGAGTGCCCAGAATCTGGAAGAGGCAAGGAAGCTTCTTCCTTAGAATCTTCAGAGGGAGTGTAACTTTGTAGACACCTTGATTTCAGACATCTAGCCTCCAGAACTGTGCAAGAATGCATTTATCTTGTTTGAAGCCACAAGGTTTGTGGCACTTCGAAATGACAGCTACAATAATCCCATACAAGCACACGCAACTGCACACACACACACACACACACACACACACACACACAAAAATGAAGGCAGGAGCATACATAGGTGATGCCTAAGTGCGCCCACGTGCATGGTGACACACTCAGTGTCGTCCTCCTGGCTCAGAACCACCCTCCTTCACAACTTAGTACGGAGACCACTCCCCACAGCAGCATGGACCCTGGTGGCCACAACTGCTGTGGAAAGGCCGCCGCTCTGGGCAGTAGGTGAACTCTGTGGGGGATCTGGAGTGAGGACAGGCCGACCCAGCCTGGAGCCAGGTGGCTGAGGCTATAGAACCCCTACTTCATATCATCCCATGCTCCCTCTCGTTTCTTTTCCCAAACCTGTGCCTCCCTCTGTTCCAATTTTCCCTGCTTCTCTTGCCTTCTCCCTTCCACCTCCCAGTACTCTTGCCACTTCATCCTGGCAAGCAGCTTTGGAAATAGAGGACTCCACTTACCTTCATCAGAGACATTTAGGGACGCCTTGCAGCCAGGCCTGCAATGGCCCTGGACACAGTGCACCCAGGGTGAGAGCTTTATCTCTGCAGGCGTCTTCCCCAGTGGCAGGTTCCCAGAGGTGTCTTGAGAAGCCTGCCTGGGATGCAGGATGCAGGGGAATCGAAGTCCAAGGAAGGAGGCGGGGGGCCTTGGGAATGCCCTCTCCATTCCTGCCTCCCTCCCTCGTTTGCTCCTTCCCTCCCTCCTTTCTTCCTTTTCTTCCTTTTCTTCCTTCCTTCCTCTCTTCTTCCCTTCCTCCATCTTTCCTTCCTCCCTCCTGCCTGGGACTCCTTCCACTACTACTCACTGTCACCTGTCTCAGTCCTGCTCTCATTTGAGGTCTCAGTTTTTACATCACCTCCTCCCTAAAGATCTCATCATCAATCCCCCGACATCACCACCACCCCCTGCAGCTAGTGAGGCTGGGCTGGGCTGCCCCAGTTCCAAGCATTTTGGAAAAATGGGACTGGACTGTGGGTGATGTTTCCCAGGATGGTGTCTCTTCTCAGCGGATATCAGGAAAAAGATCTGAAGAGATACAAAGGTGTGATTCTCAGAAGAAGCATCCTTCATGGTCGCCTCTGGGAACACAAAGCCCACAGAGGGCAGGGAACAAGGCCAAGGTCACACGGCAGGCTCCTGCAGCAAGCCCAGATTGAGTGGAGGAGCCAAGAGCTCCAGCTCTGCCTCTTCCTCCCCATAAACTTAACAGGATGCATCACGACCCAGGCATCAACACCTTCAGAATCTCCCACTTCCCCATAGCTCCAGAAACAGTCCAACAAAGACTTCACATATTGGAATTATCAAGCAGGGGCTATGAAACAATATTGCTTACTAAGTTTAAATAATGAAATGCAATTTTGGAAATATCTTCAAGGAATAAATAAAGCATTGTAAAGAGTGGCACGGTTGATTTGGAAAAAAAAAAGAAATATAATTTTTTAGAACCAAAAATATAATATTAATATCCCAGGAGAAGTTTAATGCATGTCAGACAGAATTGAAGAGAGAATTAGTGAATTGGAGGCCGGGTGTGGTGGCTCAGGCCTATAATCCAAGCACTCTGGGAGGCTGAGGCAGGCGGATCACTTGAGGTCAGGTGTTCAAGACCAGCCTGACCAGCATGGCGAAATCCCGTCTCTACTCAAAATACAAAAACTAGCCAGGTGTGATGGGGAACACCTGTAATCCCTGCCACTTGGGAGGTTGAGGCAGGAGAATTGCTTGAACTCGAGAGGTGAAGGTTGCAGTGAACGGGGATGGTGCCACTGCACTCCAACGTGGGCGACAGAGTGAGACTCTGTCTCAGAATAAATAAACAAGCAAAGAAATAAATAAATAGAAAGAAAACATTAGTGTCAGAATGAGAACGTGTAACTTTTGTTTAATTAGAATCTCAGAAATAAAATAAAAAATAGGGCACATGCATTATTTGAAGAAATTATGGCCAAGATTTTTCTAAAACTGATTAAAAACAGTTGTCTGTAGATTCAAGAACCTCAATGAACCCCAAGCAAAATAAATTAAGAGGATTCCACACCTTAACACATTATGGTAAAACTTCGGGGGAAAAAAAAAAGAGAAAAAAAAATCAAAAAAGAAGAGGGAGTAAAGAGAGAGATTAAATTCTAAGGAGATGGGGAGATGGATAGCTAACTTCTCAATACCAAAAGTAAAATCTGGAAAACTATAGATGTCCTTTCCCATGTGCTTAAAGAAAGTTAACTGCAATCTAGCCTTTTTTTTTTTTTTTTTTTTTTTTTGAGACAGGGTTTCACTCTGTCATCCAGGCTGGAGCGCAGTGGCAAAATCTCGACTCACAACAACCTCTGCCTTATGGTTTCAAGTGATTCTCCAGCCTCAGCCTCCTGAGTAGCTGGGACCACAGGCATGTGCCACCATGCCTGGCTAGTTTAGTTTTTTGTTTTTTTTTTTTTGAGATGGAGTCTCGCTCTGTTACCCAGGCTGGAGTGCAGTGGCGCGATCTCTGCTCACTGCAAGCTCTGCCTCTCAGGTTCATGCCATTCTCCTGCCTCAGCCTCCTAAGTAGCTGGAACTACAGGTGCCCGCCACCGTGCCCGGCTAATTTTTTTTTTTTTTGTATTTTTAGTAGAGATGGGGTTTCACCATGTTAGCTAGGATGGTCTCGATCTCTTGACCTCGTGATCCACCCCCCCTTAACCTCCCAAAGTGCTGGGATTACAGGCATGAGCCACCATGCCTGGCCAGTGTTTATACTTTTTATAGACACGGGGTTTCATCTTGCGGATCAGGCTGGTCTCCAACTCCTGAGCTCAAAGCGATCTGCCCACCTGGTCATGGAACTCGAGCTTTGCTCCCTGAGCCTGACAGGAATGGAGCTGCCAGCAGGTGAGGTCTGTCCTTGCAGAGAGGGTGGGAATATTGGCAGATGCACCATACTCACTGGGGGCTGTACGGCCAGCTGCCTGAATCCTCTGGCTGATTGAGCTGGCAGTGGTGGTGGGGTGGGGGAGGTCCAGGGGCTCCCCAGCACCTGGCTGGTGTCAGGAGCACTGGCTTCCCCACCTTCCTGCTCAGCAGCTCTGTTAGGAGGTCTCTCCTTCGAGACCCCCTTCTCCCGAGTCCACCCCGCAGGGCAATTCTGAACAGGATCCAGGGAGGGCCAGGATGACAGCCCTGGGTCTGTGGGCGGAGCATCCTGGGTGTGGGAGGAGGAGCGAGGTGCTGATCCAAGGGCCTCAAGATATTTCCCCTCTGGGCCACCACATCGCCTAAAGTTCCTCCATTATAAATGTCCCTGTATTAATATGGCGTTGACTCTAGTGAATGCGGGTGGAGAAGCACGGCAGAGGGAAAGGATTTGGGTTTGAGGATCTCATAGACCTGAGTTCCTGTGAGCTCTGCAACTTGGGCTGGAGGCCTGGCCTCTCTGAGCCTCAGTTTGCTTTTATGTTAAATGGACGTCTTCCCTCCTCTGGATGCCATCACTCGGGTCTCTCCAACAATCCCGGGGTCTCTGGCCTAGAGAGCTGATGGGAGGGCGGTGGGACAGCTTTGGGCATTGTTGTCCAGGTGAGATTCTGATACAAGCAGGTATGGTTTACGTAGAGCACCTGACACACAGTAGGTGCACTTTATGTAAAGCACCTGGGACATAGCAGGTGCACTTTATGTAGAGCACCTGGCACACAGTAGGTGTACTTTATGTAGAGCACCTGGCACACAGTGGGTGTACTTTATGTAGATCACCTGGCACACAGTAGGTGTACTTTATGTAGAGCACCTGACACACAGTAGGTGCACTTTATGTAGAGCACCTGGCACACAGTAGGTGCACTTTATGTAGAGCACCTGGCACACAGTAGGTGTACTTTATGTGGAGTACCTAACACATAGTAGGCACAGTTTATGTGGCATACCTGGCACACAGTAGGTGGTCTTTATGTAGTGTACCTGGCACATAGTATGTGGGCTTTATGTCAAGTATGTTGCACAGAGTAGTTTTACTTTATGTAGGGCACCCAACATACAGGAGGAACATTTTATGTGGAACATCTGGCACACCGTAGGTGTGCTTTATTTAGAGCACCTGGCACACAGCAGGTATGGTTTATATAAAGGACCAGGGACTCAAGATACAGGATTTGTGAAGGGCGCCCAGCATACAGTAGACACTCTTTATGCGAAGCACCTGGCACACAGTAGGTGCACTATATGTGGAGTAGCCAGCACACAGTAGACCAGATTTATGTAGAATACTTGACACAGAGTAGGTGCATTTTAGGTAGGTCACCAGGTACATAGTACACATGTTCAATGTGGAGCACCTGACACACAGTAGGTATGCTTTATATATGGCACGTGGCACAGAGTCGGCACGCTTTATACGAAGTACTCTGCACAAAGTAAGCTTGCATTATATAGAGCATGCTGCACACAGTAGGTGAGCTTTATGTGGCACACCTGGCACATAGTAGAATTTATGTAGAGTAGCTGATACACAGTAGGTGCACTTTATATAGTGAGGCTGGCACACACTAAGTGCACACAGTAGTACCTTCCATACAGTCTTTTGCACAGAGTAGAGACAGGCACACAGCAGCTGAAGTGCTAGTTGCCATCCCCTTCCCTTCGGTCCCTCTTTTTGGAGCTCCTTCTTCTTAGGAGCCTTCCTCTGTCGCCCTCTAAGGCCTCATCTGACATCCCATTTCCCACCTGAGCCCAGGAGGGCCACATTGCCCACAGTCAGAGAAAGGACAGGGCAGAACAAGGACTCCACTTGGGATACCCTCATTCTGCCCTCCCCTGCCTGGACCCCGTCTGCTCACGGCCCCTCTCAGCCTCATCCCCTATGCCTCCACTCTGTCCTCCTAGGCTGAACTCAGCCTCTAGGTTTGTTCCTCCAGCTGGGCTTTTTATCCCCAGAATCTGACATGGATAATCCTCAGCGGGGTTGGGGCTGCATTCTTTCTTCCTGCTTCCAGCAGTCAGGTCTCAACTCAGGCCTTTGGCTGCCTGGAGGCAGGACTTGAACTCTTGCCAGGTTGTGAAGCCAGAGATGAGAAGCTTCTGTCTCTGAATCTCCTAAGTCTGCACCAAGATATGGTGCCTGACATCCTCCCTGCCCGTGTTTGGAGAGGAGCCCAGATGATCTGGGACAACGGTTGGCCTGGCCCAGCTCAGCTGGCTGCGAGGTCTCAAGTTCATGCTTTTACCTGCCACATCCTTGCCTTGAAAGGGCAGGGCGGCTGTAAACTTGGGGCTCAGAATCCCCTTTAACCACTCCCCAACGTCCCCTCTAAACTGAGAGGGAGAGCTGAGACCTGAGAATCCAGTCCCCCTACCTGAACTGGGTCCTCTGCCCCCAGCTGGTCAAACCCCAGATTTTGGCTGGCTACCCAGGCAAGGCAGATGTACCCAGGCTGTGGAGATTGGCTGGCCCAGCCCAGCGCAGCCCAGCCTCCCACGACCTTCCCTAAATCAGGGGCCAGAGGCAAAGAGCTCCCAGCAGAAGAGGAGAGGAGGCTGTGTGCCAGGCTGGGGGTGGTGGGACTGGAGGGTCCTGACCTGGGATGGGGAGGGACACTACCCAAGGCTGGGGTGGCTTCAGGCTGCTGGCCTGGGAGACTGGTGGTTTCTTGGTAACCAGCCCCTGGCAACCTCCCAGTGATTCAGGCTGGACCTTTCTGGACTCTGAACAGTCTCTCTCTCTCTTCTTCTTTCTGGGTGGTTACCAGGCAACTAGAGGCCACTTGGCCATTGGATTTGGCTGGGGCTCTCTGGAATTTAGCTCTCAGTCCTTGTTTATTCATCCCAGAGTCCTCCCTTTACTGCCTTCACCCCAACCCTTCCCTGCTCCTTTCCACTGTCCCTGGAGCTCCCTGAGCCTTTCCCTGGGCCTCAGGATCTCACCCTCCATCCTGTCTGCCCTGCAGAATGCCGCAGCTGAGCCCATCCTGGCT
Organism: Theropithecus gelada; assembly: GCF_003255815.1. NCBI lineage: Eukaryota > Metazoa > Chordata > Mammalia > Primates > Cercopithecidae > Theropithecus > Theropithecus gelada. The sequence goes on along the minus strand of NC_037687.1, from coordinate 15,460,536 downwards.
GGGCCTCGGCCTGGTGGCAGCATCGCCATGGCTGCTCCTGCTGCTAGCTGGGGCCTCCTGGCTCCTGGACCGCTTTCTGGCCTGGACCTGTGCCTTCTGGGACAGCTGCCGCTGCCTCAAGTATTTCCCCCAACCCCCAAAACAGAAATGGGTTTGGGGTCACCAGGACCTGGTGAGTGTGGCAGCAGGATGACCTTGGGTATTGGGGTGAATGGACTTCCCAAAGGGCAGGAAAGGGGCTCAAGGAGCTGGGTTTAGAGGGTGGCTGAGGTGTGGACCAGCAGAGAAGAGAGGGAGGCGGCTCACTCACGCATTCTTCTCCTCACTCACTCATTCCTCTACCCACTCACTCATTCCTCTCCTCACTCACTCATTCCTGTCCTCACTCAGTCATTCTTCTCCTCACTCACTCATTCCTCTCCTCACTCACTCATTCCTCCCCTCACTCACTCATTCCTGTCCTCACTCAGTCATTCTTCTCCTCACTCACTCATTCCTCTCCTCACTCACTCATTCCTCCCCTCACTCACTCATTCCTGTCCTCACTCAGTCATTCTTCTCCTCACTCACTCATTCCTCTACCCACTCACTCATTCCTCTACCCACTCACTCATTCCTCTACCTACTCACTTATTCCTCTCCTCACTCACTCATTCCTCTCCTCACTCACTCATTCCTCTATCCATTCACTCATTCCTCTGCTGTCCCTTCCCAATCCTTTCTCACTTCCCTGTCCTGTCACCCCAGCCTGTCTGAATCCTCTTCCTGCCTGTCTTCCATACAATAGTGCACCTCCAAGGGGCTCCTGCAGGGCTGTGAGGGTGCACAGAGCAGGGCTCTCCTGGCATTCCCACCTTCTCCACTCTGGACTTGAGACCTCCTGAGCCCACTATGCAGGGGCTGCTCCCTGCCTGGCCCATTTGCTTTTGTCTGCCTATCTCTGGGCTGCTGCTTTCCCACAGGAATTAGCTCTGACTCCCTTCCCCTATGTAGGGACACAGCTGGGCCAGAAGAAGAGAAGTGTGGGCAGTCTCCCACACCCTCCCCTTCCAGGGGTGACGTGCTCTTTCCCACTAAGATGTCCCAATGAGCCCTCTAGCCCAACCTGGATATAATTTGGCCACTCCCTTCCCCTTTCAGAAGCCGTCCTTGACACCCCCAGACCTTGCCCTCCAACTTGGAACTACCCTCCCCTTTTGGGGATGTGGCCTCTGTCTGCTCACTTACAAATGGCAAGATTGATGGGCATGTCCACAGGTGAACAGGAGGCACTAGCACAGAGCCTGGCATAAGGGAGGCTCTCCCAGGTGGGGGCTGCCATTCTGATGGACATTAAAGACACCTCTGCTCCCCCGGGGGTTGCTGAGAACAGAGGGCCCTCAGCATGCAGACCCTTCATCTGTGGGAGGAACCAGTGCCCGTGTGGACCAGCCAGGACACAAAAGGATGTGGGAACCAGCCCTAGGGATATGTCCTGAGGCCACACTGCTGCCCCAAACCTCCTCCCATGGAGACCTTCCCATATAGCAATCCCCAGACTGAAATCATTTCCAGGACGAGAAAACACATCCTCTTGAGCAGACAGCTCGTCTTCTCCCTCTGCTTTGGTGTTTACCCTCGGATCCTGGGACAGCCCCAAGAGAGAAGGAGCAGAGGTCAGCAGAAATCCCCTGCAGCTGTTCAGAATCCAGACACGCTGCTCACTGCAGAGGCTGCACCATGTCCGGTGGCTGCAGGGGGGACTTGCTGTGGCTCCTTCCGGGGAGGTCCATTACTCAGGGTCCTCCCTAGAAACAGATAGGGTCTGTTTCTTCTCACCTCCAATGCATGTATGTGTGGAGACAGAAAGAGACAGAGAGATGAGAATTTATTATGGGAATCGGATAATGTGATGATGGAGGCCAAGAAGTCCCATGATATACCATCTGCAAGCCAGAAGCCAGGGACGCTGGTGGTATAAATTCAGCCTGAGTCCAAAACAGCCTGAGAACCTGGAGTTCCAAGGGCAGGAGAAGATGGATGTCCCAGCTGCAGAAGAGAGAGCAAATTCCTCCTTTCCTCTGCCTTTTTGTCCTGTTCATGCCCTCAATGGATTGGATGACATCCACCCACATTGGGAAGGGTAAATCTTCCTTCTGCAGTTTACCTTCAAATGCTAATCTCTCCTGAAACACCCAAATAGACGCACACAGAAATAATGCTAGACTGGATATCTGGGCATCCCTTAGCCCAGTCAAGTGGACGCCTAGAATTAACCATCACAGGGGTGACAGCCCCTGACTTGCTTTCAGATCACTGCTATGGAGGAGGGCTTGAAGAACTTGACCCAGATGTCGGCCACCTATTCCCAGGACTTTAGGATATGGATGGATTCCATCTTCCCCTTCATCGTTTTATGCCACCCTAACATCATCCGGTCTATCACCAATGCCTCCGGTATCCATGCAGAGCTTGCGGGGGTTGGTGCTGGGGGCTTCCATCCAAGGGCTTCCAGTTTCTTCTCCCCTAAGCTTCTGTGAAGCCCCTGCAATTCCCAGTCCCCCCACCCTCCGCCCTCTCTTCTCCCTCCATTGAAAGAGGAAGAGGTATCTTCTGCTTTCCTTCACATATTCGCCAACTTCCATCTCAATGTCTTCTCCCTCCATTGCCATCTGACCCCCTGTCCTGGTGTTCTGGGAACCACTGGGGTCCCAAGAAGTCTCAATCCAGAGCCTTGTCCTGAAGGAACCTTCACACTTGAGGAGACGGATCTTGACAGAGACAACCCCAAATTCATGGGGTCAGGAATGGGCAAGAGAGAGAAGGGTGTGACAACCCAGAGGAGAACTAGGGGTCTGCTGGGGCAGGCTGGAAGGCTTCCTGGAGGAGGAGTTGTTGGAGCTGGATCTGGACCTATGGGTAGGAATTTTTTTTAAGTGTGGTGTAGGATGACGCAATGAGCATCATTAGTATTTGGAGGCCCAACCAGTCCTGGCACCAACCTTGTCCATCCCTCAACCCAGAGCAGTAGGAGGACTTGTGGCTGGTGGAGAATCTGGGCTGCTATTCATGCGACGTCCACCTATGATGGGTCAGTTCCTTCTACCTCATCCTGTCACTCGTCCACTCTGTGTTCACTGCTTTCCTCCTGTAGGCCTCAAGAATCTCCAGTAGGAGATCCCACACCAGCCTGTTGATCTTCCTTTATTCTCTGCTCTTCCTGTCCTTGGACAGACCAGGCTGAGCAAGGGAAGGGGCAGTGTCCCGCAGAAACTGTGGCTCTGACCCCAAAATGCTTAGTGAGTCTGTGCAGGTCACCAGCCCTCCCTGGCTGCTGAGGTCTCTTTCACTTGTGAGTGATGGAAGCTCAACTTTGTGCACTATAAGCAAATAAAGGGAATCAAAGGAGTGTAAAGTCCAGAGAAGTGGTCTTCAGGCATGGCTGGATCCAGGTGTCAATGAACAGCATCAGAATTTTGTCTCCTCTTAATTTCACTGTTTCTCTGCATCGCTTTTTCTTTTGAGGCAGCCCTTCCCTTATGGTGTCAACCATGGGTCTTGAAAGCTCAGTTCTTGTCAAAAAGCTCACCTTTCCCCAAGGGGTCCCATAAATAGCCTATGATTGCTATATTATACCTGGTTATATCTTGTATGCTTTACCTGGGATCATATGGAGAAGTCATCATGTGTGTGGCACAGCTGTGGCCAAGGACACTTGGGGCATGTGCTAGACTTTCTGGTTCTTCTCTGACATGTGGTTTGAAATTGTCTTTTCTCCTCCTTGTCATCTCTTGACCATGTTTGTGGCTTGTCCAGGGTCTGGGACCCAGGGTCCCTTTGAGAATGGTCAGAGTTATTATTTTAGTCTTCCTGAGGCAGGTTTCAGAATCCATTGCAATCACACTTGAAGAAAAGTCTTGGTTACACCTGGGACATGTCCGGGACATTTAATAAATCATATTTAAATCCTATCTGGGGCCTGTTGGGTACACAGTGGTCATGCCAGACTATCTTAGGTCCATGTCAGATGATGTGTCATTTAGGGCTCATCATGTATGTTGTGGCCATGTCAGGCATGTTAACATATGTTGGAGACATGCTCCAGGTCCCAGGTCCATTTCAGGAGATGACAGAGAGTGCTGGGGCAGACAGGGTGTCCTAGGCTCCTTTAAAGGTATTTCGTAGAGTGTGGAGCTGTGCTTGTGTGTTGCAGAACATGTTGGGCCGTGCAGGAGACATGTCAAAGGGTGCTGGGGTGGGCTGTGCCCTGTTAGGTTGTGTCATAGCTTTACTGTGCTGTTGCAGCCTGGGCTGGTCCTTCTTCCTCTATCCTCCTTTGTCCTTTGCCCCTGGCCCCCTTCCCGCTACGCTGGGCATGGAGTGGGGAAAGTGCTGGTAGGGAGCCTTGCCCTACACCTGAAGCTCCTCTCTTGCCCTCTACATGGCCCCTGATGGTCCTCATTCATGTCAGCTGCCATTGCACCCAAGGATGATCTCTCCATCAGGTTTCTGAAGCCCTGCCTGGGTGAGTACCTGCAGGTGAAAGGGGTTGGGGATGACCTTGGGCAGGGGTGGGGGAAGGTGCTGCTCTTGCCCACTCTCCTTGGCTGCCCTACTAGGAGAAGGGATACTGCTGAGTGGCGGGGACAAGTGGAGCTGCCACTGTCAGATGCTGACGCCCGCCTTCCATTTCAACATCCTGAAGCCCTATATAAAGATCTTCAACAAGAGTGCGACCATCATGCTTGTGAGTCCCTTGAACTCTGGGTCCCAGCTGGAGTCTTGGGGTGGAGGAAGCATGGACAGATCTGGTCTGGGATTTTGGCTCCTCTGGATGACATTGGGCCATTGCTCTTCCTTTCTGAGCCTTGGTTTCCTCATCTGTAAAATGGAGAGGATAATCCCTGCTTGAAAGGTGGTAAGATAATGCAAAAGAATCATGTCCCTAGCACATAGTAGGCCCTCAGAAGGTGTTAGATTCCGTGTTTATTTCACAGAAGCCATGTAAATGCAAGACAGTAAAGATGAAGATTGCATAGTAGCCATTACTGATTACAAACTGCATCAATACCCATTGGTTTAGATCAATAGAGGTTTATGATTGCTAATGAGTCTGTGAGACAGTTGGCTGGTTCTTCTGGATGTGGAAGGAATCACTCTTGGTACATGAGCAGCTGGGGATCAGCTAGGCAGCTTTGCTAATCCTGGCTCAGTTCATTCACATGTTTGGGGCTTCAGTACCTTCAGGCTGATCTGGGATGGCCTCAGCTGTGACACCTGGACTTTCCCCCATGTGATTCTCTGCCTCCAGAAGGCACCCTTTTGTTCACATGGCAGAGACTGGCTTCCGAGAAACTGAGAGGAGGCTGCAATGTTTCTGGACATTGTCTCTACAATGCTTCAAAGTTCAACCAGGCTTGGGGCTATTACAGTTATTACATCATCATTTTCATCACACTGTATTGGCCAAAGAAAGTCAAATGTCCAGCGCAGACTCAAAGGGTGTAAAATAGAATCTATCTATTAATGAAAGCTGCTGAAAAATTACTGTGCAAAGGGTGTAAATACAAGGAGAAGTGAAGAATTTGGGGTCAGGATTTTGTGATGTGCCTAGGGTGTTTCTCTTACTGGCAAGCTGATAAGTTAACTTACTGTTAGTTACTGTTTCATGCATTCTGATAGAAGACATAAGACCCCTGGGTCAGAGACAAAGGGTAGTGGATTACTCAGGCACAGCAAGCAGCATGTAAGACTTGTTGGTTTGTATCCTTTTTCGGAGTCAACCTAAATTCCATGGGGTGACACAGTGGGCCCTGCTAGTTGCCTTTCTCCTGTCTCTGTATCTCTCTCTCTTTCTCTCTCCCCTTGCTCTCTCTCCACTTTTTTTTTTTTTTTGAGACGGAGTCTCGCTCTGTCGCCCAGGCTGGAGTGCAGTGGCGCGATCTCGGCTCACTGCAAGCTCCGCCTCCCGGGTTCAAGCCATTCTCCTGCCTCAGCCTCCTGAGTAGCTGGGACTACAGGCGCCCGCCACCGCGCCCGGCTAATTTTTTGTATTTTTAGTAGAGACGGGGTTTCACCGTGGTCTCGATCTCCTGACCTTGTGATCCGCCCGCCTCGGCCTCCCAAAGTGCTGGGATTACAGGCGTGAGCCACCGCGCCCGGCCTCTCTCTCCACTTTTGCATTCTGATATCCTTCACTCTATTCAACATAATATCCACACACACACACTTAGGGTATATGTCTCCCAAAGACAGTGAGGAACTTTAAATAAGAAACCAATTTCGGCGGCCTGGCGCGGTGGCTCACGCCTGTAATCCCAGCACTCTGGGAGACCAAGGCGGGCAGACCAAGAGGTCAAGAGATCGAGACCATCCTGGCCAACATGGTGAAACCCCACCTCTACTAAAAATACAAAAACTAGTTGGGCCTGGTGGCACGGGCCTGTGGTCCCAGCTACTCGCCAGGCTGAGGCAGGAGAAACACTTGAACCAGGGATGGGAAGGTTGCAGTGAGCTGAGATTGCACCATTGCACTTCAGCCTGGTGACAGAGCAAGACTCCTTCTCAAAAAAAAAAAAAAAAAAAAAAAAAAAGAAAAGAAAAAGAAACCAGTTTCTCTGAGACACGTAGTTTATTTTCCTTTGTACATTTCTTCTAATTAAAAGGATAATACTTGTAAAACACTAGACACAGTAGCGGATACATAGAAAAACTTCAATACTTGGTGGAATTTATGACTATGAAGATATTCTTGCTTCTTCTTACACTAGGGGTAAAGAAAATACTTTTTGCCTGTCCATTCAAGAAGAACCATGTTCATAAGTGCCCAGACACACCCACGTAATGATCTCCACCTGTCCATAGATAGAAAACACATTCCTAGGCACAGATCATGGGATAAAGTTTATCACAATGGCTCATAAACAAGAGATTATGATCACAGGAGCCTACTAAGCAAAAAGGGGAGGGAAATAATAGCTAGTATGTATCAAACACATATTTTCACATACCTGAACCCTTACAACAGTCCTACGGAGATACACATTATTATCCCCGGCCCTTCTATTATATTTTATCACCACCAAACTGGCCATTAGGAGCTTAGAGGGCAGAACTTTCTGAAAAAGTTTTTTTTTATGGCATTCTTCAGCTCCTTGTTCCTTAAGCTGAAAATGATTGGGCTAAGAAAGGGGGTGAAGACAGTATAGGTGGTGGCCATCAAGGCATCACTGTACATAGAATGGAAGCCCCTGGGCTTGAGGTAGATAAGGGAGGCAAAACTATAGTGCACGACCACCACAGTGAGGTGGGATACACATGTGGAGAAAGTCTTGTGCCGGCCCTCAGCAGAGGGAATCCTCAAGATGGCAGCCACAATGAAGACATAGGAGAGGATGATGAGGAATAAACAGCCTATCAGGGCTGTGACACACACCAGCATCACACCCATGATGACAGATGATGTCTTGTTCCCACAGGCCAACTTCAAGAGGGAAAGTACATGACAGACAAAATGGTGGATCACGTTAGACCCACAGAAAGTGAGGTGAAAAACTATCATTGTCACCATCATCCCCAGGACTGAGCCACCAGCCCAGGTCCAGGCCACAAGATGGGCACAGTCATGGGGGCTCATGAGCACGTTGTAACGCAGTGGGTGGCAGATGGCCACGTAACGATCATAGCCCATGACCATGAGAAGGAAGGAGTGAGTGAAGCCAAACATGAAGGAGAAGAACATCTGACTGGCACAAGACACAAAGGTGATGGAACGATGGGTGGAGAGCAGATCAGCCAGCATGCGAGGGGTGATGGCAACAGTGAACAGAATCTCAGAGACAGAGAGGGCACACAAGAAGAGGTACATGGGTGTGTGAAGTCTGTGTTCAATCCAGATTGTGGCCATGATGAGAAGGTTGCCCAGCAATGTGAACAGGAACATCAGGAGGTACAGCAGGAATAAGACGGGCAGGAGCTGCTGGGGGAAGGCTGAGAAGCCAAAGAGGATAAATTCAGACATGGTGCTGTAGTTCTGAGCAGGCATGGATACTGCATCTGGTGAGATTAGAAACAAAATTAAATGACAGTGGTTAAACCACAGACTCCAGCACAGACCAAATGGCAACTCAACAGCTCTATGCTATTCAACAACTGGCAGAATTTTCTGGGTCTCACTTTCCTCATCTGTAAAATGGAGTAAATAATAATAGTTCTTAATATTCAGCAATGTGACAAAGATCAAATGAGATCAATATACTAGATGATCAAGTCAGATTTTGGATACTAATTGGGTTTCTAGTAACACCGACTAACATAAAGAAAAGGTTCAATACTTGGAGCCATTAGAGACACACATAGATGATCAGGGTGAGGGTCTCTTGATAATGTGCCAGTTCTAGAAAACATATGTTTTGATCTTGAGGTTTAAAATTTTTTTCCCTGAGTGTATTTATCTTTTAATTGCTTATTTAACCCATTTACATTTATTTTAATACTGTTTTATTGGTACTCATTTATGCCATCTTATTTCTAATGTTACTTTTACTATTCTAAAAAACTGAACAGAAAATTTGAAAAGAAAAGGCTGGATACATGTGAGACAAATATGCACCAACTGAAAGCTGAGGTTGCAATCTTAATAATAATAAAAGGTGGAATTTAAGGAAACAGTGATCACAATGTCTCTAATACCATATGCCACTCTGGGGAACAGAGTTCCTTGAGACATGGCTGATCTGTGGTCTGGACATGGAAAAAAGCTTTGGATATCTTGTACCAGTGTGAAATGAAACTTTCACTAAGCAATGGGATAATATTAAAAGCCTGCAGGTACTAGATTGAAAAGATGCCCACTAGCCAAAAAGAATAATCATTGTACAGAAGATGGAGGAATAAGCAAGTGACACTGTGAGGAAGCTTGCAGAAAAATTCAGAAGGTGGATAATTCCACAGAACAATTGGTCTGGTCTCATTGGATAAAGGCTCATTCAAAGGATAAGAGAGATTCCAGGATATAACCACTGAATGCAACATAGGGGACTAGTTGAATCTTGATCTACGTAATCCGCTGTAAGTATTTTTAAGGCAATAGAGAACATTTTGATTATAGTATGAATGAATAATTAGGTATGAGTAATAGTAAAGCATTATTATTGATCAAATTATGAATTTTTTTAGAGATAAGGTCTCACTGTGTCCCCCAGGTTAGAGTGCAGTAGTAGGATCATGACTCACTGCATCCTGGAACTCCTGGGCTCAAGTGATCCTTCTCCTTAGCCTCCTAAATAGCTGGGACTACAGGTGTGTGCCACCTCATCTGTCTAATTTAATTTTTTTTTTTTTCCGTAGAGACAGGGTTTTGTTTTGTTGCCCAAACTGGTCTCTAATTCCTGGCCTTAAGCGATCTTCCTGTCTCAGCCTCCCAAAGTGCTGGGATTATACACATGAGCCACCATGCCCAGTTAATTATTTTTTTAAGTGTTATCTGGTTATTTTGACTATGAAGAAAAATGTTTACTTTTTCAATATATACTAAGATTTTTAAATCACACACACACACATGCACACACACTAAGGGACAGAGAATAATATGTATACCCATTAAAAGAACAAAGCAACCAGCATAAATACTATAAATCTATATAACTATATATCCTGGAATATTAATTAATAAATAATCAACAAAACTTCAGTGAGATAGATAGCAATAGCCAAATCAACAACAGATTGATTTTTTTTTTTAAGACGGAGTCTTGCTCTGTCACCCAGGCTGGGGTGCAATGGTGCGATCTCAGCTCACTGCAACCTGCCCCTCCCAGGTTCAACTGATTCTCCTGCCTCAGCCTCCCTAGTAGCTGGGATTACAGGTGCATGCCACCACACCCAGCTAATTTTTGTAGCAGAGGCGGGGTTTCACCATGTTGGCCAGGCTGGTCTCAAACTCCTGACCTCAGGTGATCTGCCCTCCTTGGCCTCCCAAAGTGCTGGGATTACAGGTGTGAGCCACCACAATCTATATACAGGCAGATAGATTATTATAGTTAGAAATTTTGACAGAGTTAGGAAATGCAATTTGTTATAGTTAGAAATTTTGACAGAGTTAGGAAATGCAATTTGTTAATTACAAAGCAATTAATAATATCCAGACCTTATCTGTGGGAAAAGAAAGTGATCAGACTATAACTGTGTCTATATAGAAAGAAGTAGACATAAGAGACTCCATTTTGTTCTGTATTTGAGATGCTGTTAATTTGTGACCCTACCCCCAACCCTGTCCTTGCAAGAGACACGTGCTGTGGTGATTCAAAGTTTAATGGATTTTGGGCTGTGCAGGGTGTGCTTTGTTAAGCAAGTGCCTGAAGGCAGCTTGCTGGTTAAAAGTCATCACCATTCTGTTAATCTCAAGTACCCAGGGACACGTACACTGCGGAAGGTCACAGGGAACTCTGCCTAGGAAAGCTAGGTATTGTCCAAGGTTTCTCCCCTTGCGATGATCTGAAATATGGCCTCGTGGGAAGGGAAAGACCTGATTGTCCTCCAGCCTGACACCCGTGAAGGGTCTGTGCTGAGGAGGACTAGTATAAGAGGAAAGAAGGCCTCTTGGCAGTTGAGATAGAGAAAAGCATCTGTCTCCTGCCCGTCCCTGGGCAACGGAATATCTCGATGTAAAACCCGATTGTATGTTCTGTTTACTGAGATGGGAGAAAACCTCCTTAGGGCTGAAGGTGGGACGTGCTAGCGGCAATGCTGCTCTTTATGCACTAAAAAGGTTTATGCAGATGTTTGCGTATGCATATCAAGGCACAGCACTTTTCCTTAAACTTATTCATGTCACAGAGATCTTTATTCATATCTTACTGCTGACCTTCTCCCTACTATGATCCTATTATCCTGCCACTTCCCTTTTCCAAGATGGTAAAGATAATGATCAATAAATACTAAGGGAACTCAGAGACCGGTGTGGGCGTGGGTCCTCTGTATGCTGAGCGCGGGTCCCCTGGGCCCACTTTTTCTTTCTCCATACTTTGTCTCTGTGCCTCATTTCTTTTCTCAAGTCTCTCGTTCTACCTAATGAGAAACGCCCACAGGTGTAGAGGGTCAGGCCACCCCTTCAATTATCTATTAGATATATTAGACTCTTCACCAAAAAGAAAATTAACATTTTTTCAACCACTGAGTGACTTTCACAAAAATTGACATTTCATTAGGATATAAACATTTATTTAATTCCAAAGCATAATAATGTGATATAGATTATAATGAATTAACATTAAAAATCAATAGGGGAGAAATAGCTTTACAAATCTCATGTATTTGGAAGATAACTATGTAATTAAATAATCTTCAGTTTCAACAGTAAATTATAAAATAGAGGAATATTTAGAATTAATTGATAATTTAAATATTGAATGTCAACATTTTAACCTAAAATAGCACTTTGAAGGAAATACACAGTTCAAAATACCTTTATCAAGAAACTGCCTCAAGAAAAAAATCATGCTTAATAAAATCAAAATCAAGTTATTGGAAAAAATTAATAAGATAGAAATAAACAAGGAGAAGGTACCAATAACAGAACCCAAAATTACAAATGGGAAATAATGGCAGAGACAATGGTTATTTTTAAATTAATAAAAACAGTAAAAGAAATAATAAATTTACATTGTAGATGAAATGAACAAGTACTTAGAAAAATATAAAATTCCAAAACTGGTGTAAGAAAAAAGGGATCCTATATGCTCAAATAAGCTTTAGAGAAATTGAAATGGTAGTCAAAGATCATCTCTCTCTAAAATCTTTGCCCCAGTGGATTTTATTGAAGTGTGGTAAGTACTATTAAACTGTTAAGAAAACAGTTGGTTAGTATCTTATACATGATCTCCAAAAAAACAGAAGAGTTAGGAAATCTGACCAGCACACCTCCTCAGGTTAATACAATCTTGGTCTAAAATCAGGTAAGAATCTTCACCAAAAAAAGAGACAATTGTACGCCTACTTCACCTATCCAGGCAGATTTAAAATTCCAGAATAAAACGTAACCTGGTCAAATCTAATGGTGTATTAAAAATAGTTTACCATGATCAAGTGGTATTGGTTTATTCCATAAATGACAAGATTGGTTAACATCAGAAAACCTATCATACAGTTTATCACAGGAATCGATTTAAAAGGAAAAATCACGACTATTTCAATCAAGGCATAAATACATTCTCTAAAACTCTACTCCTATTATGATTTTTTAAAAAACACTTCACAACACAAAATCCAGGGAGACTTTCTAAGCTAGATATAGAATATATAGCACAAAATTAGCAAATACAACTCTAAAGAAGAAAGTTTTTGATGTATCACTTTAGGATCAAGAAAAAGCCAAGGATACTCACTGACTCTGCTGTTCTGTAACATGGAGCTGAACGTCGTGAGTGATGGTATAAGGCAAGAAAAAGAAACCAGGCGTCTAAGGTATCTAAGGATTGGAAGGGAAGAGACGTGATCATCTACCTAGAAAAGATAAAAGAATGATGACGTTGTCTGTTAGAACAATAACAGAGCCCAGTGATGCAGAAGGCAAGGTCAGCTAGCAAAAATCACGGTGTTCCTCCTAGTACCACACCAGTAACAAGCATTTAAGAAGTAGAATTTGAATACAGAGAAAGAGAACATTCCCAATAGCAACACAATTAATATAAAGAAACATCGCTCGGGATCCCTTTACACCTCAAAGTTACTAGCACTCTAAAGGGCTTTTGTTTATGTAGTTTAGAACTATCCATTTTTACCATATGGGAAATGACAATTGAAAATCATTAAAAATATTTAGTTATTAGTATATTTAAAAGAGCACTCCCAGGCATGATGGCTCATGCCTGTAATCCCAGCACTTTGGGAGGCTGAGGTGGGTGGATCACTTGAGGTCAGGAGTTTGAGACCAACCTGGCCAACATGGTGAATCCACGTCTCTACAAAAAATACAAAAATTAGCTGGGTGTGGGGGCATGCACCTGTAATCCCAGCCACTCGGGAGGCTGAGCCACGAGAATCACTTGAACCCGGGAGGCAGAGATTGCAGTGAGCCGAGATCACGCCACTGTACTCCAGCCTGGGCAACAGAGTGAGACCCCATCTCAAAAAAATTTTTTTAAAGAGCAGTAATAAACCTCTTGCATGCTAATATAAGAAACATTTTCAGGCAAATAACCACATTAGGAAAAAAGCATTTCATGAGAAGAGTGGCCTTGTTTGACATTTTAGCAAATACATCATATGTCCTGGCTTGACAGGAAACAGTTTGATGCTTTAATCTGCCTCTTCATTCAGTCTGCGTCAATATGTTGAGGCATATTATGAAAATATATTCTCACATGTAAATTTGAAAAATAAGGACTTCAGGGACCACCCTGCAGAGGTCCTCTTATCACACTTTGAAAAAAATCTGCTATAAAATATCTAGGTATTAACCCAAAACATGCCATAACTCCAAAGAAAAAATTTTAAATACCTACTAATAAAAATGTAGAAGATGATCTGAACACATGGGGAGCGGTGTACAGTCTTGGCTGGGATGGCCTGACATGCTAATGATGTCAATTCAACCTCAAATTATAACCTCAATACTTAATCATACCCAATAATATAATATTGTATTATATTTACAATTCCAGTGAATCAAGTCTAAATTTGATAAAACTATTTGAAAATTCCTTCAGAAAAATAAATGTCAAGCCAGGCACGGTGGCTCAAGCCTATAATCCCAGCACTTTGGGAGGCTAAGTTGGGCAGAACACTTGAGGTCAGGAATTCAAGACCAGCCTGAGCAACATGGCGAAACCCCATCTCTACTAAATATAGGAAAATTAGCCAGGAGTGATGGCCCACTTGTAATCCCAGCCACTTGGGAGGCTGAGACACGAGAATTGCTTGAACCCGGGAGGCGGAGGTTGCAGTGTGCTCCCTGGGCGACAGAGTGAGACTCTGTCTTAAATAAATAAATAAATAAATAAATGTTAGTGCAAAGCCACACTAATATTATAAAAATGGAATCAAGAGAAGAGCTGTTCCCTCCCACATGCTGAGACACACAATAGGGTCATAGTCATTTTTAAAATTATGAAACGTGGAACAGACAGAGATCTGAATAAGTTGACTGGAAATCTAAGAAAATAACCCTGCATTGTTCAAAACCTAATACAGTACATGATAAATGTACTGGCACAAATCAAGAGGAAAAGGTAGATTGTTCACTCGTTGTGGTGAGAAAACTGCTCATTTTATGAAGCAAAGTAAATATGAATTTCTGCCTAACAGCACATACAAAGGAGGATCCAGATGCATTCAAGAAATAAATACCAAATATCAAACTATCAGTTTAACAGAAGAAAGTATAGGAGAATAACTTTGTGATCTAGGCTTGAGGAAAGACTTCCTAAGCAACATTTCCAAAGCACAATCATTAAGATGATTTTTAAAACATGAAAAAAAACCAACATTGAGGATTTCCACTTAACAAAGGATTTCTGGGATGAAGTTAACAGGTAGATGGGAAATGGGGAAAAGATATTTGCATTGTCTAAAACCGACAGGAGCGCATCCAAGTCGTGTGGGGAGTTTCTTAAAAACTGACAAGGGAATAATATCTAGAACAAACAAGAAACCAGTTATATCAAGAAGAAGTCAGTACCTTAGTGCAAAAAGCAAAAGATGTGAGAAGATGATGCACAGGAGGTACTCAGGCAAATGAAAGGATGCTCACACACAGAAAAAAGAAAACAAAAAGGAAGGAAAGAATGGAGGGAAGGGGAAAATGAAAGTCAGCAGTGGAATTTCACTGTATGCCTATGCAATTCTCCAAATTATAAAATGTCCAGTGTTGGTTGGGCTATGAGGAGAAAGAAATATTTACACACTATAGGCAGGGAATGGTGGCTCACGCCTGTAATCCCAGCACTTTGGGAGGCCGAAGCAGGAGGATTACATGAGGCCAGGAGTTTACGGTCAGCTACGCCAACATGGCAAAACCCCATCTCTACCAAGAATACAGAAATCAGCCAGGCTGGGAGTACATATTTGTAATCCCAGCTACTTGGGAAGCTGAGGCATGACAATCGATTGAGCCACAGAAGGTGGAAGTTTCAGTGAGCTGAGATCCCACCCCTGCACTCCAGCCTTGGCCACAGAGTGAGACTCCATCTCAGTAATAATAATAATAATAATAATAATAATAAAGAAGAGAAGAAGAAGAAGAAGAGGAGGAGGAGGAAGAGGAAGAGGAAGAGGAAGAAGAAGAGGAAGAGGAGGAAGAAGAAGGGGAAGGGGAGGGGGAGGTGAAGAAGAAATACTTATGCACTATTAGTGGGCATGTAGAATGGTGGAAATTAAAATTTTTAATGGGATTCATGCTCTGTGTACCAGCAAACTTGCTACTGTGTGTCTATCTTGACTTCTGAAACCTGTTTACAGTGGGACATGTAAGAGAATGGTCACTGCAGCAGTTATTTCAGTGGGGGTGTTGGATAACCCTGCTTGTTCCTAATTGGAGAGAAGGCAGGTAAAAGATATAGAGGCAAACAAGGGATATGAAGGCAAAAGGATATAGAGCTTTTAGCAGGAGTTTGATGCACACATAGTAATGTAAGTGAATCATTAAAATAATATTAAGTGAAAAAAAACAAAAAACAGAATGAACTCTTTAGCGTAATTGCATGTGGACACATTAAGAATATATGTACATGAAATGATTCTGAATGATATAGTGATAATGAACCCAGGTCATTTGTCAAAATCCATGTACACAATGCAAAGAGTATAACCTAATATAAACTATGGAATTTAGTTAATAATAATGCATCAATATTGGTTCATTGATTATAACACAGGTGCTACAGAAATGCAAGATATCAATAATAGGAGAGATGACCACACATGCAGGGGTGAGACGTATGTGAGAGCTCTCTATACTTTCTGACCAATATTTCTATAAAGTTAAAACTTCTCCAATAAAATTAAGTCCATTAATTTACCATTTAAAAGCAGTCACATTAAATTTTGTGCAGACAGAAAGCAATGTGTATCTTATAAGAACATATACAAATCAAAAAATGCATATTAAGTATATGAAAATGCCTGTCACACAAAGAATGGAAACAAAGTGAACCAAAGGGGATAAACAAATGAAATAAGAGAAGGATCTTGCATAAACCAGTGTCAATCAAAAACCACAAACTGGAAATATCACGGCCTCAAACTTCTGCACCTGAATTCTACCGTAAAAGAAAACAGAAATATTTTTATGAATAATGTGAGCTGCCTTGCTACAAGAGTTTCTGAAATCCTTCGTTCTGGATGGGCCCATCCATCGTTACACCCCCTACTAGTCTCACTAGGACATTGTCCCCAAGTATCCCCCCCACCAAAACAGGAGTCAGCCCAGTGCTTGGAAAACACAGAATCACCTGGACAGTGAGGAAATTTACTGGCGTGAGGGTGACGTATCCCACATGGAAAGACCACACTTATGACATGGAAGGAAAGTCTTCTGACCACGCAGCCACCCTACCCCATACCCCAGCATCAGCCACCTTCCTTCCCCATCCCTCCCATTGCTGGGCATCCTCTCTCCTACTAAGCACTTCTCCATCTGCTCCGCTCCTCTCCATCCCCTCTCCTGGGCCGCCGCCCCATCCTCCTCCTCATCTCCTCTCCTCTGCACACACTCCACTCTGGCTTCCAGAGAGAAATTTCTGAAACGCTTACAAGTTGTGGAGGCATCAGACCCAGGGTGGAAACCCCAGCTCTCACTGTGTGTCTTTGGAGAAAGGACTTTGCAGCTTTGAGGCTCCTCTCCCCAAGTGAAAAACAGGAGTAAGCAGAGAACCGTGAGAGTCCACCTTGTAAAAGTCATTGTCATTGACTGATAATGATTTTGGTCTTCTGAGCTGGTTTGTTTGTGTCATTCTGTACCAGATGTCACTCATTGACCCCATTCTAGGCTAATTCTCTGACCCCAGCAGTGTCCTCAGTATTTCTGGCAATGACACATAACAGTGTCTGATCCAACCAAGAGTCTGATCCAACCTTCTTCCTCTCTCAAGCCCCTATCTCACCCCTGCAGTCCAACATCCCGACTACTGCTTACTGGAGCAGCCACAGCTCTCAAGGCCGGGCCTCCCCATCTCCTCTGACAGGTGGCCAGAATTCTGCCTACTCTGGTATCATTGCAAATGGCTCACACATAGGCACTGAGCAAACATCTCACAGCACTAGAGTATATCCTGACCTCCCACAGAGCCTTGCCCCCAGCTTAGCAGGGGCACAACAGTGAAGACAAAATATACCTAGAATAGGGTTTCTCAATCTCAGCACTAGTGACATTTGGGGACCAGGTCATTCTTTGTGGTGGGAGCTGTCCTATGCATTGTCTGACATTTAGCGGCGTGCTTGGCCTCAATCCCTTAGATGCTAGTAGGAAAATCCCCCCAAGCCCCATACACAAGTCCTGACAACCAAACTGTCTCCAGGCATGACCAACTGTCCCCTGGGGACCAGAATCATGTCCAGTTGAGAAGTGATATGGGTACCTGGGCTCACTAAACAACCAGGCATCTTGAGTGGGCAAACAAAGAAGGCCCCATGCAGTCACCTAAGGCTGAGATCTCTCTCTTTTCCCCATCTCCCCAGTTCTGCTCCCCAACTCTAGGCTGGGCAGCTCCATCCACAACTCTCTGACTCTGCCCTTGTACCCTCCTTTTCTTGGTCTCCCTCCACCTGGGGCTGCCTTCAGTGAAGTGGCTATAAGAAAAAGGCACAAAAAACATGCTTTTAAGTGTTTCCACAGGTCACCTGTAGGTAAGTGTAGGAGCCAGACCCAGGGCCTCCTTGAACTGGTGCTGTGAGCTTTATTCCTGCAGTGGCCTTCCCAGCAGGTCATTCCCCTGGGCCTCTCCAGGAAACCACCCTGGAAAGGCTGTCCTCTAGGTCTGGAGAGGCCAGGAGGAGCCTCAGGGGGCGTTCAGGAACCTGCAGCCTCCACCTCTTCCTCCAGCACACAGGGCTCACTGCTACCTCTCTGCCCGGGGAGACTTTAGCTCGTGCAAAGGATGGGAAGATTCCAGTCTCAAAGGAGATAGGGATGGAGATAATTCTGGTTAAAGATTAATATGTAAGGGACATACTGAGGCGTAGCCGACCTCTCCTTCCATCATAGCTGGGAACTTGATTTTTAAGATTTCTCTGGGGTTCCTACGTTCAAGAGGGTGTCTGCTCACTTGGTTGGAGGCCTTAGGATTTTATTTTTATTTCTCAAAATCCAACAGACCCAATGGTGCTCTGAGCAACTGGAAGATGAAGATGTTGTGTAAAACCTTGCAGGGCTCAATGGGAGATCCACAGTGGAAACGTTTAATATATTAGAGCGAGAAATCACTATTCTTTCCTGGGACAATAAGTCTTCACTCACTACTGAGCCCCATTGAGGACACAACCCAATATGCTTATCCTGGAGTAGGCATGTTCTGTTCACAAAGTCATAAAATTAGGTGCACAGTCCAACTTGTCACCAAGTACAAGTAGTATACAGCAAACTAGGCTTGAGGCAGTCTTTTTTTTTTTTTTCTGAGACAGGATCTCACTCTGTCACCGAGGCTGGATCGCAGTGATGTTATCACAACTCACTGCAGCCTCAATCTCTTGGGCTCAAGTGATCCTCCCGCCTCAGCCTCCTGAGTAAGTGGGACTAGAGGCTAGTGCAAGCATGCCCAGCTAATTTTTTTTTTTTTTTTTGTAGAATTGGTGTTTCCCTGTGTTGCCAAGGCTGGCCTCAAACTCCTGAACTCAAGGTATGCTTCCACCTAAGCCTCCCAAATAGCTAAGATTGCAGGCGTGAGCCACCATGCCCACCTTCCACAGCTTGCATAGAGAAATCTTTTTCTAGAGCTCAGTCTCCCTCAAAGCCATTGAGAAATTATAAATAATAAGCAATCTTTGCTGGCACACTTGTCTTTTTACCTGTTACGCAGTTTTAGAAATGAAGAGATGATCTATGAAGGGTGCTGAACATAGTATACAGCTCAACATATAGTAGACATTCATACAGTGGCTACTATTATTATTTTACTATTGCTGTGCAGCAGCATGGGAAGCAACCTAATAATTGGGAATGAAGTATCTGTTCATAAATAATTCAGTCTGAATGATGTGTCTGTCTAGGACTGTGTGTGTGTGTGTGTGTGTGTGATGATTTCCTCATCCTTACAAACTTACATAATCACAGACATAGGTCACTGATGGAAGTTCACAGACAGGATTCGTTCAACCACACTGAACCTAGCCAACACTAAGATTAGGCCCCTACCTCACACCATACACAAAGTTTGACACTCAAAATATATCAAAAACCCAAATGTAAGAGTTAAAACTACAAAACTCTTATGAGGTAACATAGATGTTCATGACCTTAGATAAAGCAATACAATGCTTTTTTAGATGTGACACCAAAAGCACAAGCAACAAAAGAAAACAATACGTACATTGATGTTATCAAAATGTAAATCTATTGTGCTATAGAAGGGCACTGAAAAGACCATGAGAACACAATCCACAAACTGTGAGGAAATAACTGAAAATCACAAATCAGATAAAAGAGTCTTAACTAAAAATGTAAAGTTTTCTTACAACTTAACAACAAAAATACAAACAGCCCAATTGGAAAATGGTTGGAATATCTCAAGAGCTATTTCTCCAAGAAGATATCTAAATGGCCAACAAGTACACGATGAGATGGTCAAGATCCTTACTCACTAGGGAAATACAAATCAAAACCACAGTGAGATACCACCTCACACCCATGAAGATGGCTATAATCAAAAAGACAGTAACAAGTATTGGTGAGGTTGTGGGGATCTAGACCCCTGCAGCATTGCTAGTGGGAATGTAAAATGATGTATAGACTTTAGGAAACAGCTTGGAAGTTCCTAAAAAAATAAATATAGAAATACCATTTGACCCAGCAATTTCACTACTAGGTAAATATCCCAAGGAAATGAAAGAATATATTGCAACACTTGTACTGATCACTAATAGCAGTATTACTCAAAATAGCAAAAATTAGAAACACTGAAATGTCCATCAATGACAAATGGGTAAATAAAATGTAGTGTATCCATACAATGGAATATTATTTGGCAATCAAAATGATGTACTGGCCAGGCACGGTGGCTCATGCCTGAAATCCCAGCACTTTAGGAGGCCAAGGTGGGTGGAGTGCTTGAGGTCAGGTGTTCAAGACCAGCCTGGCCTACATGGTGAAACCCCGTCTCTACTGAAATACAAAAATTAGCCAGCCATGGTGGCAGGCGTCTCTAATCCCAGCTATTTGGGAGGCTGAGGCAGGAGAATCCCTTGAACCTGGGAGGCGAAGGTTGCAGTGAGCCAAGATCACGCCACTGCACTCCAGCCTAGGTGACAGAGTGGGACTCTGTCTTGGGGAAAAAAAAAAAAAATGATGTACTGATACAAGCTACAATGTAGGAGAACCTCAAAAACATTATGCTCAGTGAAACAATTCTTTTGAAAATAAAAGAATTATATTTATAGTTGTCAATAGATATGAAATGTCCAGAATAAGCAACTCTATCCAAACAGAAAGATTAGTGGCTCCCTAGGGCTGGAGGGCATGGAGATTTGGAGGAAACAGAGAGTGACCAATAATGAGTATGGGTTGTTTGTTTGTTTGTTTGTTTGAGACAAGGTCTGGCTGTTGCCCAAGCCAGAGTTCATTGGTGATCGTGGCTCACTGCAGCCTCAAACTCCTGGATGCGAGCAATCCTCCCACATCAGCCTCTGGAGTGGGTGGGACTACAGGAATGTGCCACCACCACGTTTGGCTAATTATCAGAATTTGTGTGTGTGTGTGTGTGTGTAGATGGCATCTCACTATGTTGTCCAGACTGATCTTGAATTCCTGACAACAAACAATTCTCCCATTCAGCCTTCCAAAGCACTAGGATCTGGGTTTCTTTTTTGGATGACTAAAATACTCTAAGCCAGATTGTCATGATGGTTGCATAACTCTGAATATGCAAAAACCATGAAAGTGTGCGCTCTAATGGGTACATTGTATGGTATGTGAATTACATCTTAATAAAGCTACTATAACTCAAAAACTAAAACTCAGATAAAGACATACAGATCAAGAGTTGTGGAAGAAAACATGCTTTTAACATTTATTGAGTACCTACTATGTGATGAGTGTTGTCATATACACAGATCTTTACACCTGCCTTACAAGGTAAGCATTACTAACCACACTGTACAGACAAGGGGATGGCCAACCTCCTATCATATTCTATCAGCACCTCCACACCAGCTACTCAGGTGCCTGAAGAATAGAGTTTGCTGAGGAAGGTCTTCTTCATGGCAACCTTCAGTTCTTTGTTCCTGAGGCTGAAGATGATGGGGCTGAGGAAGGGCGTGAAGACTGTGTAGGTGGTGGCCATCAGGATGTCACCCTCCTGAGAGTGGGGACCCTTGGGCTTGAGGTAGATGACAGAAGCAAAGCCATAGTGCACAATGACCACAATAAGGTGAGAGGCACAGGTGGAGAAGGCCTTGTTCCGGCCTTCAGCAGAAGGGATCTTCAAGATGGCGGCCACGATGAAGACATAGGAGAGGAGGATGAGGAGAAAACAGCCCAGCAGGGCCATGATACACACCAAGCCCACGCCCAGGGCCACAGCGGGTACATTATTTCCACAGGCCAACTTCAACAGAGGTGGCACATGACATAAAAAATGCTGGATCTCATGGGATCCACAGAAGGTGAGGTGGAAAATGGCCGTGGTCACCACCAGCCCCATGACTGAGCCGCCAGCCCAGGAGCAGCCCACCAGGCAGGCGCCGCCCCGCGGGCTCATGAGCACGTTGTAGCGCAGGGGGCGGCAGATGGCCACGTAGCGGTCGTAGCCCATGACGGTGAGCAGGAAGGAGTGGGTGAAGCCGAAGCTGAAGGAGAAGAACATCTGACTGGCACAGGCCAGGAAGGCGATGGAGCGCTGCGCGGACAGCAGGTCGGCCAGCATGCGCGGGATGATGGCCACGGTGTAGAGGATCTCGGAGACGGAGAGGGCGCACAGGAAGAGGTACATGGGCGTGTGGAGGCTGCGCTCGCTCCAGACGGTGGCCATGATGAGCAGGTTGCCCAGCAGGGTGAACAGGTACATCAGCAGGAACAGCAGCTGGAGGTGGGGGAAGGCGGAGAAGCCCACGAGGATGAATTCAGACGTGGAGGTGTGGTTTAGCCCCAGCATGGCGGCCATCCCTAGTTGGGGAAGAGAGGAAAGAAGAACCAGTGGTTAGGAGCATGGGGGCGTCTAGTGACTCCTACCTGGGAGGACATCTGAGAGCACCTCCTTCATCTGTCCAAGCCATGGTTACTCCATCTTCAGAAAGGCATTAATAATAATGTATTGAGGTTTAAATGAGATCACTCATCTTAAGTGCTTTGCACAGGTCCTGACACAAGGTAAGAATTTAATTGTAAATATTGATAATAATAATCATTCTGCCATTGTTATTGCCATCACGATTATTAGACCCATGCACCACCACCGACACCTTGCTTTTCTGCCTTTGCTCATACTGGTCTTTTCATGCTTCTCCCTGTCTTTATGGGTCCAAATCCTACCTGAATTTTATGGGCAAGCTGCTCCCTGATTGCCACCTTCAGCTGGAAGTCATCTCTTCCCTGTGGCATGGAAACGTCCAGATCTGTTTAATTCTCAGCACCACTGCTTTCTAGCTGTGAGATGCAGTGCAGGCTGCTTAGCCTCTCTGAGCCTCATTGCTCCCCTGGAAAATCGAAAACACCTTTGCAAAATTATGACTGAGACAGCGAAAGAGATCTAACTTAACCAACTCCATCTTGCTTCTCACCTCCAAGCAGTCCTTGTTCATTCCTGGGCATAGGGTGAACTAACTTTGGGAGAAATTTAGTTGACAGCTTATAGTTTGGAACAAGGATGATAACAGCCCTTTCCCAAAGCAGACCTCCTTCTTGCCTGGGGATTAGATTGCCTTTGTAGAACTAACATTAGCCACGAGATTAGAAATTACAGTACAGGAGTCATGCAGCTGGAGGCTACAAGATTCTGACCCTCCCTAACTTGGTCCCAAGTTCAGTGCTTGAGATATTTTGCAGATCCTGCACTTGATGGATCAGCCGGCACCACCCAGGCTGATAAACTGGCTCAGCTGATCTTGTGGCCCCACCCAGGCACTCACTCACTGCAAGAAGACAGCTTTGACTCCCTACGATTTCATCTCTGGCCAATCAGCACTCCTGGCTCACTGGCTTCCCGCCAACCCACCAAGTTGTCCTTAAAAACTCTGTTCCCTGGATGCTCAGGGAGACTGATTTGAGTAATAATAAAACGCCAGTCCCCTGCAGAGCTGGCTCTGCATTACTTACTCTTTCTCTATATAGCAACCAAGCAATTCTCCCCGCCTCCCCACTTTTTGTTTGTTTGTTTGTTTGGAGACTGAGTCTCACTCTGTCCCTGCTGGAGTGCAGTGGCGTGATCTCAGCTCACTGCAACCTCTGCCTCCTGGGTTTAAGCAATTCTTCTGCATTAGCTTCCTGAGTAGCTGGGATTACAGGCCCGCAACACCACACCTGGCTAATTTTTGTATTTTTAGTAGAGACGGGGTTTCGCCATGTTGCCCAGGCTGGTCTTGAACTTCTAAGTTCAAGTGATCGGCCTGCCTCAGCTTCCCGAAGTGCTGGGATTTATAGGTATGAGCCACAATGCCTGGCCAAAAACTTCTTAACAGAGGCTGGTTATGGTCCACTGATATCTGGGTTATCGGCCCAGCACGCTTCCATTACGTGACTCTGCTGGTCTCCTCCTCTCTTTGACCCCTACCCCAATCCTCCAATCCCAAGCCTAACAGCAAAAACCTAGGCTGTCAGCCATGGCTTCTCTCATCACCTTCCCTGAGTGGCCACAGAGTCAGATCTGCCCAATTTCTCTGCCAGGACAGCTCTCCTTCCTGCACCAACAGAAGGCCTTCTCCTTTATTTAGTTTATGGAAGTTCCCTAAAAAACTAAAATAGGAGGCTGTGACTCCTCTCCCTCTCTCTTTCTTGCCAGTCTGCAAACAGGCTGGATGCAAAATACAAACGTTTATGTTAAAATGCAAACCGGATCAATGAATGAATGGATAAACAAAATGTGGTCCGACCATACAACGAAATATTATGCAACCATGCAAAGCTTGAATCAGTGACACATGCAACAACGTGGATGCACTTTGAGAACATGAGGCTGAGTGAAGGAAGCCAGACATGAAAGGCCACATAGTATATGATTCCATTTATAGGAAATGTCCAGAATAGTTAAATCCACCGAGAAAGAAAGCAGATGAGTGGTTGTCAGGGAATGGGGCTAGTGTGGAATGGGGAATGACTGACGAATGGATATGAAGTTCTTTTTGGAATGGTGACAATGTCTTGTAACTAGAGGTGGTAGCTGCATAACATGTGAATGTACTAAATGCCACTGATTGTCCACTTTAAAATATTTAATGGATAATTTCAGGTTAAATAAATTTAATCTAAATTTTAGAAAGTTTATCCCAGTTAAAATAGCTTTTATCTAAAAGATAGAAGAAAATAAATAGCTTTGTCCGGAAGACAGAGAATCCAGGTGAGAACATAGAGAAAAGGGAATCTTCATACACTGTTGGTAGGGATGTAAATTAGTATAGCCACTATGGAGAACAGTATGGAAGTTTCCCAAAAAACTAAAATAGAACTACCTTACAATCCAGCAGTCCCACTGCTGGATATATACCTCAAAGAAAGGAAATTGTAATTTCATTTTTGAGACAGAGTCTCGCTCTATTGCCCAGGCTGGAGTGCAATAGCATATTCTCAGCTCACGGCAACCTCCACCTCCTAGGTTCAAGAGATTCTCCTGCCTTACCCTCCCAATTAGCTGGGATTACAGGTGCCTGCCACCACACCTAGCTAATTTTTGTATTTTTAGTAGACAGGGGTTTCACCATGTTGGTCAAGCTGGTCTCAAACTCCTGACCTCAAGTGACCCACCCACTTCGGCCTCCCAAAGTGCTGGGATTACAGATGTGAGCCAGGAAATCAGTATATTGGAGATTTCTGCACTCTTATGTTTACTGCAGCACTATTCACAATAGCCCAGATTTGGAAGAAACCTAAGTGTCCATCAACAGATAATTAGTTAAAGAAAATGTGGTACATATACACAATGGAGTATTACTCAGACACAAAAAAGGAATGAGATCCGGTTGTTTGCAACAAAATGAATGAAACTGGAAGTCATAATGTCAAGTGAAATAAGCCAGGCACAGAAAGATAAACTTCGCATGTTCTCACTCATTTGTGGTAGCCAAAAATTAAAAGAATTGCATTCAGGGAGCTAGAGAGTAGAAGGATGTTTACTAGAGGCTGGGAAGGGTAGTGTGCATAGATGGGGGAGTGGGGATGATTAATGGGTACAAAAGTACAGTTAGACAGAATGAATAAGATCTAGTATTTGATATCACAACAGGGGGATTAAACTCAACAATAATTTATTGTACAGTTTAAAAGAGCGAAATATAATTAGTTAATATAATAAGTACAATTGGAGGCCGGGTGTGGTGGCTCATGCCTGTAATCCCAGCACTTTGGGAGGCTGAGGCGGATGGATCATGAGGTCAAGAGATAGAGACCATCCTGGCCGACATGGTGAAACTCCGTCTCTACTAAAAATACAAAAATTAGCTGGGTGTGGTGGTGTGTGCCTGCAGTCCCAGCTACTCGGGAGACTGAGGCAGGAGAATCGCTTGAACCTGGGAGGTGGAGGTTGCAGTGAGCCAAGATCATGCCATTGCCCTCCAGCCTGGGCGACAGAGCGAGACTCTGACCAAAAAAAAAAAAAAAAAAAGTATAATTGAAATGTTTGTAACACAAAGAAACAACAAATGCTTGAGGTGACGGATCCTGTATTTACCCTGATGTAATTATTACTCAATGATGTCTGTGTCAAAACAGCTCATGTACCCTGTAAGTATACACACCTACTATGTACTTATAAAAAATAAAAATTAAAGGAATAAAGCAACATGAGGAGCCTTGAAAACATGATGCTGAGTGGAAGAAGCCAGACAAAAGTCACATATATTCTGATCCCATTGCTATGAAATGTCCAGAACAGGCCAATCCATAGAGACAGAAAGCAGGTGTTGGTTGCCACGGGCTGGGAGAGGGAAATGCGGAGTGATTGCTCATGGGTATGGGTTTTTAAGGATGGGGACAAAAATATTTTGAAACTAGATAGAGGTGGTGGTTGTACAACCTTGTGAGTGTACTAAATGCCACTAAGTTGTACACTTTACAATATTTAATTCAATGTTATGTGAATTTTATTTCAGTTTTTAAAAAATACACCATGGGGCCAGGCGCAGTGGCTCACGTCTGTAATCCTAGCACTTTGCAAGGCTGAGGCAAGTGAATCACCTCAGGTCAGGAGTTCGAGACCAGCCTGGCCGACATGGTGAAACCCCGTCTCTACTAAAAATACAAACATTAGCTTGGTGTGGTGGTGCATGCCTGTAATCCCAGCTACTCCGGAGGCTGAGGCAGGAGAATCACTGAGAATCACAGGAGAATCACTGAGACAGGAGAATTGCTTGTACCCGGGAGGAGGAGATTGCAGTGAGCCGAGATTGCACCACTGCACACCAGCCTGGGTGACAGAGTGAAACTCCATCTCAAAAAAAGAAAAAGAAAAAGAAATGCACCGTGGGCCACTCTCAGCCTTGTTCTACCTCTCCCTTTCTCTGCACTGTGTTCACAGCCCAGCCTGTGCTCAGGAAGGGAGTGGGAGGGTCCTGGGGTGTCCAGGGTCAGCCCGGAGCTAAGGGAGGCAGAACCCACAGCGCCGTCCCGGCTCAGCTTTCCTGCTCACGCCCAGATCAGCGCTGAGCCCCAACCCAGGTGTGTCTGAAAGCAGAGCGGGAGGCTCCTCAGGAAAGTCCACAGACTGAGACATGGGTGCCTACTGTGTCCCTCACACACCTGTCCACATACCTGCATCCACCTGCCACCTCTCCCCATGTGCTGCAGGCTCTGTCACCAACACCAAGCGTGCACACAACTGGCACGCGCTCGCACGAGCACGAGTGTTCAGACCTGAGCCCTCACAGAGGCAGAGACCCTGTCCGCGGAGGCGGACACGCACCTGCAGAGCGTCCTGGCACCACGCACACCTGGAGATGCGTGCAGACATGCGCACTCGCAGCACTACTCACGGAGACGCGCAGAGGATGGTACCTGACGGTGTCCCCCACACGCAACATTCACCCTAGGACCCGTGGCGACAAGCGCACAGCGATCCTGGGTGCAGGATTCAGTAATGAGGACCCATTCCTGAGTCTCTACTCGCCTCGGACATCATTCGGCCGCTTTCTGAATCCAAGACCCACCCCTAACATTCTGATTACCCTCAGCCCGTATCCTGATTACGCGCTTGCATCACCTTCTCCAGGAAGGCAGCCCTGGGCGCACGCTTGCTTGTCTTTGCGCCCACGAAGAATGCCCTGCGGGGATTATCGGAAAAGCCCGGCTCCCTCACCCAGGCAGTGAGCTCAGAAGAGGACGGGCGGGGTGGAAGGCTGCTGCCTTACATTATCCCTGTCTTCTCCAGGGGCGAGTTTCAAAAGAATCTCAGGGGAGCCTGGTGCTGGATAGGACCCAGGAAACGGGCCGGGGCCTCAGGGACCCCTCGCGGCCTGTCAGGCTTCCTTCAAATCGGTCCGCATTTATAAATGCAGCTCCCCAAATCTTCCCTAACGATCCTGTGTGTCCAGGTCAGAGCCCAGCTCTTTTGAGGCCCCAGAGAGGACTGCTGGTCTGAGGCATGGCCCTGGGAATTCTGGACCAGGACGGGAATAGATCCTGGGTTGGGGAAGGAATAGGAACAGAGGCCTGTGCCCTTCCTTTTCTCTCTTGGCCCCTGGCTTCTTCCTCACTGGAAGGGACTATCGTGTGGACACCCCATCCCAGAAGTCCAGGATCCAACCACAGTCCCCAACAGCCGCCCCTGGGCCATCCCTGTGAGGACAACACAGGATCCAGGAACAGCCCGTGGGTCCACTTGGGTTGGGAAGTCCGGATTCCCACTCCTGGGAGCAGCCTATAAGAGGGATGGGGCCTCTGCCAGGCTGATGCCTGGCCCTGTGGGAAGCTGAGGAGCAGGTCAAAGCCAGAATCTCACACATGCCACCCCTTCCCCTCACCCAGGCAGTCCAGGGCTGAAGGACTGGAGAGGGAAGGAGGAAACAGTGCCAGACCTGGCCCTTCCAACCCTGAGGCTTGGGATGGGATTTCCCAATGCTCCATGGTCCCGTGGCTCTGGAGCCAAAATGGAGCTCAGGGTAGCCCCTATCCCACCATAACCTGCTTATTTTCCATAATCTCATCTCCAAGACTCCCAACCTGGTGCAGGCAGTTCTAACCTGGAAGATAGCATCAGTCTCTGTATTAGATTCTTAGGGCTGCCACAACAAAGTACCACAAACTAGAATATAAATTAGTACAACCATTATGGAGGACAGTTTGGAGGTTCCTCAAAACACTAAAACTACAGCTACCACACAATCCAGCAATCTCACTGCTGGGTACACACCCAAAGAAAGGAAATATTCTATCAAAGAGGTATCTGCCCTCCCATGTTTATTGCAGCACTATTCACAATAGCCAAGATTTTGATGAAACCTAAGTGTCCCACAACAGGTAAATGGGTACAGAAAATGTGGTACAGATATACAATGGAGTACTGTTCAGCCGTGAAGAAGAATAAGACCTGGCTAGGTGCGGTGGCTCATGCCCATCATCCCAGCACTTTTAGGAGGCCAAAACAGGTGGATCACCTGAAGTCAGGAGTTCAAGACCAGCCTGGGCAATATGGTGAAACCCTGTTTCTACTAAAAATACAAAAATTAGCCAGGCGTGGTGGCCAACGCCTAATCCCAGCTACTCGGGAGGCTGAGGCAGGAGAATCTTGGATCCAGGAGGCGGAGATTGCGGTGAGCTGAGATCCTGTCACTGCACCCCAGCCTGGGTGACAGAGCGAGACTCAGTCTCAAAAAAAAAAAAAAAAAAGAAAGAAAGAAAGAAAGAATAAACGGGGGGAGATTCTGTCATTGCAACAACATGGATGGAAGTGGAGGACTTTGTGTTAAGTGAAATAAGCCAGGCACAGAAAGACAGACTTCAGATGTTCTCACTTATTTATAGGAGCTAAAATGTTAAAACAATTGAACTCATGGAGATAGATTGTAGGAGGATGGTTACCAGAGGCTGGGAAGGGTAGTGGAAGGGTGAGGGGTAAGTGAGGATGATTAATGGGTACAAAAAGAATAGTTAGAATGAGTAAGAACTAGTGTTTGATAGCACAACAAGGTGACCATAGTCAATAATAATTTAATTGTACATTTACTAATAACTAAGGCAGTATAATTGGATTGTTTGTAACACAAAGGATAATTGAGGGGATGGATACTCCATTTTACACAATGTGATTTTTACATATTGCAGGCCTGTATCAAACATCTGATGTACCCCATGAATACACACACTGACTATATACCCACAAAAATTAACAATAAATACAGTTTAAAAAACTAAGTACCACAAACTAGGTGACCTAAATAAAACATCAATTTAGTCAGAGGTGGTGGTACGCTCCTGTAACGCCAGCTACTCCTGAGGCAAGAGGATTCCTGGAGCCCAGGAGTTGGAGGCCAACCTGGGCAGCATAAGGAGACCCTGTCTCTAAAATTAAAAAATAAATTTGTTCATTGTGTTCTGAAGGCCAGAAGCTCAAAATCAAGGTGTTGGCTGGATTTCTTCTCTCTGGAGACTTTGAGGGAGAATCTCTTTCATGCCCCTCTCCTGGCTCCCAGTGGCTACTGGCAATCTTTGGCAATTCCTTGCTTTAGAGATCTTATTACTCCAAAACTGCCTCTCTCTCTCTCCATATGGCCTTCTCTGTGTCTCTGTGTGTCTTCTTCCTTCCTTCTTCCTTTCCTTTCCTTTCCGCTCCTTTCCTTTCCGCTCCTTTCCCTTCCCTTCCCTCCCCTCCCCTTCCCTTCCCTTTCTTCCTTTCTTTTCCTTTCTTCTTCCTTCCTTTCCTTTCTTCCTTCTCTCCTTCTTTTCCTTCCTTTCTCTTTCTTTCTTTCTTTTTCTTTCTTTCTTTCTTCCTTTCTTTCTTTCTTTCTTTCTTTCTTTCTCTCTCTCTCTCTCTCTCTCTCTTTCTTTCTTTCTTTCTTTCTTTCTTTTTTTTTTTTTTTTTTCGGAGTCTTGCTCTGTAGCCCAGGCTGGAGTGCAGTGGCGTGATCTCGGCTCACTGCAACCTCCACCTCCCGGGTCCCAGTTCAAGCAATTCTCCCGCCCCAGCCTCCTGAGTAGCTGGATTACAGGCACTTGCCACCATGCCCAGTGTATTTTTATAGAGATGGGATTTCACTGCCTTTCTAATGAGGGCACCTGTCATGAGTTTAGAGTGGTCCCTAATCCAGAATGGTTTCATGTCAAGATTGCAACTAATTATATCTGCAAAGACCATATGTTCAAATGATTTCACATTCTGAGGTTCTAAATGGACTTGAATTACTGGAGGGACTCCATACAACCTACCCTGCTTTAGTTCCCTTCCCTAGAGTCCAAACCTTATACAACACCAGAAGGATCCTGTTGAACAAACCAGATTACATCCCACACACCCCTAGTTAGAACCCACCATGGCTCCCTAGTGCCCAAATGCCTCATTGAAACCTACAAGGCTCTGTGCAGTCTCTGGTCCTTGTTAGTTTCTCTGCTATCTTCTCTCAATTCCCTCTCTCTCTTTTACCACCCTCTATCCCCTTTCTTTCTTTCTTTTTTTTTTTTTTTTTTTTGTCCTTTAAGATCTTTTATTGAATTCCTACTTTTCTTTTTTTTTTTTCTTTTTTATTATACTTTAAGTTCTAGGGTACACGTGCACAACGTGCAAGTTTGTTACATATGTATACATGTGCCATGTTGGTGTGCTGCACCCATTAACTCGTCATTTACATTATGTATATCTCCTAATGCTATCCTTCCCCCCTTCCCCCACCCCACAACAGGCCCTGGTGTGTGATGTTCCCCTTCCTGTGTCCAAGTGATCTCATTGTTCAATTCCCACCCATGAGTGAGACCATGTGGTGTTTGGTTTTCTGCTCTTGTGATAGTTTGCTGAGAATGATGGTTTCCAGCTGCATCCATGTCCCTACAAAGGACATGAACTCATCCTTTTTTATGGCTGCATAGTATTCCACGGTGTATATGTGCCACATTTTCTTAATCCAGTCTGTCATTGATGGACATTTGGGTTGGTTCCAAGTCTTTGCTATTGCGAATAGTGCAGCAATAAACATACATATGCATGTGTCTTTATAGCAGCATGATTTATAACCCTTTGGGTATATACCCAGTAATGGGATGACTGCGTCAAATGATATTTCTAGTTCTAGATCCTTGAGGAATTGCCACACTGTCTTCCACAATGGTTGAACTAGTTTATAGTCCCACCAACAGTGTAAAAGTGTTCCTATTTCTCCACATCCTCTCCAGCACCTGTTGTTTCCTGACTTTTTAATGATTGCCATTCTAACTGGTGTGTGTGAGATGGTATCTCATTGTGGTTTTGATTTGCATTTCTCTGATGGTGAGTGATGATGAGCATTTTTTCATGTGTCTGTTGGCTGCATAAATGTCTTCTTTTGAAAAGTGTCTGTTCATATCCTTTGCCCACTTTTTGATGGGGTTGTTTTTTCTTGTAAATTTGTTTGAGTTCTTTGTAGGTTCTGGATATTAGCCCTTTGTCAGATGAGTAGATTGCAAAAATTTTCTCCCATTCTGTAGGTTGCCTGTTCACTCTGAGGGTAGTTTCTTTTGCTGTGCAGAAGCTCTTTAGTTTAATTAGATCCCATTTGTCAATTTTGACTTTTGTTGCCATTGCTTTTGGTGTTTTAGACATGAAGTCCTCGTCCATGCCTATGTCCTGAGTGGTATTGCCTAGGTTTTCTTCCAGGGTTTTTATGGTTTTAGGTCTAACATGTAAATCTCTGGGCCAAAATGAGACGGGAGCATTTTCAGTATGCTGGGCTCTAGCTCACCCCATTTTCTCTTTTTAAAATTTTTAATTTTTAATTTTTTTTTGAGACCGAGTCTCTCTCTATTGCCCAGGCTGGAGTGCAGTGGCATGATCTCAGCTCACTGCAACCTCCACCTCCTGGGTTCAAGCAATTCTCTTACCTCAGCCTCCCAAGTAGCTGGGACTACAGGCATGCGCGACCACACCAGCGTAATATTTGTATTTTCAGTAAAGACGGGGTTCCACCATGTTGGCCAGGCTGGTCTCGAACTTCTGACCTCAGGTGATCTGCCCATCTCAACCTCCCAAAGTGCTGGGATTACAAGTGTGAGCCACTGTACCTGGTCTGTAACTTTTTGTTTTGTTTTGTTTTTTGAGATGGAGTCTCTTTCTGTCACCCAGGCTGGAGTGTGGTGGCGTGATCACATCTCGCTGCAACCTCTGCCTCCTGGGTTCAAATGATTCTCCTGCCTCAGCCTCCCAATTAGCTGGGACTACAGGCACATGCCACCATCCCAGGCCAAGTTTTTATTGTTGTTGTATTTTTTAGTAGAGATGGGATTTTCACCATATTGTCCAGGCTGGTCTTGAACTTCTGACCTCAGGTGATCCACCCACCTTAGCCTTCCAAAGTGATGGGATTACAGGCATGAGCCACTACATTCGGCCTGTCACCACATTTTCCTGTGCCTCCCTCACTTCTCACTCCCATCTGCCTCAATCAAGTGGTCTCAAGCCTCACATCGTCTCTTCCAGGAAGCCTCCCATGGCTCCACCACCCTGAGCTGAGTCACGTGCCTCTCTGGATCTGAGCTTCCCCCACCACACAGTGTGGTCACTGCCTGGTTACCACTCTGTGTCTCTTGCTAAACTGTAACACCCTGAGGGCAAGGACAGCATCTTACTGGGTCTGTGCTGCGTTTCCAACACCTAGAAAAGTCCTGGCATCTAGTAAATATTCAAGAAATGTACATTGATGAAAATAATGAATGAAGGGCGTGTATGATGCCATGATACTCCATAAGGCAGGTGAAAAAATGGGAAAGGTGACATTTGCACTGAGCTTGAAGGGTGAGGAGGGGTCACCAGACACAGTGGCAAGCAGGGCATCCCAGCCCGAGGAATCAGCTTGAGTGCCCACAATAGGGTAGGGGAGCTGGAGAAGTCATATTGGGACCAGACTGTGAAGGGAGTTGGAGGCATCTTAGAATCTTTACTCTGGACCCAAGAGGAGGGTAGGCTGGAAGGAGAGGCCAGGAAGCGGCTGGGGCCTCAAGCTTGGCAGGGACAGATGCCAGCCTGGACTGAGGGTCCGGCCAACACTTTCTTCCAAGCCCAGCCTCCCAGGACAGCAGAAGACCCAGAATTTGGAGAAATTGGGCTGGACCTGCAGATATTTTCCCCTGAGACATTTCTTTGGCACAGCTCGAACCAGGAAGGGACATCAGAGGGACAGATGTTAAGCCGAGAGATGGAGCCAGGACTAGGAGAGAAGTGTTTTGTTGCTGCTTCTGGATGCCCAGAGAAATGAGGACGTGGGGCTGGGTTAACAGGAAACAAGGTGAGTTGTGAGCCAGGAGATGAGGTGGGAGGACCAAGGTCACAGTTCCAGCTGCATCTTGCTGCCCTGCCTGGTGGGGGCGCCGTGACTCTGGACCAGCGGCTTGGCCTCTCTGGACCTCATTTTCTGTTTTGTAAAATGGGGCTGGATTATTCCAGGAAGAGACACATTATGTGTAAGGATCTTGGCCCAGAGTAGGTGTTTGGTCGGGGTGAATGCCCCTTCCTCTTCCCCCATTTCACCTTTTTTTTTTTTTTTTTTTTTTTTTTGAGATGGAGTTCTGCTCTTGTTGCCCGGGTTGGAGTGCAATGGTACGATCTCAGCTCACCCCAACCTCCGCCTCCCGCGTCCAAGCGAGTCTCCTGCCTCAGCCTCCTGAGTAGCTGGGACTACAGGCATGCGCCACCACGCCCGGCTAATTCTGTATTTTTAGTAGAGACGGAGTTTCTCCATATTGGTCAGGCTGGTCTCGAACTCTTGACCTCAGGTGATCCACCTGTCTCGGTCTCCCAAAGTATTGGGATTACAGGCATGAGCCACTGCACCCAGCCTTCATTTTTTTCTTAAACTGTGCACGTTATTCCTTCATTCACCCCACTAATATTTGTTGAGCGCCTAGTATGTGCCCAGCAGTGAGTGGCAAATAAGCAAAAAGTCCCTTTGACCCTCAACCTCGTGGCTCAACTCAGCTTTTCTGCCAGGCAGGGCCCTTGCATTTCTGAATGTCTCCACTGGGCTTCACCCACGGATGACCAAAAAAATATGAGTTCCAGAAGATGCATTCCCCAAACGTGCATGAGCCCTTCCTGTGCACCAGAACCTGTGCTCACAACTGTGAGGAGATGTGGATTAGAACACATCCCTCCCTCAAGAAACATCTTCTTTCCAAAAAATACAAAAATTAGCTGGGAGTGGTGGTGGCTGCCTGTAATCCCAGCTACTTGGGAGGTTGAAGTGGGAGAATCAGTTGAACTGGGAGGTGGAGGTTGCAGTGAACTGGGATCAAATCACTGCACTCCTGTCTGGGTGGCAGAGGAAGACTCCATCTCCAAAAAATAAAAAAAATAAAAAATAAATAAGAGAGAAGGAAAAGAAAAAGAAACATCTTCTCCGTCTACTTCCCTTCACTGCATTCTGCCCTTGAGTAAGGGACTATAAGACAGTTTCCTCTGTTACTTCCATTTGATCCCAAATACATGAAATCTGGCAGATACTCATTTTTTTCATAGGCAAAATGTGTATATATTTATACTGTACGACATGATGTTTGGATATCTGTATACACTATGGTTTATTCAAGCCTGTTAAAATACGCATTATCCCACATACTTACCATTCTTTTCTGTGATGGCAATACTCAAAATCAACTTTCAATAATTTTCAAATATACAATAGATTGTTATTAATTATAATCATGCACAATAGATCTCATGGTCTTCCTGTCTAACTGAAATTTCATATTCTTTGACCAACATCAAAAAGATGAAAGATAAAAAAAATGTTGGCAAGAATGTGAAGAAAAGGGAATTCTTGTAAACTGTGGGTGGGAATGTAGATGAGTACAGCCATTATAGAAAACAGTATAGAGGTTCCTCAGAAAATTGAAAATGGAATTATCGTATAATCCATCAATCCCACTTCTGGGTATGGTATATACCCAAAGGAAATAAAATCAGTATGTTGAAGAGATATCTTCACTCCCACGTTCACTGCAGCACTATTCACAAAAGTCAAGGGATGGAATCAACCTAAGTGTCCATCAATGGATAAATGGATGAGGTAATAAATACACATGGAATACTACTCAGCCTTGAAAAAGAAGGAAATCCTGTCATTCATGACAACATGGATGAACCTAGAAGACACTGCATTAAGTGAAACAAGCCATGCAGTTTCTCTTTAGTATTAATGGTAATTTATTCTAGATGAATTCCCTTTTTGGATCTTTTCACTTCAATGAGTTTCAGAGAAGGGAAAGGGACTGTAAGCAGGAGTCTGCAGTCTGCAACATTTTCATTGCATTTATCTTGCGGTATCTGAATGACTAATGCACTGGTCTGTCTCCCTTCTCTGTCCAGAAGCTCTTAGAGGTGGAATCCAAGTCGCAGTCACCATTCTAGCACATTTTAGGTGTGTCATAAATATTCATAGGATAACATTTTCACTAAAGATTGGAAGGCTGAGTTGGGTTGAAGGGCTCTTCAATGCCTTGGTCAACTTCTTGCTCAAGAGGTCTCCTCCATCTGAGATAAGCACTGCCTGAAAATAAATATTAGTAGAAACAGGAAACCTCATGCTTGGTCTGCTCTTTGGTGACACGGAGAAATAGAAAGAGCCACACTGGCTGCTTAAGATGGTGACACTGACCAGCCTCAACCCCTAAAGACTGTGCATGAGGTAACCTTTATCTCCAGCTCAGAGGAACTTCAACCTCAGCTACCACTCATTTAACAGATGTATCCAGAGCATTGGAGCTCATCACTGAGCCAGGAGCTGGGGAGACTGCAATGGCCATTACAGACTTAGTGCCTGTTCTTGTGGACTTTACAGTGGAGGAGAGAAGGTGGATGATGAATAACTGAATGTCAGACAAGAGCAGGAGGAGCATAAGGAGGGGATGGCAGTGGCTACAGGAGTAGACAAATGAATCCTCAGAAAGCAGGGCAGGCTGATAGGAGAGGACTTCACGGAGGAGGTAGCATTTCATCTGAGTTATTCTGCAGAGGGAGAGGAAAGGTTATGCACCAAGCAGAGAGAAGGGCATGTGCAAAGGACTTAGGGTGGGGAAATAACTCTTCATCCAAGGAGCAGAAGGCCAATAGGAGAGGGACCTTGGGCAGAGGAGTGAGGAGTGTTTCATGGAGCCTAAAAGACAGGCAGAGGTTTGCATCCAGTGGACCTTTCCCCATAATCTATCAGACCTGAGATGACACTCATCTACACAGGGGATGTACACATAAGGGCAGGTGGGTTCAAATGATGTCAGCCACATCTACAAAATGAATTTCAGATTAACTAGAGAATAGCCACATTTTGGAAGGGTTTTGCAACTCACGGACACGGAATGGGGTTGCAATGAGAGAGTCATTTGTTTGTTTTCTCTGTGAATATTTACTGAGCATCTATTAGGTGCCAGGCAGTGAGGACACAAAGTTGAGCAAATACAGTGTGGTCTTATCCTCTTGTGGGGAATGTTGAGTAGAGAAAGACAGTAAGTATGAATAAGTCATTTATATAATAAGGAGAGTGTGGTAAGTGTTAGGATGGAGGAAGCGGAAACCTGGCCCACCTCGGAGCTCTGGAGACCTTCCCCTCCATCCCCTCCAGCAGCGCAAAATGTTCACAGGAGCCACTCTTGGCACCAAGTGCTTTGCATGCTTTGGTTCTGACAGCCAAGATGCTGTGGTGCTTTCTGTAACATTTGGCTACGTGGAGCTCTGGGACTATAGTGTCTTGGGGAAGAAAGAGCCACTTCCAATGACTACCTATGTCTCTTGCTGCTAATCAGACACCTAAGTTTGGACGTGAGGCTAAGTGGAAAATTCTCTGGGACCATTTCCCCAGAGTGAGATGAGCCTGTGTTTCCATCTCCACCTCATCCCTGAGCTATGCATTCAAACCTAATCTCCCTGCAGCTCTGTAGCTGATCCTTAGAGACTCTTTCATTTGCAAAAAAACAAAATGGAGTGGAGATGGAAATTGTGTGTCAACTTTTAATGAGCCCCCAGGTGTCAGTGAAAGTCCCATGGCTTGTTCACTAACAAAAGTTAGAATTGGCTTCCTGGGGATTGTTATGCAGTGGAGTTCGACAGTTGTGCAGACAGTTGTCCCACTGGGATCTTTAATACCAATCAAGGCTCTAACCATGTTCTTCTCTGTTGTGTCTGCCAGAAAAGATACCTGGGGGCTTTGAGCGATGGGCACTGAGAGTCTTAGAGCGGGGTTGGAGGTGGTAGGTAGGTTCAGATACATTTTACTAATTGCTTGGTTTGGAGACCCCATGACATCACTTCAATTGCATGCTCCAGGGGCTTTTCTTCTTCTTAAAACAGAGACCAGCTGATCACCACTGTGAATTGTTCGTTTCTCTTCAGTCTCATAAACACACATTAATGATTAAGGGGAGACTTGTAGCGTAGTCTGGATAGTTCCTTGCTTCACAGCACTGAGTCATATCAGACAGACTCAGGTTCAATTCCTGGCTTATCCACTCCCTGGCTGTGTGGCTTTGGTAAAGTGAATTGATCTCTCTGCACCTCCATCTGCCAATTGGGAGGTTAATATTAACAGCACCTGCTTTCATTTCAGTGTGCAACTCTGGACTGTACTGTCAGATCACGGGTGCATCACCCCACACATGAGCAATCTTGCAGGGGCAAGGGCTGGATCTGACTCACCTTTGAGTCTATAGTGCCCAGGTCTTTCTGTCCCAAAAGCCTCCAAACCATCCCCTGCTGGTCAGGCTGGGTATTAAGCCCTGACTCTGGGATTTGCACTGACTCCCACTAAGCAATAATGGAAGAATTGACAAAAAACAACTCCTCCCCCGCTCCCCACCTGAGGAGCAGGACCAATGGGAAAAGATCAGGAACAGGCCAGCACCTGCGCTCACCATTCAATCTCAATAGACTCACGATCCTTCAGAAGCTCTCGCGCTTCTTGCCGGCAGTGTTCCTGGAATTCTGGGTGCTGTGAGAGGTGGTATAGGACCCAGGAGAGACCACTGGCTCTGGTGTCATGGCCTGAGGGGCAGCCAAGCAAAACTGGGTTTCTGGGCTGCTTCAGCACCAGAGGGTGGACAGCACCCATACACTGAGGCCCTCCAGGAGAAGGTAGGGAGGGGGAGGATGGGCAGAATGGAGTGACACAGGGTCCACTCACCATGTCACTGGGATGGAGAGGCCCCTGTCCCCACTGTAGTCCCACACTGAGACCCTCACCCTCAAACATGAAGGTGTCAGCTTCTGCTCTTATGTCCTCATCAGACAACTCCTTCCCATCTTCATCCTGGAAAGAAGGCAAGACAATACCCCTGCCCCAAATCACACCAGCTCTGGGGGCTCTTGAGTCAAACCTAAAACAATTTCTGAAGATCCATCCTTCTTCCAGAAACCCAAGCCCATCGTGCACTCCTAGATGTCTCTTGGTCACCACCTTCAGAGACTACCACCCACATGCTTCCCGTTGGCTTCTCCTATTTGGCCCTGCTGGGAAGAGTCAATGACCTGTGAATATTATCTTGTCTCTGAATAATGAGGACTTTTGGAGTGAAACATTACTGGCAACCTGGGTTACAGCATATTTCAATGGCAGTTTGGCTTGGAGGTTAGAAATTGAGTATTGCTCTGAAGATATTTGCTCACATTCTAGAGTGGTAAACTCAGAGAATCGTTTTTATCTTTCCAGAAGGCATCTGGGTTATAAACCTATAACACCACCACCTACATTATAAATCTATAACACCATGCACTTACGGGCATGGACATCTCACTGGAGAGGAGTAGATTTTACTCCAGAACAAAGCAAACATTCTCTCTCTCTCTCTCTCCCCACCCCCTCTCTCTCCCATTCTCACACTCCCCGTGGAAGGAAGAAGGGGCAGATGTGCTAGCTATCCTATGTAAGCTCCAAGATGTATAATGTGGGGCCCTCTCTCTGCAGTGCCTTCTGGTGTATTTACAGGTAAAAACATTGTGCTACCCTAGGAGGAATATGGGAATGGAGAGCCAGCTCTACAATCCTACTCTGGTTGCTGCTATTGCTGCAAATGATTAAAATAGGCTGCTGTGATCCAGGGGTTTGGTGCATCTGTCATCATAGATATAGACATAGACATATAGATATGCATAAAAATGTGTCAGACTAACTTACTAACATGTAAGTAAAATCTCGGGCTCCTCACTATTTCATACTTAGCAGTCCCCTGCCAGCTGAATTCCACAGAGTCATCTCTCAAACCTATCTCTGACCTGTTCTTTTCAAGCATGTTCCATGGCTCCCACTGCCCTCTGGATCAAGTCTAAGTTCTCTCATTTGACATTGGCATAAATCTCCACTCTGTTACTTGAAATCACATCCCAGAGAAGCCCACCTTGCTCAGCAGAAGCACATCAATGAAGTCCAAAGTCTTGGACTTTGCCTTGTTCTTGAGGAAATCATCAATACCCTGAGTGGGGAGGGTTCGGCGCCGCTCCTGGATGACGGCATCTGTGAAGTCGTGCACTAGGCGGCAGGACCTGTGGAAGCGCTGCCCTTCAGGAGTGAGATGATACAGGAAGTCCGTGTGCAAAAGAATCTGCTGGTTTCTTTTTTCTACAAATGCACTGAGCTCCAAGATGGTGGCAATGTATTCACTGGGTTTCCTGCATGAGGGAGGTAACAACTTAACATATGCAAAGTCCCAGGAGCACCTCTCACCAGCAGCTAGAAGCTACTGCCCACCAGGAAATTGAGTATCCAGAAACAGCCAGGAGACTTGACTCTCCAAAATCCCTTCTCTCCAGGCATCCTATCTCTGAGAGCTGCTTCCATGCACCTAGATACCCAGAGCATAGCTTGGACACCATGCTTCTCTCCTATCTCTGCCACCCAGTATCCAGTCTGGACTCTTTTCTTTCCAAAAAACTGTTCACAAAACTCAGACTTCACTGTCTTCCAGTTCTTTCTGTCCCAGCCCCCGCCATAACCAACTTGCATCCAATGTCAGCTCCATGTCGTGTCTACATGACAGGCAGACCTCCACAGAGCTCAGCTGTGATCGCACCTGTTATCGGCCCAACTCCCTTCAAAAGATTCCTGGGAACCTCCTGATAAAGTTCATGCCACTTTTCCTGACTTCAATGTCCTGAAATCTATACCCTGTCTAATTCCACAACCTCATCTCTACTGTCTGTTGTGCATGCTTGCTTCATACTAGTCGTCTTGCCTATACTCAAATATTTCTACCTATTTGAAAGGACTGTACTTTCTCTCTCTCCTTCCCCATCCTTCAAAGCCCAGCTACGACACACAGAAAGTGCCTTCAGAAAGGCACTTCTGGTTACCCCAGTCAGTCATCCTTTTCCAACCTACTCCCTTGGGTTCGTGGCCCAAGTTCTCAGGCCATAGGAAAGGACTCACTCCTGACAATTGCTTTCAAAGCTGAAGACGCATTTCTGCAGACTGTCCAAGGTCATAAGGCTGAGGTGCTCAAACATGTCCAGTCTGGCGTTGCTCTCCGAGGCCAGGCACTGCCACTTGTCCTGGCCAGAGTAAAAACAGAGTTGAAGCTGGGAACTGCCTCCTGTGAGCGCCTTCCCAGACCCAGACACCAAGATAGATCCCCCACGATCATCCTCCTGGTCCTCTGCCCCAGGCACCCATCCCCAGGAAGGACCAGCTTGGATAGGACCAGAAACTGTTACTCTTAGGAGATAAAGACTCATGGCTGGGAGTCGAGAGACCTGGGTTCAAGTCCCAGCTCAGCCTCCTATGGTCTGTGTGCTCTTGGTCAACCTACTGCACTCCTGTAGGTCCCATCGATCAAATCTTCAGTAACAATTAAGACAACATGCTATGGGGCCTGATAACTAGGGTGGAATCACTGCTCCACCACTCCTAGCTCACTTACTATCTGTTTGAACTTTGGTGAGCTCCCTAATCTCTCTAGTCCCCAGTTTTATCACCTGCAATAGGGCAAAACCAACCACAACCTCACACAGTTATTAAAATTAAATTAGAAAAAGTGTATCATGGAGCTGGCAAATGGCACTGTTTCTGGCACATGGTGAGTGCTCAGTAAATGTTGGTTTTACTCATCTCCATTGCCATAAATTCATTTCAAAAATATCCCTGTTGTGGGAGGGGAACTTTACACACTGGGGCCTGTCAGGGTTTGGGGGCGAGGGCAGGGAGAGCATTAGGACAAATGCCTAATGCATACGGAGCTTACAACCTGGATGATGGGTTAGTGGGTGCAGCAAGCCACCGTGGCACATGTATACCTATGTAACAAACCTCCACGTTCTGCACATGTATCCCAGAACGTAAATATATATATACACACACACATATGTATTTATATAATTTATATAAATTATATATATGCATTTCCACACACACATACACACACACACACACACACATGTCCCTGTTGTGAGAGGGACTCCTCCATCAGATCTGAGCATCTCTCTGGGTATGCCAACAATGCCAGACCTGTTGTTCTTACTTGGGCCACTTCTCAGAGTTGTTTTTGCAGAGAACAACATCGAGAGACAAGGCCATGGCTCCTCCTGGACCAATATCAAGCTTGCTTCTGCTTGCTATAAAAGCAGATTCCCTAAGTCTAGTGCTCCTTTCCTCCCATGCAATGCACTGCATGAGCAGGCAACTATTGAAACCTCTCTGTGGCACCCTGTGGGATTTGGGTGGTTTGGAGAAATGATGCAAACCAAGAACATACTGCTTGCTATGCCATGAGTAATAAATAGTCATTTGTCTCTGACCCAGGACTCTCGTATCTCCTAGCAGAATCCACGAAGTATTAACAAAGCTAGCTTATCAGCTTGCAAGTAAGTAAAACATCTTAAGCACTTCACAAAATACCAACTCCCAATTCTTCACTCCTCCCTGTATTCACACACTTTGCACTATGAATTTCCAGCAACTTCTATTAAGACATGGAGCCTATTTTATGCCCGTTTGAGTCTGTGCAGACCTAAGCCTGGTTGAACTTTGAAACATTGCAGAGAGAATGTCCAGAGACATTGTAGTGTCCTCACAGTCTCTCAGAACCCAGTCTATGCCATGTGAACAGCAGGTGCCTCCTGGAGGCAGAGAAACACATGGAGAAAAGTCCAGGTGTCACAGCTGAGGCCATTCTAGATTAACCTGAAGCTAGTGAAGCTCCAAACATGTGAATAAACTGAGCCAGGATCAGCAAAGCTGCCCACCTGACCCACCTGACTTGCTCATGTACCAAGAGTGATCCCATCCACATGCAGAAGAACCAGCCAACTGTCTCACACACTTGTTAGGTATCATAAGCCCTTATTGCTCTAAACCAATGAATTTTGAAGTGGTTTGTACTCAGCAATTGCAACTACGCAATCTTCATCTTTACTCTCTTGAGTTTGAAGGGTTTCTGTGAGAGAAACATGGAAACTCACACCTCTGAGACCTACCATGTGCCAGGGACACAGACGCAGAGGACAGCCCTTCCAGGGTGGTTTCCTGGGGAGGCCCATGGGAATAACCTGCTGGGAAGGCCACTGCAGGCATAAAGCTCACAGCACCAGTTCAAGGCTCCTACGCTTGCCTGCAGGTACCCTCTGAAAGCACCTTAAAAGGGTCCTTTTTCTGCGTTTTCCTTAAGACCACTTGATTGAAGGCAACCCCAGGTGGAGGGGAACCAAGAGGATATGGGTACAAGGGCAGAGTCAGAGAGTTGTGGATGGAGCTGCCCAGCCTGAAGGTGGGGTGCAGAACTGGGGAGACAGGGAAAAGAGAGAGATCTCAGCCTTAGGTGGCTGCCTAGGGTGGTTTTTTCCCACGCAGAGCGCCTGGCTCTTCAGCCAACCCAGGTGCCCGTTGCAGCTTATAGGTCAGCGGTCCTCAACTGAATGTGATTCTGGCCCCCAGGAGACATTTGATCATGTCCAGAGATACTCCCGTTCTCAGGACTTGTGGGGAGGGGGGGATTTTCCTATTAGCATCTAAGGGATTGAGGTGAAGGACGCCGCTAAATGGCAGACAATGCACAGGACAGCTCCCACTACAAAGAATGATCTGGTCCCAAATGTCACGAGTGCTGAGATTGAGAAACCCTGTGCTAGGTGTATTTTGTCTCCACTGTTGTGTCCTTGCTAATCTGGTTGTAAGAGGCAGGATGGAGCTGGATGCATTCCAGTGCTGTGAGATGTTTGCTCTGCACCTGCGTGTGAGCCATCCGCAGTGATACCAGAGTAGGCAGAATTCCGTCCACCTGTCAGAGGAGACGGGGGACCCCAGCCTCGAGAACTGTGGCTGCTCCAGCAAGCAAGAGGCAGGATGGTGGACTGTAGGGGTGAGGCAGGAGCTTGAGCAGAGGGGGAAGGTTGGATCAGACTCTTGGTTGGATCAGACACTGTGTTGTGTCATTGCCAGGAATGCTAAGGTCCCTGCTAGGGTTGGAGACCATGAGTCTAGAATGGGGTCAGTGAGTGACAGCTGGTACAGAACGATACAAACAAACCAACTCTGAAGACCAATATCATCATCAGCCAATGACAATGACTTTTA
Source organism: Theropithecus gelada (assembly GCF_003255815.1). Classification (NCBI taxonomy): domain Eukaryota; kingdom Metazoa; phylum Chordata; class Mammalia; order Primates; family Cercopithecidae; genus Theropithecus; species Theropithecus gelada. The sequence continues at coordinate 15,416,550 of NC_037687.1, read as the reverse complement.
CAAGGTGGACTCTCACAGTTCTCTGCTTACTCCTGTTTTTCACTTGGGGAGAGGAGCCTCAGAGCTGCAAAGTCCTTTCTCCAAAGACACACAGTGAGAGCTGGGGTTTCCACCCTGGGTCTGATGTCTCCGCAACTTGTAAACATTTCAGAAAATTCTCTCTGGAAGCCAGAGTGGAGTGTGTGCAGAGGAGAGGAGATGAGGAGGAGGATGGGGCGGCGGCCCAGGAGAGGGGATGGAGAGGAGCGGAGCAGATGGAGAAGTGCTTAGTAGGAGAGAGGATGCCCAGCAATGGGAGGGATGGGGAAGGAAGGTGGCTGATGCTGGGGGATGGTTTCTGGGTAGGGCGGCTGCATGGTCAGAAGACTTTCCTTCCATGTCATAGGGTGGTCTTTTCATGTGGGATATGTCATCCTCACTCCAGTAAAGTTCCTCACTGTCTGGGTGATTCTCTGTTGTCCAAGAGCCAGACTGACTCCTCCTGTGTGGCAGGGAGTCGGGGGCAGATACTTGGGGACAATGTCCTAGTGAGACTACTATGGGGTGTAATGATGGATGGGCCCATCCAGAACCAAGGATTTCAGAAACTCTTACAGCAATGTGGCTTACATTAGTCATAAAAACATTTCTGTTTTTCTTTTATGGTAGAATTCAGGTGCAGAGGTTTGAGTCCGTGATATTTCCAGTTTGTGGCTTTTGATTGACATTGGTTTGTGCAAGATCCTTTTCTTATTTCATTTGTTTATCCCCTTTCTTTCACTGTTTCCATTCTTTTCTTTGACAGGCATTTTCACATACATAATATGCACCTTTTGATTTGTATATGTTCTTGTAAGATACACATTGCTTTCTATCTGCATATATTTCTTATGTGACTTTTTTTAAATGGTAAATTAATGGACTTGATTTTACTAGAGGAGTTTTAAGTTTATAGAAATATTGATCAGAAAGTATAGAGAGTTCTCATATATGCCTCACCCCTGCATGTGGGGACCTCTCTCCTATTGTTGACATCTTGTGTTCCTCCAGCACCTGTGCTACAATTGATGTGCCAATATTGACACATTATTAACCAAGTTCTACAGTAGTATCTCCTATTGTTGACATCTTGCATTCCTGTAGCACCTGTTACAATTGATGAACCAGCACTAACACATTCTTAACCAAGTTCTAGAGTAGTTTTTCCTTTTGTTGACATCTTGCATTCCTGTGGTACCGTGTGTTCCAATTGATGAACCAATATTGATGCATTATTATTAACTAAATTCCATAGTTTACATTAAGTTATACTCTTCGAATTGTATATATGGATTTTGACAAATGACATGGATTCATTATTACTATATTAGTCAGAGTAGTTTCATGTAGATGTATTTTTAATGTGACCACATGGAATTATGCTAGAGAGTTCATCCTGTTTTGAGTTTTATTCACTCAATATTATTTTAAAGGTTCACTTACATTACTCTGTGTGCATCTAATTCCTGCCAAAAGCTCTATATCCTTTTGCCTCTATATCTATTGTTTGCCTCTATACCCTTTTACCTGCCTTCTCTCCAATTAGGGACAAGCAGGCTTATCCAACACCCCCACTAAACTAACTGCTGCAGGGACCTTTCTCTTACATGTCCCACTGTAAACAGGTTTCAGAAGTCAAGATAGATACACAGTAGCAAGTTTGCTGGTATACAGAGCATGACTTCCATTAAAGATTTTAATTTCCACCATTCTACATGCCCACTAATAGTGCATAGATATTTCTTTTAATATTATTAATATTTGAGATACAGTCTCCCTCTGTCACCAGCGGGCTAGAGTGCTATGGTGCGATCTCAACTCGCTGCAGCCTCCACCTCCTGGGTTCAAGCAATTCTCATGCCTCAGCCTCCAGAGTAGCTGGGATTACAGACGTTCACCACCACACCTGGCTAATACTTGTATTTTTGGTAGAGATGGGGTTTTTCCATGTTGGCCAGGCTTGTCTCAAACTCCTGGCCTCAAGTGATCCTCCTGCCTCGGCCTCCCAAAGTGCTGGGATTGTAGGCATGAGCCACTGTGCCCAGCCCATAGTGCATACGTATTTCTTTCTCCTCATAGCCCAACCAACACAAGACATTTTATAATTTGGGGAACTGCAGGGGAATACAGTGAAATTCCACTGCTCTTTTTCATTTTCCCCTTTCCTCTATTCTTCCTTTTGGTTTCCTTTTTTTTTTTTTTTGAACATCCGTTCATTTGTCTGAGTAACTCCTGTGCATCATCTTCTCACATCTTTTGCTCATTTTTGCATTAAGGTACCTACTCCTTCTTGATATAACTGGTTTCTTGTTTGTTCTAGATATTATTCCCTTGTCAGTCTTTAAGAAATTCCCCACACAACATAGATGTGCTCCTGTCAGTTTTAGACAATGCAAATATCTTTTCCCCATTTCCCATCTGCCTGTTAACTTCATCCCAGAAATCCTTTGTTGAATGGAAGTCCTCAATGTTGGTTTTTTTTCATGTCTTAAAAATCATATTAATGATTGTGCTTTGGAAATGTTGTTTAGAAAGTCTTTCCTCAAGCCTAGATCACAAAGTTATTCTCCTATACTTTCTTCTATTAAATTTATACTTTGATATTTGGTATTTGTTTTTTGAATCCAGCTGGATTCCTCCTTTGTATGTGCTGTTAGGCAGAAATTCAGATTTACTTACTTTGCTTCATAAAATGAGCAGTTTTCTCACTACAATGGGTGAACAATCTATCTTTTCTTCTTGATCCGCCCGCCTCGGCCTCCCAAAGTGCTGGGATTACAGGCGTGAGCCACCGCGCCAGGCCAATTTTTGTATTTTTAGTAGAGACCGGGTTTCGCCATGTTGGCCAGGCTAGTCTTTGACTCCTACCCTCAAGTGAGCCACTGGCCTCCGCCTCTCAAAGTGCTAGGATTACAGGCATGAGCCACTGTGCCCCAGCCAAGATTTTTTTTTTTAAGATGGGGTCTCACTATGTTCGCCAGGCTGATCCCAACTCCTAGGCTCAAGCAATTCTCCCACCTAGGCCTCCTAAAGTGCTGAGATTACAGACGTGAGCCACCGTGCCAGGCTTGAATATATATATATATATATATATATATTTACAAAACAGAATTTCATGCATCAAGAAACCATACATTTTTCTCCATAGACAAAGTAACCAGATTGCACTTTAAAAAAATAATTAGCTGGGCATGGTGACTCATGCCTATAATCCCAGCACTTTGGGAGGCTGAGATAGGAAGATCACTTGAGGCCAGGAGTTCGAAACTAGTTTGGGCAACAATGTGAGGCCCTGTCTCTAAAAATTTTTTAATTAGACAGTTGACGTGGCACACACCTGTAGTCCCAGTTATTTAGGAGGCTGAGGCAGAGGATTGCTTGAGCCCAGGAGTTCCAGGATGCAGTGAGTCATAATCCTACTCTAAGCTGGGGAACAGAGTGAGAACTGTCTCTAAAATAATTGGTAATTAGATCAATAATAATGCCTTAATATTACTCATACCTAATCATTCATTCATACTATAATCAAAATGTTCTCTATTGCCTTAAAAATACTTACAGCTGGTTATGTAAATCAATATTCAACTAGTCTCCTATGTTGCATCCAGCGGTTGCTCGAATTTCTCTTGTCCTTTGAATGAGCCTTTATCAATGAGACCAGACCAATTGTTCTGTGGAATTATCCTTCTGTTTTTCTGAAAGCTTCTTCATGGTGTAATTTAGCTTATTCCTCCATCTTCTGTACAATGATTATCCTTTTTGGCTAGTGGGCATCTTTTCAATCTAGAACCTCCAGGCTTTTAATATTACCCCATTACTTAGTGGAAGTTTCATTTCACACTGGTACAAGGTGTTTAAGGCTTTCTTCTGTGTCCAGACCACAGATCAGCCATGTCTCAAGGAACTCTGGTTCCCTGGAGTGGCATATGGTATTAGAGACATTGTGATCATTGTTTCCATAAATTCCGCCTTTTATTATTATTAAGATTGCAACCTCAGCTTTCATTTGGTGCATATTTGTCTGACAGGTATGTATCCAGCCTTTTCTTTCAAATTTTCTATTCAGATTTTTTAGAATGGCAAATATACAATTTGAAATAGGATGGCATAAATGAGTATCAATAAATCAGTATTAAAATAAAGGTAATTGAGTTAAATAAGCACTAAAAGATAAAGACTCTCAGGAAAAAAACTTTTAAACCCCAAGATCAAAATACATGTCTTCTAGAACTGGCACACTATCAAGAGACTCTGACCCTGATCATCTATGCCTGTCTCTAATGGCTCCAAGTATTGAACCTTTCCTTTATGTCAGTCGGTGTTAATAGAAACGCAATTAGTAGCCAAAATCTGACATGATCATGTAATATATTGATCTCATCTGATCTTTGTCACATTGCTGAATGTTAAGAGCTATTATTGTTTACTCCATTTTACAGATGAGGAAAGTGAGACCCAGAAAATTCTGCCAGTTGTTGAATAGCATAGAGCTGCTGAGTTGCCATTTGGTGTGTGCTAGAGTCTGTGTTTTAACCACTGTCATTTAATTTTGTTTCTAATCTCACCAGATGCAGTATCCATGCCTGGTCAGAACTACAGCACCATGTCTGAATTTATCCTCTTTGGCTTCTCAGGCTTCCCCCAGCAGCTCCTGCCCGTCTTGTTCCTGCTGTTGTTCTCCTGATGTTCCTGTTCACATTGCTGGGCAACCTTCTTATCATGGCCACAATCTGGATTGAACACAGACTCCACATACCCATGTACCTCTTCTTGTGTGCCCTCTCCATCTCTGAGATTCTGTTCACTGTTGCCATCACCCCTCGCATGCTGGCTGATCTGCTCTCCACCCATCATTCCATCACCTTTGTGTCTTGTGCCAGTCAGATGTTCTTCTCCTTCATGTTTGGCTTCACTCACTCCTTCCTTCTCATGGTCATGGGCTATGATCGCTACGTGGCCATCTGCCACCCACTGCGTTACAACGTGCTCATGAGTCCCCGTGACTGTGCCCGTCTTGTGGCCTGGACCTGGGCTGGTGGCTCAGTCATGGGGATGATGGTGACAATGATAGTTTTCCACCTCACTTTCTGTGGGTCTAACGTGATCCACCATTTTGCCTGTCATGTGCTTTCCCTTTTGAAGTTGGCCTGTGGGAACAAGACATCATCTGTCATGATGGGTGTGATGCTGGTGTGTGTCACAGCCCTGATAGGCTGTTTATTACTCATCATCCTCTCCTATGTCTTCATTGTGGCTGCCATCTTGAGGATTCCCTGTGCTGAGGGCCGGCACAAGACTTTCTCCACATGTGTATCCCACCTCACTGTGGTGGTCACGCACTATAGTTTTCCCTCCCTTTTCTACCTCAAGCCCAAGGGCTTTCATTCTATGTACAGTGATGCCTTGATGGCCACCACCTATACTGTCTTCACCCCCTTCCTTAGCCCAATCATTTTCAGCTTAAGGAACAAGAAGCTGAAGAATGCCATAAATAAAAACTTTTACAGAAAATTCTGTCTTCTAAGCTCCTGAGTGCCAATTTGGTGGTGATAAAATATAATAGAAGAGCTGAAGATAATGTCTGTCTCCATAGGACTGTTGTAAGGGTTCAGGTATGTGAAAATATCTATTTGATACATACTAGCTATTGTTTCTTATCCCTTTTTGCTTAGCCTCAAGTGATCACAATCTCTTGTTTATGAGCCATTGTGAACTTTATCCTATTATCTGTGCTTAGAAATGTGTTTTCTATCTATGGACAGGTGGGGATCATCACATGGATGTGTCTGGGCACTTATGAACATGGTTCTTCTTGAATGGACTGGCAAAATATATTTTATTTTCCCCTAGTGTAAGAAAAAGTAAGAACAACATGATAGTCATAAATGCCACCAAGCATTAAGTTTTTTCTATGCATTGGCACTGTGTCCAGTGTTTTATAAATATTATCCTTTTAATTAGAAGAAATGTACAAAGGAAAATAAACTACTTCCCTCAGAGAAACTGGTTCTTATATAAAGTTCCTCACTGTCTTTGGGAGAGATATATCCTAAGTTTGGGTGTGGATATTAATATGTGGAGTTGAGTGAAGGATGTCAGAATGCAAAAGTAGAGAGAGACCAAGAAGGAGAAAGACAGAGAGATACAGAGACAGAGACAGAGATAGAAGACAGCGAGAGATACAGAGACATAGACAGAATAAAGAGAGAGAGAGACAGAGAGAGGAAGACAGAGAGAAAGCAGGTGTCAAGTAAAAAGGGAGTTCTTTAAATTTTTTTTATCTGTACAGGAAATGTAATAACTAAGAATTTGGAGCAAAATCTGGTAAAGGGAGGAAGAGAGAAAAAAGGAGGTTGGTAATAGGGTTTAATATATCTTAATAATAGGTCTGTAATATGTCCTAATAAGATAGCCTCATCTCTCCTCCAAGCATTTTTGACACAGTTCCTCTGCAATGTCAATGGGTCATTCTAGGATATGTACTCCCTTGCCTCCAATGGATGCATCATTTTTTTGGTTTTCTGGTTATAGCCATTGGTTCCACTAACTGAGGAATGAATATTATTTTTACAGTGTGAATTCTCTTCTAATGCTACTCATAGTGCCCTCGCCTGTGCTTCCTGCTGGTGCTGGAATGTGGTCAACACTGAAAGAGATTTCATTCTAGAAAAGTAGAGATCATGGACTCGCAAGGTCAAAAGGTGACATGGTTGGAAGAAGTTTTAACCTATGTTTATGCTATAAAATTCCAAACAAAAAAAACTATCTTTTGCCTTATCCTGCATACTCTAGACAACACTTGCATGTGTGCTTATCATCAATGAAGCACCATGGCAACCAGGAGCTTATTCAAGGAGCACAAATATCAGAATTTTTGCCTATGAGTTCCAAGACAGTCTTTAAAGTCATGGTAGAAAAAAACTATCTCGAAAGGCAACATGCTTTATTAGCCAGACTTTCTCAGAGAGAAGGTAATAATGGCCTCATTTATTAAGCATCCAATGTGCACCAGGCACAGTTCCGAGTTCCTCAAACTTTGTCTTCAGAACAACCCTGAGGTAGGTTGTTGCCCGCATTATATGTTTGAGGAAACTGAAGTGCATAGAGGGGAATTAACTGGCTCAAGTCACACAGCAAATGTGAGACTTCAGCACCACAGTCTGGCTCCAGATCCCATACGTTTGGGATGGTGTTTCGTTTCCAATCATCTGGCTTTGAATCTCAAGGGTCAAAAGGGAAGGTCCTGACCCCAAGACGGGTGAGTGATGGGAATGAAGGAGGAATCTAGAGGTGAAAGGGTGAGGACGTGCCCAACATCTGACACTTGTGAGAGTGCCTGGCACATAACAGAAGATAGTAGGGGGAGGATTCAGGTAGTACCTGATGGACGGGCTGCCTGGGCAGAGTCAGAGGTCTCAAAAGAGGAAAAAATGGAGCTGCCTGAAGTTAGGGAAAGGGGGTCAGAAAAGTGATCAACTGGAAAGGGGAGACGTAGGGTGGGAGGTTGGCAAGAAAGGAAATTGAGAATTCCTGAGAGCCTGCCAGGGTAAAAGCTGCACCCTTCTATCCCTATGTTCTGAACTGGACAGGGACCTCAGTCTTGGGACACTCCCAGACCAGAAGAAAGGATCTGCCTCTATGGTTGCTTCTCACTGACTGAGCCTCGGTCTCGCTTCTTAAATCCGTTCTTAACCCTGGTCCCTCTCCTGCTCAAAACCCTCCCATGGCTCCATATTGTCCACAGGATAAAGTCCATACTTGGGCTCTGAGAGACCCTGCTATAGGCATAGAGGCCCTATGCTCAGCCAAAGAGGCAGTCAGGGTCTTGGGGTCAGGGACAACACCCCGCCCAACCCACCGAGGTTAGACCTCACCCTGAAGCCTCCCAATCCCCAACGCACCCTGCAGGCAGTGAGGCCCATGCAGAGGTGATAGCACCGTTTTATTCATTAGAATCTGCAAAAAAAAAAAGAGGTGGATGGATCAGAGAGTCACTGCAAGCCTGCGTTCAGGGACTCCACCCGCAGCCAAAGCCCGCCCTCGGCGCGCAGGATCAGCTCCGGCTTCCGGCGGGGCTCAGTGTGGTCCGGCAGGAACCGGAAGTGCAGCAGCATGAGCGCCAGGACAGTCTTCATCTCCGCCATGGCGAACGCCTGTCCGATGCAGTTCCTGCAGGTGGGAGAGTGGAATGTGACTTCGCCCAAGGCCCGCATTTGGGTCCCATCACTCCAGGAACCTGGTCCGGAACCCCCAACCACACCCAGCTCAGCCTGAGAGCTATAGAGAGGGGCTAAGCATGCCTGGGACCCCCATGTGGGATTGCATGTCCTGGAGCCTGGGCCAGACTCCAGCTCCCTCTCAGACCAGCAGATGGAGAAGGGGATTTTGAGCACTCTGGCGACTCCTCTAGGACCTAGTCATCCCCATTCTGTGGACGTTTTCCCATAAACTGTGAAGAAATAGAGGGGAGATCTGGAAGTGGGACCATCTGCAACGTCCTCCTTTTTCGATTCCGGCACCCATCACCCCATCCTCAGACACACGACGTTCTTACCTGGGCCCCGCGGAGAAGGGAATAAAAGCCAGAGGTGACCTCTCCTTGCTGTTCTCTGGGTCGAAGCGGTAGGGGTCATAGACCTGCAGGTGAGACAAAGGTTTGCTGGATGGGGTCTCCTAGGTCCAGCAGCCTTGTTGGAGAGACAAATGTGTGTGTTGGGGGGAGGTGATGCTGGATTTTCCTCATCAAAACCCTGCCCCCTCCACTAGGAACATTGGAATTGACAAAAAACAAACAAAGAAAAAAAAGAGTAGAGGATGGGGCGGGGGGGTGAATGAGGAAGGCAGCACCTCAGGATCCGGCCACACAGTTGGGTTGTGATGGACCCCTATAATATTGATGACGCAGATAATGCCTGTGGGAGAGAAGGGGGCAGTCAGGACGAGGACCCCCTGAAGGGTCCATCTTCCTACCTGGGAGGCTCCTCCCCCTGAGGCTGTGGGCACCTTTTGGGATGACTCGGCCATCTGGGAGAACAATGTCCTGTGTGCAGTGTCGGGAGATGAAGGGAGCTGGGGGATGTAACCGCAGGCTCTCCTTCACGCACATGGTCAGGAAGGGCAGCTGGGCCAGGTCGTCCCTAAGGAAACACCCCAGCCCCAATCATTATCAAGGGAGCGAAGACACAACACTCCAGCTTTTCTGTTTCCAGATGAGACCTTTTCTCCCTGTCACAAAATAAACTCCATGGGGATCAAACATTTGAGAATTTTCAAAAGCAGAAAACAATTAGAGAAGCAGACAATTAGAAAAGTATCAGAGAAAATTTAGCCAAGCAGTTAAAAATACTCTGATGAAAACACCAGAAGCCAGCGGTAAAAGGTTAACAAATTTGCATAAAAATAAACACTGTCTATGGCAAGAAAGCAAACTCAAATGCAAATGAGTAAAAAAACAAAATACCCAGATCCAATGTTTTGCTCTTATTTAGCATGGTACTACAGATACCAGAACGTTCAATTAGGCAAAGGAAAAAAAGAGAGTCATTTAATTTGAAATGTGAGAGCAGATGTATCATTTTGGCAGATAATGATTTTCCACTTAGAAAACACTAGAGGCCCCACTGGAAAACGTTTATAAACATTGAAGATCCAGCAAAGGAGCTGAATTCTCTGCTTAATCTTTCTTCTTTTGCAGTGGCTATTTAAAATTTTAATATTGTGTGCACTTATTTGGTTCAGAATTTGAGAACTTTAAAACATAATCCACCTCTATGGCCCAATGCCATTTACTTCTCCCCACACATTGCCAGATTATTATTTTTTTAATGTATGCTTTCTGGGCTAATTTTTAGCATCTTAAAAAATTATATGGGAGCACACCATCTACTATAGACACTATTATGTGCCCTTTATGTGGGAGTGGGGGGCTAGGATGGATTCACTGTTGCCCCGGCTGGAGTGCAGTGGCACAATCTCGGCTCACTTCAACCGCCACTCCCAGGTTCAAGTGAATCTCCTGCCTCAGCCTTTCAAGTAGCTGGGACTACAGGCATTCACCACCACAGCCAGCTAATTTTTTTTTATTTTTAGTAGAGACGGGGTTTCCCCATGTTGACAAGGCTGGTCTTGAACTCCTGATCTCAAGTGATCTCCCCACCTTGGCCTCACAAACTGCTAGGATTACAGGCATGAACCACCATGCCTGGCATGTATCTTTTCTCATTTAACAGTATATCACTTTTTCATAGCCCCTGGGACTTATGTCAAAATTATCCCTAGTCTGGAGGTATAAAATAATTTTCTCATGGTTCCTTCTAGAGCTTTTAGGACTCTTTTAGAAAAAAATGATTAATCTGAACATTATCTTGTCATAAGACACGAGAACCAGGTTCAGTTGCCTTTTTTCCAGAAGGCTTTCCAGTTGTCCCAAGAACTTTTACTTAATTATTTATATTTTTTCTCTTGATACACAACACCATCTTTAGCATGTACTGTGTTCATTGGGCACAGAATTTATATGCATAAATCATTAGTTTTACCATGTAGAAATAACCATCAACTGAAAACATAATAAAAGAAAAGATACTAGTCATAATGATATAAAATACCTGGATTAAACTTAAAAAGAAACATGAAGTCTCTGTATTTCACTATAAATTTCCCTCAATCCAAATAAAACATACACTTTGCCATACAACAAATGTTTGTAAGGGTTGATTTAACAACAACAACAAAAAAAAGCCACTCTGCCAGATGTTAAAAACTATTAGAAAGTCACAGTATTGGGAAGCCGAGGTGGGCGGATCACTTGAGGTCAGGAGTTTGAGACCAGCCTGACCAAAGTGGTAAAACCTCATCTCTACTAAAAATACAAAAATTAGCCGGGCGTGGTGGACAGTGCCCGTCATCCCAGCTATTCAGGAGACTGAGTCAGGAGAATCACTTGAACCTGGGAGATGGGAGGTTTCAGTAAGCTGAGATCCCACTACTGCTCTCCAGCTAGACTCCAACTCAAGAAAAGAAAAAAGAAAAAAAAGTCACAGTAATAAAAATAGTATGGCAATGCCATAAAAAGGGATGCATTCAAAAGACTAAAAAGGTCAGAGACAGACGTGTGAATAAGTGAAAACTTCCCATCTGCTAAAGGAAGCCCCACAAAACTCTGGGAAACAGATGGGTAGTGTGGTACAAAAGAAAATATGGACAAATGTAACTTCATAAAAATTAACCAAAAGCACCCCCAAAAAAAGTCAAAAGGCAATCTTTTGCAACAAAAGACAGAAAAAAATCATTAATTGTGATACACATTCTTATAAGTAAATAAGAAAAAAGAACCCAAAGAAAAACAGCAGAAAATATAAGATGACCACTCCCATAGAAAGAAAGTAAGTGGCTTATCAACTTGGACAAAGGATGCTCTTTCTCACTGTTATTTAAGAAAATGCTCATTAAAAGATGACATGTGAAGACTGACAAAAATTTTAAATTTAATAATACAATAACACTATTGGCAAATTTGTGGGAAAGCTTGTGCCATCAAACTCAGCAAATACAGAAATGGATTTGCAATCATTATTACAATTGTGGAATGCTAATGGTCCTTGATTCAGCAATTGCACTTTTGGGAATTTGTCCTGCAGAGATGCTTACACATATGAGCAATGCTCACTGTAGACACATGCCAATTGCACAGGTTTAATTTAGCAAAAGGATGAAACAAGCCAAATATACATGGATGGGGAGATGTTTAGATAAATATCTATTGGGGGAACCCACCCCCAATATTTCAATGTAGGTTATTTCTATTTTCCATAAGTGTCAGTCAGCTGAGAAATAAAGAGAGACAGTATAAAGAGAGGAATTTTACAGCTGGGCCACCAGGAGTGACATCACATATTGGTAGGACCGTGATGCCCACCTGAGCCTCAAAACCAGCAAGCTTTTATTGAGGATTTCAAAAGGGGAGGGGATGTAAGAACTGGAAGTAGGTACAAAGATCACATGCTTCAAAGGGGAAAAAGCAGAACTACTAATAAGGGTCTAACAAAGATCATTTCTGAGGGAACAGGACAAAAGGCAAAAGCAGAACTACTGATAAGGGTCTAACAAAGATCACAAGGCAAAGAGCAAAAGCAGAACTACTGATAAGGGTCTAACAAAGATCACAAGGCAAAGTGCAAAAGCAGAACTACTGATAAGGGTCTATGTTCAGCAGTGCACGTACTGTCTTGATGAGCATCCTAGACAAAAGAAAACAGGGTTTGATAGCAGAGAACTGATCTGACCACAAATTTACCAGGGCGGAGTTTTCCCCACCCTAGTAAGCCTGAGGGTGCTGTAGGAGACCAGGGTGGATCTCAGTCTTTATCTCAGCCACATAACACAGACATTCCCAGAGCGGCCATTACAGGCCTCTCCCCAGGAATGCATTCCTTTCCCAGGGTATGAACATTCCTTGCTAAGAAAAGAATTTAGCAATATCTTCCCTACTTGTACGTCCATTTGTAGGCTCTCTGCAAGAAGAAAAATATGGCCCTTTTTGCCCAACCCTGCAGGCAGTCAAACCTTTTGGTTGTCTTCCCTTGTTCCCTAAAAATTGCTGTTATTCTGTTCTTTTTCAAGGTGCACTGATTTCATATTGTTCAAACACACGTTTTGCAGTCAATTTGTACAGTTAACACAATTATCACAATGATCCTGAGTTGACGTACATCCTCACCTTATGAAGATAACAGGATTAAGAGATTAGAGTAAAGACAGGCATAAGAAATTATAAAAGCATTATTTGGGAACTGATAAATGTCCATATTAAAATGAAATCTTCACAATTTATGTTCCTCTGCTGGGGCTCCAGCTGTTACCTCCATTCAGGGTCCCTGACTTCCCACAACAAACATCCACAGATGGAACATTATACAGCTACACTAAAGGAGAAAATGAGGATCACTAGTCCTGTCACACAATGCAGGCCAGAAGGTAAATCAATGCAGAGACTCTGGAAGGCAAATTGACCATATCTACAATGATTAGAAATGTTTATACAAGTGTCTTCAAGAAAGGGATGGGACAAATAAAACATAGAATGCTATTCAGCACTCAGAAAAAATAGCTATCAGACACACTATTAAGTGGGAAAAAAACATGTTCTGAAATGGCCATAAATGTAAATACCATAGGACAAAAAATACATGGAACATAAAAGGAGAGAGATAATAGAAAGATATGTAGATAGACTGATAAACAGACAGACAGTTAGATGACAAATCAGTATCTCTGCAGGCCCCCTTGGAGAAAGGGAGATTAGGTGGGGTAGCAGGAATGTCAAGGATAACCCTTGTCTTATCTGTAATGTCTCATTGAGTGCAAGAAGAACCTGTTCTCATCATTGCTTTTGTTATTCAAACCTCATTTTCCATGTGGTATATATACAGAACGGAGTGCTATTCAGCCTTAAAAACAGAAGAAAATTCTTTCATTTGTGACAACATAGAAGAACCTGGAGGACATTATGCTAAGTGAAATAAGTCAAGCACAAGAAGACAAATAGCACATGACGTTAATTATCTGTGAGATCTAAAATAGCTAATACAGAAATCATGGAAACCAAGAAAAGAATGGTGGTTACCAGAGAAGGGACAAAGAGAGAATGGAAAGACATTGGTCAGAGGGTACAAGTTTCCATTACACAGGAGGAATAAGTTTTGAGATCTATTACATGCGTGGTGACTATAGATGATAATAATATATTTCTGAAAATTGCTGAAAGATCAAATTTCAAAAGTTCTCACCACAAAAATGATGAGTATATGAGATGATGGGTGTGTTTATTAAATTGACTTAATCATTCCACATTGTATACATATATCATAACATCACGTTGCACCCTATAAATATATATAAGTAAAATTTGTCAATTAGAAATAAAACAAATATTCCAAAACTCATATATTTTTTTTTTTTGAAATTATCATCTTCTTTATTTATTTATTTATTTATTTTTTTAATTTATTTATTATTATTATACTGTAAGTTGTAGGGTACATATGCATAACGTGCAGGTTTGTTACATATGTATACTTGTGCCTTGTTGGTGTGCTGCACCCATCAACTCGTCATTTACATCAGGTATAACTCCCAATGCAATCCCTCCCCCCGCCCCCCTCCCCATGATAGGCCCCGGTGTGTGATGTTCCCCTTCCCGAGTCCAAGTGATCTCATTGTTCAGTTCCCACCTATGAGTGAGAACATGCGGTGTTTGGTTTTCTGTTCTTGTGATAGTTTGCTAAGAATGATGGATTCCAGCTGCATCCATGTCCCTACAAAGGACACAAACTCATCCTTTTTTATGGCTGCATAGTATTCCATGGTGTATATATGCCACATTTTCTTAATCCAATCTGTCACTGATGGACATTTGGGTTGATTCCAAGTCTTTGCTATTGTGAATAGTGCTGCAATAAACATACGTGTGCATGTGTCTTTATAGCAGCATAATTTATAATCCTTTGGGTATATACCCAGTAATGGGATGGCTGGGTCATATGGTACATCTAGTTCTAGATCCTTGAGGAATCGCCATACTGTTTTCCATAATGGTTGAACTAGTTTACAATCCCACCAACAGTGTAAAAGTGTTCCTATTTCTCCACATCCTCTCCAGCACCTGTTGTTTCCTGACTTTTGAATGATCGCCATTCTAACTGGTGTGAGATGGTATCTCATTGTGGTTTTGATTTGCATTTCTCTGATGGCCAGTGATGATGAGCATTTTTTCATGTGTTTGTTGGCTGTATGAATGTCTTCTTTTGAGAAATGTCTATTCATATCCTTTGCCCACTTTTTGATGGGGTTGTTTGTTTTTTTCTTGTAAATTTGTTTGAGTTCTTTGTAGGTTCTGGATATTAGCCCTTTGTCAGATGAGTAGATTGCAAAAATTTTCTCCCATTCTGTAGGTTGCCTGTTCACTCTGATGGTAGTTTCTTTTGCTGTGCAGAAGCTCTTTAGTTTAATGAGATCCCATTTGTCAATTTTGGCTTTTGCTGCCGTTGCTTTTGGTGTTTTAGACATGAAGTCTTTGCCCATGCCTATGTCCTGAATGGTACTACCTAGATTTTCCTCTAGGATTTTTATGGTATTAGGTCTAACATTTAAGTCTCTAATCCATCTTGAATTAATTTTCGTATAAGGAGTAAGGAAAGGATCCAGTTTCAGCTTTCTACTTATGGCTAGCCAATTTTCCCAGCACCATTTATTAAATAGGGAATCCTTTCCCCATTTCTTGTTTCTCTCAGGTTTGTCAAAGATCAGATGGCTGTAGATGTGTGGTATTATTTCTGAGGACTCTGTTCTGTTCCATTGGTCTATATCTCTGTTTTGGTACCAGTACCATGCTGTTTTGGTTACTGTAGCCTTGTAGTATAGTTTGAAGTCAGGTAGCGTGATGCCTCCAGCTTTGTTCTTTTGACTTAGGATTGTCTTGGAGATGCGGGCTCTTTTTTGGTTCCATATGAACTTTAAAGCAGTTTTTTCCAATTCTGTGAAGAAACTCATTGGTAGCTTGATGGGGATGGCATTGAATCTATAAATTACCTTGGGCAGTATGGCCATTTTCACGATATTGATTCTTCCTATCCATGAGCATGGTATGTTCTTCCATTTGTTTGTGTCCTCTTTTATTTCACTGAGCAGTGGTTTGTAGTTCTCCTTGAAGAGGTCCTTTACATCCCTTGTAAGTTGGATTCCTAGGTATTTGATTCTCTTTGAAGCAATTGTGAATGGAAGTTCATTCATGATTTGGCTCTCTGTTTGTCTGTTACTAGTGTATAAGAATGCTTGTGATTTTTGCACATTAATTTTGTATCCTGAGACTTTGCTGAAGTTGCTTATCAGCTTAAGGAGATTTTGGGCTGAGACAATGGGGTTTTCTAAATATACAATCATGTCATCTGCAAAGAGGGACAATTTGACTTCTTCTTTTCCTAACTGAATACCCTTGATTTCTTTCTCTTGCCTGATTGCCCTAGCCAGAACTTCCAACACTATGTTGAATAGGAGTGGTGAGAGAGGGCATCCCTGTCTTGTGCCAGTTTTCAAAGGGAATTTTTCCAGTTTTTGCCCATTCAGTATGATATTGGCTGTGGGTTTGTCATAAATAGCTCTTATTATTTTGAGGTACGTTCCATCAATACCGAATTTATTGAGCGTTTTTAGCATGAAGGGCTGTTGAATTTTGTCAAAAGCCTTTTCTGCATCTATTGAAATAATCATGTGGTTCTTGTCTTTGGTTCTGTTTATATGCTGGATTATGTTTATTGATTTGCGAATGTTGAACCAGCCTTGCATCCCAGGGATGAAGCCCACTTGATCATGGTGGATAAGCTTTTTGATGTGTTGCTGAATCCGGTTTGCCAGTATTTTATTGAGGATTTTTGCATCGATGTTCATCAGGGATATTGGTCTAAAATTCTCTTTTTTTGTTGTATCTCTGCCAGGCTTTGGTATCAGGATGATGTTGGCCTCATAAAATGAGTTAGGGAGGATTCCCTCTTTTTCTATTGATTGGAATAGTTTCAGAAGGAATGGTACCAACTCCTCCTTGTACCTCTGGTAGAATTCAGCTGTGAATCCATCTGGTCCTGGACTTTTTTTGGTTGGTAGGCTATTAATTGTTGCCTCGATTTCAGAGCCTGCTATTGGTCTATTCAGGGATTCAACTTCTTCCTGGTTTAGTCTTGGAAGAGTGTAAGTGTCCAGGAAATTATCCATTTCTTCTAGATTTTCCAGTTTATTTGCGTAGAGGTGTTTATAGTATTCTCTGATGGTAGTTTGTATTTCTGTGGGGTCGGTGGTGATATCCCCTTTTTCATTTTTAATTGCGTCGATTTGATTCTTCTCTCTTTTCTTCTTTATTAGTCTTGCTAGTGGTCTGTCAATTTTGTTGATCTTTTCAAAAAACCAACTCCTGGATTCATTGATTTTTTGGAGGGTTTTTTGTGTCTCTATCTCCTTCAGTTCTGCTCTGATCTTAGTTATTTCTAGCCTTCTGCTAGCTTTCGAATGTGTTTGCTCTTGCTTCTCTAGTTCTTTTAATTGCGATGTTAGAGTGTCAATTTTAGATCTTTCCTGCTTTCTCTTGTGAGCATTTAGTGCTATAAATTTCCCTCTACACACTGCTTTAAATGTGTCCCAGAGATTCTGGTATGTTGTATCTTTGTTCTCATTGGTTTCAAAGAACATCTTTATTTCTGCCTTCATTTCGTTATGTACCCAGTAGTCATTCAGGAGCAGGTTGTTCAGTTTCCATGTAGTTGAGCGGTTTTGATTGAGTTTCTTAGTCCTGAGTTCTAGTTTGATTGCACTGTGGTCTGAGAGACAGTTTGTTATAATTTCTGTTCTTGTACATTTGCTGAGGAGTGCTTTACTTCCAATTACGTGGTCAATTTTGGAATAAGTACGATGTGGTGCTGAGAAGAATGTATATTCTGTTGATTTGGGGTGGAGAGTTCTATAGATGTCTATTAGGTCTGCTTGCTACAGAGATGAGTTCAATTCCTGGATATCCTTGTTAACTTTCTGTCTCGTTGATCTGTCTAATGTTGACAATGGAGTGTTGAAGTCTCCCATTATTATTGTATGGGAGTCTAAGTCTCTTTGTAAGTCTCTAAGGACTTGCTTTATGAATCTGGGTGCTCCTGTATTGGGTGCATATATATTTAGGATAGTTAGCTCTTCCTGTTGAATTGATCCCTTTACCATTATGTAATGGCCTTCTTTGTCTCTTTTGATCTTTGATGGTTTAAAGTCTGTTTTATCAGAGACTAGTATTGCAACCCCCGCTTTTTTTTGTTCTCCATTTGCTTGGTAAATCTTCCTCCATCCCTTTATTTTGAGCCTATGTATGTCTCTGCGTGTGAGATGGGTCTCCTGAATACAGCAGACTGATGGGTCTTGACTCTTTATCCAGTTTGCCAGTCTGTGTCTCTTAATTGGAGCATTTAGTCCATTTACATTTAAGGTTAAGATTGTTATGTGTGAACTTGATCCTGCCATTATGATATTAACTGGTTATTTTGCTCATTAGTTGATGCAGTTTCTTCCTAGCCTCGATGGTCTTTACATTTTGGCATGTTTTTGAGATGGCTGGTACCGGTTGTTCCTTTCCATGTTGAGTGCTTCCTTCAGGGTCTCTTGTAAGGCAGGCCTAGTGGTGACAAAATCTCTAAGCATTTGCTTATCTGTAAAGGATTTTATTTCTCCTTCACTTATGAAACTTAGTTTGGCTGGATATGAAATTCTGGGTTTAAAATTCTTTTCTTTAAGAATGTTGAATATTGGCCCCCACTCTCTTCTGGCTTGTAGAGTTTCTGCCGAGAGATCTGCTGTGAGTCTGATGGGCTTCCCTTTGTGGGTAACCCGACCTTTCTCTCTGGCTGCCCTTAAGATTTTTTCCTTCATTTCAACTTTGGTGAATCTGGCAATTATGTGTCTTGGAGTTGCTCTTCTCGAGGAGTATCTTTGTGGCGTTCTCTGTATTTCCTGGATTTGAATGTTGGCCTGCCCTACTAGGTTGGGGAAGTTCTCCTGGATGATATCCTGAAGAGTGTTTTCCAACTTGGTTCCATTTTCCCCCTCACTTTCAGGCACCCCAATCAGACGTAGATTTGGTCTTTTTACATAATCCCATACTTCTTGCAGGCTTTGTTCATTTCTTTTTCTTCTTTTTTCTTTTGGTTTCTCTTCTCGCTTCATTTCATTCATTTGATCCTCAATTGCTGATACTCTTTCTTCCAGTTGATCGAGTCGGTTACTGAAGCTTGTGCATTTGTCACGTATTTCTCGTGTCATGGTTTTCATCTCTTTCATTTCGTTTATGACCTTCTCTGCATTAATTAGTCTAGCCGTCAATTCTTCCACTTTTTTTTCAAGATTTTTAGTTTCTTTGCGCTGGGTACGTAATTCCTCCTTTAGCTCTGAGAAATTTGATGGACTGAAGCCTTCTTCTCTCATCTCGTCAAAGTCATTCTCCGTCCAGCTTTGATCCGTTGCTGGCGATGAGCTGCGCTCCTTTGCCGGGGGAGATGCGCTCTTGTTTTTTGAATTTCCAGCTTTTCTGCCCTGCTTTTTCCCCATCTTTGTGGTTTTATCTGCCTCTGGTCTTTGATGATGGTGATGTACTGATGGGGTTTTGGTGTAGGTGTCCTTCCTGTTTGATAGTTTTCCTTCTAACAGTCAGGACCCTCAGCTGTAGGTCTGTTGGAGATTGCTTGAGGTCCACTCCAGACCCTGTTTGCCTGGGTAACAGCAGCAGAGGCTGCAGAAGATAGAATATTTCTGAACAGCAAGTGTACCTGTCTGATTCTTGCTTTGGAAGCTTCCTCTCAGGGGTGTACTCCACCCTGTGAGGTGTGGGGTGTCAGACTGCCCCTAGTGGGGGATGTCTCCCAGTTAGGCTACTCAGGGGTCAGGGACCCGCTTGAGCAGGGAGTCTGTCCCTTCTCAGATCTCAACCTCCGTGTTGGGAGATCCACTGCTCTCTCCAAAGCTGTCAGACAGAGTCGTTTGCGTCTGCAGAGGTGTCTGCTGCTTTGTTATTGTTTTCTGTGCCCTGCCCCCAGAGGTGGAGTCTACAGAGACAGGCAGGTTTCCTTGAGCTGCTGTGAGCTCCACCCAGTTCGAGCTTCCCAGCAGCTTTGTTTACCTACTTAAGCCTCAGCAATGGCGGGCGCCCCTCCCCCAGCCTCGCTGCTGCCTTGCCGGTAGATCACAGACTGCTGTAATAGCAATGAGGGAGGCTCCGTGGGTGTGGGACCCTCCCGGCCAGGTGTGGGATATGATCTCCTGGTGTGCCTGTTTGCTCAAAGCGCAGTATTGGGGTGGGAGTTACCCGATTCTCCAGGTGTTGTGTGTCTCAGTTCCCCTGGCTAGGAAAAGGGATTCCCTTCCCCCTTGCGCTTCTCAGGTGAGGCAATGCCTCGCCCTGCTTCAGCACTCGCTGGTCGGGCTGCAGCAGCTGACCAGTACCGATCGTCCGGCACTCCCCAGTGAGATGAACCCAGTACCTCAGTTGAAAATGCCGAAATCACCGGTCTTCTGTGTCGCTGGCGCTGGGAGTTGAAGACTGGAGCTGCTCCTATTCGGCCATCTTGCTCCGCCCCCCAAAACTCATATTTTGAGAAAAAGAAAAGAAAAGCTCCCAAAGATATATTTTTAATGTGAAGATATGTGTCTACTTTATTTCTTTTTATTTCAATAGCATTTGGGGTACAAGTGGTTTGGTTACATGGATGATTTCTATAGTGGTGAATTCTGAGGTTTTAGTGCACTCATCACCCATGCAGTGTACACTGTCCCCAGTATGTAGTTTTTTCTCCTTTACCTACCTCCCAACCTTGTCCTCCGAGTCTCCATACCTCATTATATCACTCTGTATGTATTTGTGTCCTCACAGCTTAACTCCCACATGTAGGTGAAAACATGTGGTATTTTGTTTTCTATTCTTGACTTACTTCACTTAGAATAATGGCCTCCAGCTCCATCCAAATTGCAGCAAAAGACATTATTTCATTCCTTTTTATGGCTGAGTAGTATTCCATGGTGTATATATGCCACATTTTCTTTATCCACTGATTGGTCAATGGGCACTTAGGTTGGTTCCGTATCTTTACAGTTGTGAATTGTGCTACTGTAAGCATGTGTGTGCTTTTGTCTTTTTCATGTAATGACTTTTCCTTTGGGTGGATACCTAGTAATGAGATTGCTGGATGGAATGGTAGCTTTACTTTCAGTTCCCTGAAGAATATCCTAACTGTTTTCCACAGAGGTTGTGTTAATTTCATAGCAGTGTATCAGCATTTCACTACATTTCACTTTTCACTGCATCCACAACATGCATCTATTGTTTTTGAACTTTTTAATTATGGCCATTCTTGTAGAAATAAGGTGGTATCTCACTATGGTTTTAATTTGCATATCCCTGATGATTACCGATGTTGTGCATTTTTTCATATACTTCGTAGCTGTTTGTGTATCTTCTTTGGAGAATTATCTATTGGTGTCCTTTGTCCACTTTTTGATGGAATTGGTTTTTTTTTTCCTTGCTAATTTGTTTGAGTTCCTTGTAGATTCTGGATACTAGCCTCTTGTCAGATGCATAGTTTGCAAATATTTTCCCCCACTTTATAGGTTGTCTGTTAACTCTGCTATTATTGTTATTATTATTATTATTTTGTTGTGCAGAAGTTTTTTGGTTAAATTAAGTTCCACTGATTTATTTTTGGTTTTGTTGTATTTGCTTTTGTGGTCTTGGTCATGAATTCTTTGACTAGGCCAATGTCCAGAAGAGTTTTTCCAAGGTTATCTTATAGAATTATTATACTCTCAGGTCTTAGATTTAAGCTTTTGATTTTTGTACAAGGAGAGAGACGAGGATCCAGTTTCATTTTTCTACATATGGCTATCCAGCTTTCCCAGTACCATTTATGGAATAGGGTGTCCTTTCCCCTATTTATGTTTTTGTGTGCTTTGTCAAAGATCAGTTGGCTGTAAGTATTTGGCTTTATTTCTGGGTCCTCCTTTCTGTTCCATTGGTCTAAACGCCTCCTTTTATACCAGTACCATGCTGTTTTGGTAACTGTAGCCTTGTAATGTAATTTGAAGTCCAGTAATGTGATGCCTTCAAATTTTTTCTTTTTGCCTGGTATTGCTTTGACTGCACGGGCTCTTTTTTGGTTCCATATGAATTTTAGAATTGCCTTTCACAGTTGTGTGAAAAATGATGAAGGTATTTTAATAAGCAGTGCATTAAATCTGTAGATTGCTTTTCACAGTATGATCATTTTCACAATATTGATTCTTCCAATCCATGAACATGGGATATGTTTTCAATGGTTTGTGTCATCTATGGTTTTGTCCAGCACTGCTTTGTAGTTCTCCTTGTAGAGAGCTTTAACCTCCTTGGTTAAGTATATTCCTAGGTATTTTTTTTTTGCAACTGTTTTTTTTGTTTGTTTGTTTTGCCCTGTGAGAGTCAGAAGGCCGTTCTCAGGTAACTGGGGTAATGTTCCAGAGGTGAGTATAACTGCCTCTGCCTCACAGAAGAGTTTGCCAAAGGAGTGGAGAGTAGCAGGTAGCAGTAAGCCTCATCCAGCTCCCATGCAGTTGGCATGAGGTGGGTGTCACACCTGCAGTGTTCCACTCATAGCACTGGATTTAGATCCAGGTAGTCTGTGAACAGAACTAAGACTTGCCCCAGGCCATAAGCTTTTCCCACAGAAATAGCAATGCTTTCAGGCAATGCCCCTTTTTGTCCCTGTCCAAGGCCAGGCACCCAGCTCCTGAACTCCTGTCTACAGCACACTTCCTGTTTGCCTTCCAGGTTCTGTTCAAGGGAGTTCATTCCCACTCAAGGTTTTATCAAGAAATTCAGTTGGTCATTTCGTTCAACCTGTGACCCCTGCCTGAGCTAGTTGTCGGACTTCCCCAAGGCCCCCTGTGACATACAATAACGATTGGCTTCCCTCAGTCCATGCTGGAGATTGGGAGTGCCTGAAAGGCACTTCCTACTGCTGCTTCTACTTTTATATTTCTCACCACTCCTTAAATCAGTTCAAGCCCTGGGTAGAGTGAAGGCCTTCCCCTGTGGTCTGGATTTTGAGATTCCTCAGTGAAGATGTGTATCTTGGAGGCAGTCTCTCCTGCTCTCACACTCTGGGGATTTACAGGTTTTCACCTGTCTCACAGAGTAGGATGGAGCCTGCAGCTTCTATTGAAGGATCTGTGGATTCTTTTGGTTTTCCTGTTAAGTCCCCGTGTTGTTTCTTGGGAAAAGAAAGTTCACAGTGTAAATCTCTATGCACAATTCTGTCCTTCCACATGGGAGAGGCACACTGACATTGCCTCCAATCCACCATCTTAGGAAAAAATACTGTGTCTATTTTACACACTCTTATTTGTATAGAAAAAGTGTGTGTTCTTGTAAAGTGGGCATCAGGATAGCCATTTTCTGGAGGGACACACACAAAACCATTGATGGCAGAAACTAGTAAGGTGAGAGTTAAGAAGGAAGCTCATTTTTATAAATTTTTGGACACTTTTTTTTTTTTTACAAAGTGCACAATATTACTTGATATTTTGGTTTTTAAAAGCACAGAAAGTTTTACCACCATTTAAGACTGCTGTGCTGAGCAAAGGCTTGGACGGGAGGACACTGCCTCCAAAACACCTGTCCAATCCATAGCCTCCTCTCCATCCCCAGCCCCTGGCCTGGCTCAGGTCCCAGAATGTCTTCACTGGGACTTCATTCTACAGCTGGTCCTCTATCCACAGTAGCCCTGAAAAGATTTTTCTGGTGCCCAGATATGACCTGTCCCTCCCCTGCTCAACCACTTGTTACAGCTCCCCATTGCCTTTGGGTTAAAATGGAAGCCATTACCATTTTCCCATGCCTTCCACAGCTGGACTCTGCCTTCACCGCAATGGTTATTATCTCATCATAACTCAGTTCCTTCCTCTCTCATTCTCTTTCTGTCTTCTTCTCTCTTCCCTCCTCTCTTTATCTTGCTCTTTCCCTCCCTCTTACTTCTTTCTCCCTTTATGACCATCTCCCTCCCCCAGTGCACAAACCTCTCTTTCCCTCTTCTCCTTCTCTCCCACTCCTCCTTACTGCATTTTTGCTCAGGTTGTCTTTTTCACCTAGGGTACTACTGCCTCCAAACATCTACTGATCATCATTCAGGGTTTCAGTTGAGGCACTTTATTATTTTGGTTTTCTACTTTTTTAGAAATGGGTTCTTTCTGTATTGTCCAGGTTGATCTTAAACCTGACCTCAAGTGATTCTCCCACTTCAGCCCCCTTGGTACTTGGTATCACGAGCAACAGCCAACACATCTGGCTTGAAACACTTTCTATACTCCCAACCATGCTTCTCTTGCTCTCAACTCCATCCTTGCCCATGTGGACTGAGAATGTCTTGCACTGGGACTGTTCTCACTAGGCTCGAAGTACCTGGAAGACACATCCATAGGCAGGGTTCTTTCCAGGTCTCCAGAGCACAGAAAGATGCTGGGAACAGAACTGGCATTGGAAACGTGTATGGAAGAGTTTGCTGAATGAAGACTGAATGGATGAATGATGTAGATGTTCTAGACAAAAGATAGACAACTTTTACCCCCAGGTCTCCCTTATGACTGCCTGGACTGGACTGGAGGGTAGGAATTAGGGAACAAAAGAGCAAATATTCAGGAAGTAAAGATGTTTGGGAAAAAATGCTAATTCAGAGAAAACAAGAAAGAAGTGAAGGTAAAAATTCATTGATTGAACGTGTCTAGGTGCCATTATCTGCCTTCATATATTGTCACTAGTTCTCTTAGCAGACTAGGACTCTCTGTCCCAAAAGCCTGAAAATTATCCTCTGCTAGCCAGGCTAGATACCAACTTCTGCCTCTGGGCTCTACTCTTAGTACTACTAAGCAATAATGGAATAATTGACAAAAACAACTTCCCCTTCGCCACCTGAGCAAACATTCAAGAAGTGAGGATGTTCGAAAAAAAGATATTTCTGGGAGAAAAGAGAGTGGAGGGGAAGTTCATTTGCTGAACATGTGCAAAGTGGCATTATCTGTCCTCACACACTGTCACCAATTCTCTCAGCAGCCCGGGTCTTTCGGTCCTACAGGCCTGCAACCTTTCCCCTGACAGCCAGGCTGGGTATCAAGCCCTGCCTGTGGTCCTCTGCTTTTATACCCACTACGCAATAGCGGAAGAATCAACAAAACAACTCCTCCACCCCTTCTCACTTGGGGAGCAGAACAAATGATGGGCTCAGGAACAGTCCACAAGAACCTGCACTCACCATTCAATCTCTTCAGGATCGCGATCCTTCAGAAGCTCTTGCACCTCCTGTCGGCAGCGCTCCTGGTATTCTGGGTGCCTTGCAAGGTTGTACAGGACCCAGGAGAGACCACTGGCCGTGGTGTCATGGCCTGAGGAGCAGCCAGGTAAGCTTGACTTCAGCACCAGAGGGTGGACAGCGCCCAGACATTGAGGCCCTCAGGAGGATGGAGGGAGGGGGAAGATGGGCAGAATGGAGGGATCCAGGGTCCACCCACCCGGATCCTGAGATGGAGGGACCTCTGTCCCCACTGTAGTGCCACACTGGGACCCTCACCTGCAAACATGAAGGTGTCAGCCTCTGCTCTTATATCCTCATCTGACAACGCCTTCCCATCTTCATCCTGAAGAGAAAGCAAGACACATACACACACACACACACACACACACAAATTATACTATCTCTGAGACTTCAAAGTCTAACCTGAGATAATCTCTGAAGCTCTGATCTTCTTCTAGAAACTCAAATCCACTCTGCACGTGTAGATCTCTCTTGTTCACCATCACCAGAGCCCCAACTCCAAGGGCTTCCCCCAGCTCCTTTGCCTCCTCTTTGGACCCTGGTGGCAGGAATCAATGGCTCTCGAATGTTTTCTTTTTCTGCATAATACAGACTTTCAGAGAAAAAGATACCGGCAACCTGGGGTACAGGATATTTGAATGGCAATTTTCCTTGGAGGTTAGAAATTATGTATTGCTCCAAAAATATTTGCTGACATTCTAGAGTGGTAAACTCAGAGAGTCATATCTTTCCAGAAGATATTTGGGTTATAAAACTATAGAAATTGCCATCTCACAGTAGAGGAGTAGTTTATACTCCAGAACAAAGCATTCCCTCACTCTCTCTCTCTCTCTCTCTCTCTCTCTTTCTGTCTCAACTTTCACCCTGTAAGAAAGAAGGAGCATGTGAGCTAGCTGTCCTATATAAGATATAAGACTCATCATGTGGGGGCCCCTCTCCTATGGTGCAAATTCTTGTGCATTTACAGGTAAAAACATTGTGTTGCCCTAGGAATGGAGAGCCAGCTCTACAATCCCGCTCTGCCTGATGTTATTGCTGTAAATAGCTAATGGGCTGCTATGATCCAGGGGTTTGGTGCATCTGTCATCATAGATATAGACATAGACATAAACATATAGATATACATAAAAATGTGAAAGACTAACACAATAACTTGTAAGATAAGTAAAATCTCAGGCTCTTCACAGTTTCAAAATTAACAGTGCCCCGTGAGCTGCATGCAATAAAATCATCTCTAAAACCTATCTGTGACCTTCCCTTTCTCAAGCATCTTCCATGGCTCCCAGTGCCCTTTGGATCAAGACCAATTTATTTCAGCTGACATTTGACATCAAGCTGTATTCTCTCACTTAAATTCAGATCATAGAGAAACCCACCTTGCTCAGCAGAAGCACATCAATGAAATCCAGAGTCTTGGACTTGGCTTTGTCCTTGAGGAAATCATCAATACCCTGAGTGGGGAGGGTGCGGCGCCGCTCCTGGATGACAGCATCTGTGAAGTCATGCACTAGGCGGCAGGCCCTGCGGAAGCGCCGCCCATCTTGGGTGAGGTAATACACAAAGTCCTTGTGCTGGAGGATATGCTGGCTTCTTTTCTCTACAAGGGCACTGAGCTCCAAGATGGTGGCAATATATTCACTGGGCCTCCTGCAGGCCGAGGGCAGAAAGGGAGGCAACAATGTAACATATGCAAAGCCTAGGAACACCTCCCACCAGCAGCCAGGAGCTACCTCCCATCAGGAAACTGAGTATCTAGAAACAGATGGTCCTAGAGATACATGGTGGGTATCAGTCATGAGATTGACTCTCCAGACCGTCTTCTCTCCCTGCGTCTCATCTCTGAGAGAGCAGTCTCCATGCACCAAGGCACTTAGAGTATAGGTTGGACACCATGTTTCTCTTCTCTGTCTCCCACCCAGTATCCAGTACTGATCATTTTCCTTACCAAAAATGTCCACACAACTCAGACTTCATCCTCTTCCAATTCATCCCTGCTCCAGCTACCCTCCCCCCGCCCCAATAACCAACTCTCTCTCTTCTCTCTTTCTCCCTCTCTCTCTTTCACCATGTAATAAAGAAGGAGCAGCCAGGCACAGTGGCTCACTCCTGTGATCTCAACACTTTCTGAGGCCAAAGAGGGCAGATCACCTGAGGTCAGGAATTCGAGATCAGCCTGGATAACATGGTGAACCCCCTCTCTACTAAAAATACAGAAATTACCTGGATGTGGTGGCGGGCTATCAGTTTCCCAAACAGTTCAACTCTTACCACATTCATCATCAGCTGAAATTACAAAAGCTCTCCGGAAATCTCTTTATAAACTTCGTACCACTTTTCCTGATTTTCAGTTTTCAGTGTCCTTAATATCTAGCCCCTACTTCCACAACTTCGTTTCTACTGTCTCTTGCACATGCTTGGCTCATCCTAACCTTCTTGCTTTTACCCAAATATTTCTACCTACCTGTAAAGACAACACTTTCTTCTCTTCCTCGACCTTCAAAGCACAGCTGATACAAATCCTCCAGAAAGGTACTTCTGGTTACTTTGCTCATTCCTCCCTTCCCAACTTACTCCCTTTGGTCCGTGGATTCACATCCCAGACCCTGGGAAGGAACTCACTCCTGACAATGGCTGTCAAAGCTGAAGATGCATTTCTGCAGACTGTCCAAGGTCATCAGGCTGATGTGCTCAAACATGTCCAGACGACTGCTGCCCTCTGAGGCCAGGTGCTGCCACTTGTCCTGGCCAGAGAAGGGAAGAGAGCTAGAGCTGGGTCCTGCCTCCTTTGTGCCCCTCCCAAGCCCCAAGCATCGGGAGGGACTCCCCTTCAGTCAGCCACCTGGTCCTCTGCCCTAGGAACCCATTGCCAGCGAGAATCAGACTTGGATGGAAGCAGAAGGCGTTTGTATTAGGAGATGAAGACCCATGACTTGGAGCCAAGAGACCGGCATTCAAGTCTCAGCTCTGTCTCCTGTGCTCTGTGTGCCCTTGGTCAACCTATTGCCCCCACCTAGGTCCCACCTGTCAAATATTCAATAAAGGTCAAGGTGATCTGCTTTGGGGCCAGATAAACCAGGATAGAATCTCTGCTCCACCACTCCTAGCTCACTTCCTGGCTGGTTGAACTGTGTCCAACTCTCTAATCTCTCTGGCCCTCAGTTCATCATCTGCAATAGGACAAAAATAACCACAACCTAACAAGGTTATTGAAATTAAATTAGACAACTTATATCCTGGCATTGGGACATGACATTTTTTCAGGCATAGGATGAGTGCCCAGTAAATGTTTGCTTTATTCGTATCCATTGCAATAAATTCATTTCAAAAATATCCCTGTGTTGGAAGAGGCACTTCTTCATCAGCCCTGAGCATCCTTGCTGGGTGTGCCACCAATACAAGACCGTGATGTTCTTACTTGAGCCATTTCTCAGAGTTGTGTTTGCAGAAAACAACCTGGAGAGACAAGGGAGCGACTCCCCCTGCACCAGTATCAGGCTTGTATTTGCCACTATTAAAGCAGATTCCCTAAGCCTAATGTCCATTGTCTGTCACACAATGCACTGCATGAGCAGACTACTATAGAGACCCACCAGTGTCACCCCCGTGGAATTTAGGATGACTCAGAAAAAGGATACAAACCAACAAGAAGTACATGTCACTTACTGTGCCATGATTAATCAACTACCCTTTGTCTCTGACCCAGGAGTCTTGTGTCTTGGGTTAGAATCCATGAAATAGTAACAAGCTAACTTATCAGCTTGCATATTAAAAAAAAAAAAAATGAAAGACACTTCACAAAATCCTGACCCCCAATTCTTCACTTCTCCCTGTATTCACACCCTTTGCACAGTAACTTTTCAGCAACTCCCATTGAGAGATGCATTCTATTTTACACCCCTTTGATTCTGTACTGGACTTTTGACTTTCTTTGGCCAATACAGTGTGGTGAAATGATGACGTAGTAACTCTAATAGACCGAAACCTGGTTGAACTTTGAAGCATTGCAGAGACAATGTCCACAGACATTGCAGCCTCCTCTCAGTTTCTTGGAACACAGTCTCTGCTATGTGAGCAACAGGGTGCTTTCTGGAGGCAGTGAATCACATGGGGGAAGTCCAGGTGTCACAGCTGAGGCCATCCCAGATCAGTCTGAAGCTAGTGAAGCCCCAAACATGTGAATGAACTAAGCCAGGATCAGCAAAACTGCCCACCTGACCCACAGCTTCTCATGTGCCAAGAGTGATCCCTTCCACATCCAGAAGAACTGGCCAGCTGTCTCACAGACTCATTAGAAATTGTAAACCCTTTTTGCTCTAAGCCAGTGAGTTCTGAAGTGGTTTGTACTCAGCAATGACTATTACGCAATCTTCCCTTTTACTCTCTTGAGTTTACAGGGATTCTGTGAGAAAAACACAGAAATTGACACCTTCTGAGAACCTACTATGTGCCAAGTAAACGACCTTGTAAGTAGGGGTTATCCTCCCCATTTTACAGATGAGGAAACTAAGGCTCAGAAAGGAAGAGCAATGGCCCAGTGTCACCCAGAGGAGCCAAAATCCCAGACCAGATCTGTCCATGCTTCCTCCACCCCAAGACTCCAGCTGGGACCCAGAGTTCAAGGGACTCACAAGCATGATGGTCGCACTCTTGTTGAAGATCTTTATATAGGGCTTCAGGATGTTGAAATGGAAGGCGGGCGTCAGCATCCGACGGTGGTGGCTCCATCTGTCACCGCCACTCAGCAGTATCCCTTCTCCTAGTAGGGCAGCCAAGGACAGTGGGCAAGAACAGCACCTTCCCCACCCCTGCCCAAGGTCATCCCCAGCCCCTTTCACCTGCAGGTACTCACCCAGCCAGGGCTTCAGAAACCTGATGAAGAGATCATCCTTGGGTGCAATGGCAGCTGGCATGAATGAGGACCATCAGGGGCCATGTAGAGGGCAAGAGAGGAACTTCAGGTGTAGGGCAAGGCTCCCTACCAGCACTTTCCCCACTCCATGCCCAGCATAGCGGTAAGGGGGCCAAGGCCAACGGACGAAGGAGAATAGAGGAAGAAGGACCAGCCCAGGCTGCAACAGCACAATAAAGCTAAGACACAACCTAACCGGGCATAGCACAGCCCAGCACACCTTGACATGGCTCCTATATGTCCCAACATGTTCTGCAACAACGGAGCACAGCTCTGCACTCTACAAAATACCTTTAAAGGAGCCCAGGACACCCTGTCTACCCTAGCAGTCTCTGTCATCTCCTGACATGGACCTGAGATAGTCTGACATGACTTCTGTGTACCCCACAGACAAGCCCCAGATAGGGTTTAAATATTTCTTAAATGTCCCAGACATGTCCCAGGTGTAACCAAGACTTCTTCAAGCATGATTGGAATGGATTTCGAAACCTGGCACAGGAAGACTAAAATAATAACTGACAAATTCCAAAGAGACCCTAGCTCCCAGACCTTGGACAAGTTGCAAACATGGCAAAGAGATGACAAGGAGGAGAAAAGACAATTTCAAATCACATGTTAGAGAAGAGCCAGAAAGTCTCTGACATGCCCCAAGTGTCCTTGGTCAAAGCTGAACCACACACGTGATGACTTCTCCATACGATCCCAGGTTAAACAGAAAAGATATAACCAGGTATAATATTGAAACTATAGGCTATTTATGGGACCCCTGGGGGAAAGCTGAGCTTTCTGACAAGAACCGAGCTGCTGGGACCCATGGTTGACACCATAAGAGAAACGCTGCCTTAAAAGAAAAAGTGATGCAAAGAAATGGTGAAATTAAGAAAAGGAGACAGATTCCTGATGATGTTCATTGACACTTGGTTTCAGCCATGCCTGAAGACCACCGTCCCTGGACTTTACACTACTTTGATTCTCTTTATTTGCTTAGAACACACAAAGTTGAGTTTCCATCACTCACAACTGAAAGAGACCTCAGCAGCCAGAGAGAGCTGGTGATCTGCACAGAGTCACTAAGGATCTTGAGGTCTGAGCCATAGTTTCTGTGGGATGCTGGCACTTCCCTTGCTGAGCCTGGTGTGTCCAAGGACGAGAAGAGCAAAAAGCAAGGGGAGATAACCAGCTAGAGTGGGTTCTCCTATTGGAGAATCCTGAAGCCTGCAGGAGGAGAGCAGTGAACGTAGGGTGGATGAGTGACAGGATGAGGTAGAAGGAACAGACCCATCATAGGTGGACGTCACATAAATAACAGCCCAGATTCTCTGCCAGCCACAAGTCCTCCTACCGCTCTGGGCTGAGGGATGGACAAGGCTGGTGCCAGGACTGGCTGGGCCCCCAAATACCAATGAAGCCCACTGCATCATCCTGCCACACACTTTAAAACATTTCTACTCATTGGTCCAGACCCAGCTCCAACAACTCCTCCTCCAGGAAACATTCCAGCCTGCCCCATCAGACACCCAGTTCTCTGGGGTGTCACACCCATCTCTCTCTTGCCCATTCCTGACCCCATGAAGCTGGAAATGTCTCTGTCTAGACCCTTCTCTTCAAGTATGGGGGTTCCTTCAAGAAAGGGCCCTGAATTGAGGCCTCTTGGGCCCCAGTGGTGCCCAGAACACGAAGGCAGGGAACAGATGGCAATGGAGGGAGAAGACATTGAGATGGAAGTCTCAGTGATGGGTCTGGGTACTCAAGGAGGGGCCTGGGTACTGCAGGGACCACGCAGAGGCTTGGCCTTGCACCCACCACCACAAGCTCTGCATGGGTACCTGAGGCATTGGTGATAGACCGAATGGTGTCAGGGTGGCATAAAACGATGAAGGGGATGATGGGACCCATCCATATCATAAACCCGTGGGAATAGGTGGCCGACAGCTGGGTCAAGTTCTTCAAGCCCTCCTCTGTAGGAGTGATCTGAAAGCAAGTCATGGGGCCATCAACTCCTGTGATGGTTAATTCTAGGTGTCCACTCGACCGGGCTAAGGGATGCCCAGATAGCCAGTCAAACATTATTGCTGTGTGTGTCTGTGAGGGTGTTTGAGAAGAGATTAGCGTTTGAAGGTAAACAGGATGGAAATAGTAGGTGCAGAGGAATGAGTGAGTGAGGAGAAGAATGAGTGAGTGAGGAGAGGAATGAGTGAGTGAGCAGAGGAATCAGTGAGTGGGCAGAGGAATGAGTGAGTGAGGAGAGGAATGAGTGAGTGAGGAGAGGAACGAGTGAGTGGGTAGATGAAAGTGAGTGAGAAGAGGAATGAGTGTGTGGGTAGAGGAATGAGTGAGTGAGCAGAGGAATGAGTGAGTGAGGTGAGGAATGGTGAGTGAGGAGAGGAATGACTGAGGAAAGAAATGAGTGAGTGCGTGTTGAAATGAGTGAATGAGGAGAGGAATGAGTAAGTGGGTAGATGAACGAGTGAGTGAGGAGAGGAATGAGCGAGTGGGTAGAGGAATGAGTGAAAGGGCAGAGGAATGAGTGAGTGAGGAGAGGAATGAGTGTGTGGGTAGAGGAGTGAGTGAATGGGCAGAGGAATGAGTGAGTGAGGAGAGGAATGAGTGAGTGGGTAGAGGAATGAGTGATTGAGGAGAGCAATGAGTGATTCAGGAGAAGAATGAGTGAATGAGTAGAGGAATGAGTGAATGGGCAGAGGAATGAGTGAGTGAGGAGACGATTGAGTGAGTGAGGAGAGGAATGAGTGAATGGGCAGAGAAATGAGTGAGTGAGGAGAGGAATGAGTGAGCCATCTCCCTTGCTTCTCTGGGGTCCCAGACCCCAGCCACCATCAATACCCAGCTCCCTGAACCCCTACTGGAAGTCCCACTCCTCTGGAAGTCCATCTACCCTGAGACCCCATACCCCATCCAATCCATTGAGGGCATGAACAGGACAGAAAGGCAGAGGAAAGGAAGAACTTGCTCACTCTTCTGCAGCTGAGACATCCATCTTCTCCTGCCCTCAGAACTCCAGATACTCAGGCCTTTCTGGACTCTGGCTGAATTTACACCACCAACATCACTGGTTTCTGACTTGCAGATGGTATATCATGGGAATTCTTGGCCTCCATCATCACATTATCCAATTCCCATAATAAATTCTTATCTTATCTCTCTGTCTCTTTCTGTCTCCATACATACATGCACGAGAGGTAAGAAGAAACACCCTATCTGTTTCTAAGGAGATTCCGTTTCTAGGGAGAACGCTGAATAATGCACCTCCCTAGAAGGAGCCACAAGTCCCCCCTGCAGCCACCAGACATGGTGCAGCATCTGCAGTGAGCAGCGTGTCTGGATTCTGAACAGCTGCAGGGGATTTCTGCTGACCTCTGCTCCTTCTCTCTTGGGGCTGTCCCAGGATCCGAGGGTAAACACCAAAGCAGAGGGAGAAGACAAGCTGTCTGCTCAAGAGGATGTGTTTTCTCGTCCTGGAAATGATTTCAGTCTGGGGATTGCTATATGGGAAGGTCTCCATGGGAGGAGGTTTGTGGGCAGCAGTGTGGCCTCAGGACATATCCCTAGGGCTGGTTCCCACATCTTTTTGTGTCCTGACTGGTCCACATGGGCACTGGTTTCTCCCACAGATGAAAGGTCTGCGCGCTGAGGGACCTCCGTTCTCAGCAACCCCCAGGGGAGCAGAGGTGTCTCTAAGGTCCATCATGATGGCAGGTACCACCTGGGAGAGCCTCCCTTACGCCAGGCTCTGTGCTAGTGCCTCCTGTGGACATGTGGACACGCCCATCAATCCTGCTATTTGTAAGTGAGCAGATAGAGGCCACATTCCCCAAAGGGGAGGGCAGTTCCAAGTCGGAGGGCAAGGTTTGGGAGTGTCAAGGACGGCTTCTGAAAGTGGAAGGGAGTGGGAAAATCATATCCAGGTTGTGCTACACGGCTCATTTGGACATCTTAGTGGGGAAGAGCACATTGTCTGTGGAAGGGGATGGGGTGGGAGACTGCCTGCGATTCTCTTCTGGTCCTGCTGTGTCCTTCCATGGGGAAGGAAGTCAGAGCTAATTCCTGTGGGAAAGCAGCAGCCCAGAGATGGGCAGATACAAGCAAATAGGCCAGTCAGGGAGCAGCCTCTGTATAATGGGTTCAGGAGGCCTCAAGTCCAGCAGAGGAGAAGGTGGGAATGCCAGGAGAGCCCTGCTCTGTGCACCCCACACCCATGCAGGAGCCTCTGGGAGGTGCAGTAGTGTAGGGAAGACAGGCAGGAAAAGGATTCAAGCAGGCTGAGGTGGAAGGACAGGGAGGTGAGAAAGGATTGGGATGGAACTGCAGAGGAATGAATGAAAGAGGAGAATAATGAGTCCGTGGGTAGAGGAATCAGTGATTGAGGAGAAGAATGAGTGAATGAGGAGAAGAATGAGTGAGCGAGGAGAGGAATGGGTGAGCGAGGAGAGGAATGAGTGAGTGAGGAGAGGAATGAGCGAGCGAGGAGAAGAATGAGCGAGCGGGTAGAGGAATGAGTGAGCGAGGAGAGGAATGAGTGAGCGAGGAGAGGAATGAGCGAGTGAGGAGAGGAATAAGTGAGTGGGTAGAGGAATGAGTGAGTGGGTAGGGGAATGAGTGGGTAGAGGAATGAGTGAGTGAGGAGAAGAATGAGTGAGTGAGGAGAGGAATGAGTGAGTGAGGAGAGGAATGAGCGAGTGAGGAGAGGAGTGAGGAGAGAAATGAGCGAGTGAGGAGAGGAATGAGCCAGTGAGGAGAGGAATGACTGAGTAGGTAGACGGATGAGTGAGTGGGTAGACGGATGAGTGAGTGGGTAGAGGGATGAGTGAGTCAGGAGAGGAATGAGTGAGTGGGCAGAGGAATGAGTGAACCATTGCCCTTGCTTCTCCGGGGTCCCACGCCCCAGACACCATCAATACCAACCTCCCTGAGCGCCATTCCTGCTCTTCTGGAAATCTGTCCACCCTGAGACCCCAGACACATTTTGCTGTCACACTCACCAGGCCCAGGTGGCCCCAAAACCAGTGCCGTTTTGGGGGCTGCGGGAAACACTGAAGCCGGCGGCAGTTGTCATAGAAGGCATAGATCCAGGCCAGGACACGGGCAAGGAGCCAGGAGCCTGCAACCAGCATCAGGAGCAGCCCTGGGGACGTTGCCACCGGTCCCAGGCCCAGCCAGGGCAGGCTCAGCAGTGACATCCTGCAGGGCAGAGGGGATGGAAGGTGAGGTCCTGAGGCCCAGGGAAGAGCTCCAGGGACAGTGGAGAAGGGCAGGATCAGGAACTACTGGGGGCAGGGCAGGGAGGGCTCAGAGGTGGGTAAACAAGGGCTGAGATCTAAAGTCCAGAAAGGCCCAACCAAAACCAACAACCAAGTGACCTCCAGTGATCTGGTAACCACACAGAAAGGGAAAGAGATGGGCTGATTAGAGTCCAGAAGGGCCCAGCCTGAATCCTTGGGAATTTGCTAGGAGTTCAGTTACCAGGAAACCACCAGTTTCCCATGCCAGCAGCTTGTAGCCACCCCAGCCTTGGGCAGTCCCCTTCCCATTCCAGGCCAGGACCCTCCAGCCCGGCCACCCCCAGCCTGGCACCTTTTGTCGGGAACAGCCTGTCCCACAGAAACTGCTCTTCGCTTCTGCTGGGAGGTCTTTGGCCCTGGTCTCTGACCTAGGGAAGGCCTTAGGAGGCTGGGCTGGGCTGGGATGGGCTGAGACAGCCAATCCCCACAGTCTGGGTGTGTCTTCCGTGCCTGGGCAGCCAGCCAAAACCTCGGGTTGGGCCAACTGGGTGCAACTTAGGGTGCTCCAGCAGGATCACTGAATTCTCAGGTCTCAGTACCTTCTTGGCAGTGTGCAGGGGAAGTTGGGGGGTGGTTAAAGGGGAATCTGAGCCCCAAGTTTACCTCCACCCTGCCCTTCCAAGACAAGGGCGTTCAGATAAAAGCATATACTTACCGTGAGAGTTCGCAGCCAGCTGAGCTGAGCCAGGCCAACCCTTGTCCCAGATCATCTGGGCTCCTCTCCAAACATGGGTGGGGAGGATGTCAGGCACCATATCTGGTGCAGACTTAGGAGATTCAGAGACAGAAGCTCTCATCTCTGGCTTCACAACCTGGCAAGAGTTCAAGTCCTGCCTCCAGGCAGCCAAAGGCCTGAGCTGAGACCTGACTGCTGGAAGCAGGAGGAAAGAATGCAGCCCCAACCCCGCTGAGGATTACCAGCGTCGGATTCTGGGGATAAAGAGTCCAGCTGGAGGAGAAAACCTACAGGCCTACAGGCTGGGCTCAGCTTAGGAGGACAGAGTGGAGGCATAGGGGATAAGGCTGAGAGTGGCTGTGAGTGGACGGGGTCCAGGCAGGGGAGGGCAGAGCGAGGGGACCCTGAGTGGAGTCCTTGTTCTGCCCTGTCCTTTCTCTGACTGTGGGCAATGTGGCCCTCCTGGGCTCATGCTTCCCATCTGGGAAATGGGATGCCAGATGAGGCCTTAGAGGGTGACAGAGGAAGGCTCCTAAGAAGAAGGAGCTCCAAAAAGAGGGACCGAAGGGAAGGGGATGGCAACTAGCACTTCAGCTCTGTGCAAAAGACTATATGGAAGGTACTACTGTGTGCACTTAGTGTGTGCCAGCCTCACTATATAAAGTGCACCTACTGTGTATCAGCTACTCTACATAAATTCTGTCTACTATGTGCCAGGTGTGCCACATAAAGTTCACCTACTGTGTGCAGCATGCTCTATATAATGCAACCTTACTTTGTGCAGAGTACTTCATATAAAGCGTGCCTACTCTGTGCCACGTGCCATATATAAAGCATACCTACTGTGTGTCAGGTGCTCCACATTGAACATGTCTACTATGTACCTGGTGACCTACCTAAAGTGTACCTACTCTGTGTCAAGTATGCTACATAAATCTTGTCTATTGTGTTCTGGCTACTACACATATAGTGCACCTACTGTGTGCCAGGTGCTCCACATAGAGTGTCTACTGTATGCTGGGCGCCCTTCACAAAACCTGTATCTTGAGTCCCTAGCCCTTTATATAAACCATGCCTGCTGTGTGCCAAGTGCTTTAAATAAAGTACACCTACTGTGTGCTAGATGATCCACATAAAATGCTTCTCCTGTGTGTTAGATCCCCTACATAAAGTAAAAGTACTCTGTGCAACATATTTGACATAAAGCACACATACTGTGTGCCAGGTGCACTATATAAAGTGTGCCTTACTGTGTGCCAGATATGCTACATAAAGAGCACCTGCTGTGTGCCAAGTATGCCACATAAAGTGTACCTACTATGTGCTAGGTGCGCCACATAAAGTACACCTACTGTGTCAGGTGCTCTACATAACGTGCACCCGACTGTATCAGATGCTCACCTGCATCACAGTGCCCAAAGCTGTCCCACCACCCTCCCATCGGCTCTCTAGACCAGAACCCTGGGCATTGCTGGAGAGACCTGAGTGATGGCACCCAGTGGAGGGAAGGTGTCCATTGAACATAAAAACAAATTGAGGCTCGGAGAGGGCAGTCCCCTAGTCCAAGTTGCAGAGCTCACAGGAATTCAGGTCTATGAGACCCTCAAGTCTAAATCCATCCTCTCTGCCATGCTGCACCGTCCCCATTCATTAGCATCAATGCCATGTTAATATAGGGACATTTATAATGGAGGAATCTCAGGCAATGTGGAGGCCCCAAAGGAGAAATATCTTGAGGCCCTTGAATCAGTACCTGGTTCCTTCTCCCACACGTAGGATCCTCCGCCCAACAGATCCAGGGCTCCCCTCCTGGCCCTCCCCAGAATTTCCCTGTGGGGTGGAGTTAGGTGAGGGGGGGCTTGAAGGAGGGGGCTCCTAGCAGAGCTGCTGAGCAGGAGGGTGGGAAAGTCAGTACTCCTGACACTGGCTGGGTGTTGGGGAGCCCCTAGACCACCCCCACCCCACTACCTCTGCCAACTCAAACAGCCAGGGCATTCAGGCACCTGGCCGTATGGCCTCAATCAGGTAGGGTGCATCCCCCAAAATCCCCACTCCCTCTGCAAGGACAGACCTCACCTGCTGGTGGTTCCATCCCTGTTAGGCTCAGGGAGCAAAGCCAGAGGTTGATGAACAGCCAGAGTCGTAGGGACAGAGAAGAAAGTGCCCCCAGTGGCTAGAAGGGCTCAGCTCACTGTGGACCTCCTGTGTGCCTGGGAGGGGCAGGCAACCTAGAGCAGGAATGGTAGCCATCGACATTGCCAACATGAGTCATGGAGCCTGTTTTAAGTCTTTTAAGTATATTAACCATTTTGTTTTTCCATTTCACAAATGAGAAATCAAGTCTGGAAAATATTTAAGTGACTACTCACAGTCACACAGCTGATGGATCTGGGCTGTGCACCAGACCACCCACCCAGCCTCACATTGTACCCCCCTCACCACCAGGCTGTGCTCCTTCACGTTTGTAAATGGGTGTTTCAGTAGCACCATCTCACAAAGTTGTCATAATAACTAAAACAGACAATGATGCATGCAAAATAACGTTTCGGGATAAAAAGAAGGGAGTGAAGGGGAAGTTCATTTACTAAACATGTGTTAAGTGGCATCACCTCCCCTCATTCATTGTCACCAATTCTCTCAGCAGAGCAGATATTTTCTGTCCAAACAGCCTGCAACTTTTCCCTTAATAGCCAGACTGGATATTGAGCCCTGCCTGTCGTCCTCTGCTCTTATTCCCACAAAACGATAGTGGCAAAATAGACAAAAACAACCGTTTCTCCCCTCCCCACCTGGGGAGCAGAGTCATCCACACTGCCAACATGAGTCATGGAGCTCAGGAACAGCCACCAGCACCTGTACTCACCATTCAATCTCTTTAGGCTTGCGGTCCTTCACAAACTCTTGCACCTCCTGCCAGCAGCACTCCTGGTATTCTGGGTGCCTTGCAAGGTTGTGCAGGACCCAGGAGAGACCACCGCCATGAGGTCATGGCCTGAGGGGCAGCCAGGCAGTCTTGGGTTTCTGGGCTGCTTTAGCACCAGAGGATGGACAGCACCCGTGCATTGAGAGCCTGGGAGAGGATGGGGGAAGGGGAATGGGAAGGGTGAAGCGATCCAGGGTCCACCCACAACATCCCTGGCATGAGAGATCCTGACCCTCACTGTAATCCTACACTGGGACCCTCATCCTCAAACATGAAGTTGTCAGTTTCTGCTCTTATGTCCTCATCAGACAACTCCTTCCCATCTTCATCCTGGAGAGAAGGCAAGACACCCTTGAAAATCACACCAGCTCTGAGGACTCCTCAGTCTAACATGAAATAATCTCTGAAGATCCATCCTCCCTCCAGAAAACCAAGCCCAGCTTGCACTCCTAGATGTCTCTTGGTCACTATTTAGGATTGCTTTTTCTAGTTCTGTGAAAAATAATGGTATTTTGATAGACATTGCGTGGAATCTGTAGATTGCTTTGGATAGTATGGTCATTTTCACAAATTGATTCTTCCAACTCATGAACATGGCATGTGTTTCCATTTGTTTGTGTCATCTATGATTTCTTACAGCAGTGTTTTGTAGTTCTCCTTGTAGAGATTTTTCACCTGTTTGGTCAGGCGTATTTCTAGGCATTTTATTTTTTGCAGCTATTACAAAAGGGATTAAGTTCTTGATATGATTCTCAGCTTGGTTGTTGCTGGTGTATAGCAGCGCTGCTGATTTGTGTACATTGATGGTGTAACCTGAGATTTTACTAAAATCATTTAACAAATCTAGGAGTCTTTTGGTGGAGTCTTTAGGGTTTTCTAGATATATGATCATATCATCAGTAAACAGTGATGCTTTGACCTCCTGTTTTCTAATTTGGATTACTTTTATTTCTTTCTCTTGCCTGATTGCTGTAGTTGGGATTTCCAGCACTACATTGAATGGAAATGGTGAAAGTAGGCATCCTTGTCTTATTTCAGTTCTCAGGGAGAATGTTTTCCAGTTTTTTCCATTCCATTTGATGTTGGCTGTGGTTTTGCCATGTAAGACTTTTATTATGTTGAGGTATATTTATTCTATGCTTAGTTTGTTGAGACTTTTTTATCATAAAAGGATGCTGGATTTTATAGAATGCTTTTTCTGTGTCTATGGAGATGATCATATGATTTTTGCTTTTAATTCTGTTCATGTGATTAATCACAGTTATTGACTTGCATATGTTGAACCATCCCTGCATCCCTGGGATAAAACCCACTTAACAATTGTGTATAGTCCTTCTGATGTGCTGTTGTATTTGGTTAGCTAGTATTTTGTTGAGGATCTTGCATCTATGTTCATCAAGCGTATTGGTCTGTAGTTTTCGTATGTTGTTATGTCCTTTCCTGGTTTTGTTATCAGAGTGACACTGAATTCATAAACTGAGTCAGTTAGAGAATAGGCCCTCTTTCTCAATCTTTTGGACTACTTCCAGTAGGATTGATACCAATTATTTTTGGAATGTCTGGTAGAATTTGACTGTGAATTGATCTGGCCCTGAACTTTTTGTTGTTGTTGTTGTTGTTGCCAATTTATTTATTACTGATTCAATCTCACTGCTTGTTATTGGTCTGCTCAGGGTTTATATTTCTTCCTGTTTCAAGCTAGGAGAGTTTATGTTTCCAAGAATGTACCCATTTCCTCATTTCCTTAAGACCTTCTATGTGGCCTGGATTGCCAGATTCCCTGGTGCGATTGCATATCCTGGAGGTACTTTATCCCTCTCTCACACTCTGGGGACTTACAGTTGTCCACCTGGCTCGTGATGTAGGCTGCAACCTCACGCTTCTTTCAAAGGGTGATTTCTTTCAGTTTTCCTATGAAGTTCCTGTGTCACTTCTTGGAAAAAACTTCACAGTGTAAATCTTTACACACCCATTTGTTTTTCCAAGTGGGAGAAGCATGCTAACAATGCCTCCAATCCACCATCTCAGGAAAAATAAAATAAATAAACTGTCTTTTCTATAATCCCCATTTCAATGGGGGTGAGGTATTATCTCACTGTCCTTTTGATTTACATTTCCCAGATGGTTAGTGATGTTGAGCAACTCTTCACATACCTATTGGTATGTCTTCTTTTGAGGAATGTCTATTCAAATCATTTGCCCATTTTTCTTTAAATTATTTATGGGCTTCCTTTGCTATTTAGTTGTTCGAGTTCCTCATATGGTCTGATTATTAATCCTCTGTCAGACTGAAAATGTGAAAATTTTTGTTCTCATTCCGTAGGTTGTCTCTTCACTTTGTTGATTGATTTCTTTGCTCTGAAAAAGCTTTTTAGTTTGATTTAACCCCATCTGTCTATTTTACCTTTGTTGCTTATGCTGTTGAGTTCTTATCAAAAAACTTATTGCCTGTATCAGTTTCCTCAAGCATTTCCCCAATGTTTTCTTCAAGTAATTCATAGTTTCAGATTTTTTCATTTAAGTCTTTAATCCATTTTGATTTGGTTTTTGAATATGGTAAGAGATAAGACTCTAGTTTCATTTTCTGCACGTACACATCCAATTCTCTCAACATCATTTATTGAATTTGTGCAGAAAATGAAACTAGAGTCTTATCTCTTACCGTATTCAAACATCAAATCAAAATGGATTAAAGACTTAAATGAAAACTTACCTGAAACTACGAATTACTTGAAGACAACATTGGGAAAATACTTGAGGAAACTGATATGGGCAATATGTTTTTTGATAAGAACTCAACAACATAAGCAACAAAGGTAAAATAGACGAATGGGGTTTAATCAAACTAAAAA
This sequence comes from Theropithecus gelada, assembly GCF_003255815.1. Taxonomy (NCBI): domain Eukaryota; kingdom Metazoa; phylum Chordata; class Mammalia; order Primates; family Cercopithecidae; genus Theropithecus; species Theropithecus gelada. The sequence continues at coordinate 15,374,967 of NC_037687.1, read as the reverse complement.
GCTTCTTCAGAGCAAAGAAATCGATCAACAACGTGAAGAGACAATACAACAACTCCTGTTTTGCTTTTGTGCTTTTTTTGTGTGGACTATCTATTTCTGTTTCACCTTTAGAGGTGAAGTGAGTTTCTTGTAGGCAGCATGTAGGTGGGTCACTAAAAAAATCCATTCAGCCAGTTTACATCTTTTAAACGGGGCATTTAATCCACTTACATTTGTTATTATTGATAGGTAGACATATTCTTGTCATTTTCTTAATTGTTTCCCTGTTGTTTTGCATGTCCTTTGTTCCATTCTTCTTCTTTTATTGTTTACTATTAAAGTTTTGTGGTCTCCTGTAGTATTTAGGTTAGATTCATTTCTCTTTATCCTAAGTCTATCTGCTCTGCCAGTGAATTTTATACTTTTCCATGTTGTCATGATGGTAATTATCCTATTTTCACTTCCAGATTCAGGACTCCCTTGAGCATTTCTTACAAGGCAGAAAATAGTCTCAGGATGTCAGTTCTTTCCAACTAATTCTGTAGATTCAATACAGTCCCAGTAAACATTTGAGAAAGTTTTCTGATGGATAGCAACAAACTAACTCTAAAATATAGGCGGAGAGACAAAAGACCCAGAATAGTCAACACACTATTGAAGAAGTGGAACATAGTTTGAGGAATGGCAATATACAAATTCAAGACTTACTGTAAAGTTACAGTAATCAAGATATTGTACTAGTAAAAGAAAAGACAAATAGGTCAATGAACTGGAATATAAATCCCAGAAAATAGGCCCGATAAGTATAGGCAACTGATCTTTCATAAAAGTACCAAGGAAGTACAATGGCACTAAACAAGAAAATATAATGTCTTTGGAGATAAGAATCAAGGACAAGGCAACTGAGTGGAACAAGTGAGGGATATGAGCTGGAGAGAAGATTTGACAAGTCAGCAGGGTGCAGTGGTGCAGGATTCCTTAGGCTGTGAACAGAGGTCAATGTTTGCAGTAGGACATCATTTTAAAACATTAACTGAAGCTTCTTTTCTTCTCCTACCACCTTGAACTTTCAGGTGCCCGCAACCAGTCTTGGAAAAAATTGCCTCCTAAGTGCACAGTCCTCTAAAAGGCAAGAGATTATTCAAGGAGCACAGATATCAGAATTTTTGCCTATGAGTTCCAAGACAGTCTTTAAAGTCATGGTAGGAAAAAAAACTATCTTGAAAGGCAACATGCTTTATTAGCCAGACTTTCTCAGAGAGGAGGTAATAATGGCCACATTTATTAAGCATCCAATGTGCACCAGACACAGTTCTGAGTTCCTCAAACTTTGTCCTCAGAACAACCCTGAGGTAGATTGTTGCCCGCATTATATGTTTGAGGAAACCGAAGTGCATAGACGGGAATTAACTGGCTCAAGTCACACAGCAAATGTGAGACTTCAGTACCACAGTCTGGCTCCAGATCCCATACCTTTGGGATGGTGTTTTGTTTCCAATCATCTGACTTTGAATCTCAAGTGTCAAATGGGAAGGTCCTGACTGCACCTCACCCCAAGACGGGTCAGTGGTGGGAATGAAGGAGGAATCTAGAGGTGAAAGGGTGAGGACGTGCCCAACCTCTGACACTTGTGAGAGTGCCCGGCACATAACAGAATATAGTAGGGGGAGGATTCAGGTAGTACCTGATGGACGGGCTGCCTGGGCAGAGTCAGAGGTCTCAAAAGAGGGAAAAAATGGAGCTGCCTGAAGTTAGGAAAAGGGGATCAGAAAAGTGATCAACTGGAAAGGGGAGACATAGAGTGGGACGTTGGCAAGAAAGGAAACAGAATTCCTGAGAGCCTGCCAGGGTAAAAGCTGCACCCTTCTATCCCTATGTTCTGAACTGGCCAGGGACTTCGGTCTTGGGACACTCCCAGACCAGAAGAAAGGATCTGCCTCTAGGGTTGCTTCTCACTGACCCAGCCTGGGTCTCGCTTCTTAAACCCGTTCTTAATCCTGGTCCTTCTCCTGCTCAAAAACCTCCCATGGCTCCATATTATCCACAGGATAAAGTCCATACTTGGGCTCTGAGAGACCCTGCTATAGGCGTGGAGGCCCTATGCTCAGCCAAAGAGGCAGTCAGGTTCCTGGGGTCAGGGACAACACCCCGCCCAACCCACCGAGGTTAGACCTCACCCTGAAGCCTCCCAATCCCCAAAGCCCCCTGCAGGCAGTCAGTGAGGCCCAGGCAGAGGTGACATCACCGTTTTATTCATTAGAATCTGCAAAAAAAAAGAGGTGGATGGATAACAGAGTCACTGCAAGCCTGTGTTCAGGGGCTCCACCCGCAGCCAAAGCCCGCCCTCGGCGCGCAGGATCAGCTCCGGCTTCCGGCGGGGCACAGTGTGGTCCGGCAGGAACCGGAAGTGCAGCAGCATCAGCGCCAGGACAGTCTTCATCTCCGCCATGGCGAACGCCTGTCCGATGCAGTTCCTGCAGGTGGGAGAGTGGACTGTGACTGCGCCCAAGACCCTCATTTGGGTCCCATCACTCCAGGAGCCTGACCCGGGACCCCTCAACCGCACCCAGCTCAGCCTGAGAGATCTAGAGAGGGGCTAAGTGTGCCTGGGACCCCTATGTGGGCTTGCGTGTCCCAGAGCCTGGGCCAGACTCCAGCTCCCAGCTCAGACCAGCAGATGGAGAAGGGGATTTTGAGCACTCCGGTGACCCCTCTAGGACCTACTCATCCCCATTCCATGGACATTTTCCCATAAACTGTGAAGGAATGAAGGGGAGATCTGGAACTGGGACCATCTGCAACGTCCTCCTTTTTTGACTCCTGCACCCATCACCCCACCCCTGCCTCAGACACAGGGCGCTCTTACCTGGGCCCTGCGGAGAAGGGAATAAAAGCCAGAGGTGACCTCTTCTTGCTGTTCTCTGGGTCGAAGCGGAAGGGGTCATAGACCTGCAGGTGAGACAAAGGTTTGCTGGGTGGGGTCTCCTAGGTCCAGCAGCCTTGGAGAGACAGTTGTGTGTGTGTTGGGGGGAGGTGATGTTGGATTTTCCTCATCAAAACCCTGCCCCCTCCACTAGGAACATTGAAATTCACCAAAAAAAAAAAAAAAAAGTAGAGGCTGGAGGTGGTGGTGGTGAATGAGGAAGGCAGCACCTCAGGATCTGGCCACACGGTTGGGTTGTGATGGACCCCTATAATATTGATCATGCAGATAATGCCTGTGGGAGAGAAGGGGGCAGTCAGGACGAGGACCCCCTGAAGGGCCCATCTTCCTACCTGGAAGGCTCCTCCCCCTGAGGCTATGGGCACCTTTTGGGATGACTCGGCCATCTGGGAGAACAGTGTCCTGTGTGCAGCGTCGGGAGATGAAGGGAGCTGGGGGATGTAACCGCAGGCTCTCCTTCAGGCACATGGTCAGGAAGGGCAGCTGGAACAGGTCGTCCCTAAGGAAACACCCCAGCCCCAATCATTATCAAGGGAACAAAGACACAACGCTCCAGTTTCTCTATTTGCAAGTGAGACCTTTTCTCCCTATTACGAAAATAAACTCTACGGGGATCAAACATTTGAGAATTTTAAAAAGCGGAAAATAATTAGAGAAGCAGAGAATTAGAAAAGCACCAGAGAAAATTTAGCCAAGTAGTTAAAAATATATACTCTGGCCGGGCGCGGTGGCTCACGCCTGTAATCCCAGCACTTTGGGAGGCCAAGATGGGCAGATCACAAGGTCAGGAGATCGAGACCATCCTGGCTAACACGGTGAAACCCCGTCTCTACTAAAAAATACAAAAAAAATTAGCCGAGCGTGGTGGCGGGCGCCTGTAGTCCCAGCCACCTGGGAGACTGAGGCAGGAGAATGGCGTGAACCCGGGAGGCGGAGCTTGCAGTGAGCCGAGATCACACCACTGCACTTCAGCCTAGGCAACTGAGCAAGACTCCGTCTCAAAATATATATATATATATATTTATATATATTTATATATATATATACTCTGAGGAAAACACCCAGATGCCAGCGGTAAAAAGTTAACAAATTTGCATAAAAATAAATATTGTCTATGGCAAGAAAGCAAACTCAAATGCAAATGAATAACAAACAAAATACCCAGATCCAAAGTTTTGCTCTTATTTAGCATGGTACTAGAGATACAGCAAGTACAATGAGGCAAGGGAAAAAAAGAGTCATGCCATTTGAAATGTGGGAGTAAATGTATCATTTTGGCAGATAGTAATTTTATACTTAGGAAACACTAGAGGCCCCACTGGAAAACGTTGATAAACATTTAAGATCCAGCAAAGGAGCTGAATTCTCTGCTTAATCTTTCTTCTTTTGCAGTGGCTATTTAAAATTTTAATACCGTCTACAATTATCTGGTTCAGAATTTGAAAACTATAAAACATAATCCACTCCTATGGCCAGTGCCACTTACTTCTCCCCACACGTTGCCAGGTTATTATTTTTTAATGCGTGCTTTCTGGGCTGATTGTTAGCATCTTAAAAAATTGTATAGGAGCACACCGTCTGCTGTAGACACTATTATGTATCCTTTTTTGGAGGGGGATAAGGGGGGATGGAGTCACTGTCACCCAGGCTGGAGTGCAGTGGCGCAATCTCGGCTCACTGCAACCTCCATCTCCCAGGTTCAAGCGATTCTCCTGCCTCAGCCTTCCAAGTAGCTGGGACTACAGGCATTCACCACCATGGCCAGCTAATTTTGTTTTTTTATTATTTTTTAGTAGAGACGGGTTTTCCCCATGTTGACAAGGCTGGTCTTGAACTGATCTCAAGTGATCTCCCCACCTTGGCCTCACAAAGTACTGGGACTACAGGCATGAACCACCATGCCTGGCATGTATCTTTTCTCATTTAACAGTGTATCACTTTTTCATAGCCCCTGGGACTTACGTCAAAATAAGGTTATCCCTACTCTGGAGCTATGAAATAATTTTCTCATGGTTCCTTCTAGAGCTTTTAGGACTCTTTTAGAAAAAAATGATTAATCTGAAGATTATCTTGTCATAAGACATGAGAACCAGGTTCAGTTGCCTTTTTTCCAGAAGGCTTTCCAGTTGTCCCAAGAACTTTTACTTAATTATCTATATTTTTTCTCTTGATACACAACACCATCTTTAGCATTTACTGTGTTCATTGGGCACAGAATTTATTTGCATAAATCGTTAGTTTTGCCATGTAGAATTAACCGTCAACTGAAAAGATAATAAAAGATGGTAGTCATAATAATATAAAATACCTGGATGAAACTTAAAAAGAAACATGAGGCCAGGCGCGGTGGCTCACGCCTGTAATCCCAGCACTTTGAGAGGCTGAGGCGGGCAGATCAGAAGGTCAGGAGATCGAGACCATCCTGGCTAACATGGTGAAACCCCGTCTCTACTAAAACTACAAAAAAAAAAAAAAAAAAAAAGCCAGGCATGGTGGCAGGTGCCTGTAGTCCCAGCTACTGGGGAGGCTGAGGCAGGAGAATGGCGTGAACCCAGGAGGTGGAGCTTGCAGTCAGCAGAGATCATGCCACTGCACTCCAGCCTGGGCAACAGAGCGAGACTCCCTCTCAAAAAAAAAAAGAAAAGAAAAGAAAAGAAGAAACATGAAATCTGTATTTCATTATAAATTTCCCTCAATCTCAATAAAACATACACTTTACCATACAACAAATGTTTGTAAGGGTTGATTTAACAACAACAAAAAAAACCCCACTCTGCCAGATATTAAAACCTTTTAGAAAGTCATAGTATTGGGAGGCCAAGGTGGGTGAATCACTTGAGGTCAGGAGTTTGAGACCAGCATGACCAACGTGATGAAACGTCATCTCTACCTAAAATACAAGAATTAGGCAGGTGTGGTGGAGGGTGCCTGTAGTCCCAGCTACTCGGGAGGCTGAGGCAGGAGAATGGCTTTAACCCAGGAGGCAGGAGGTTTCAGTAAGCCGAGATTGCACCACTGCACTCCAGCCTGGGCCACAAATCTAGACTCCATCTCAATAAAAGAAAAAAGAAAAAAACGGTCACAGTAATAAAAATAGTCTGGCAATGTCATAAAAACAGATGCATTCAAAAGACTAAAAAGGTCAGAGACAGTCGTGTGAATAAGTGAAAACTTCCCATCTGCTGAAGGAAGCCCCATAAAACTCTGGGAAATAGATCAGTAGTGTGATACAAAAGAAAATATGGACAAATGTAACTTCATAAAAATTAACCAAAAGCACCCCCCCAAAAAAGTCAAAAGGCAATCTTTTGCAACAAAAGACAGAAAAAAACCTATTAATTGTGATACACATTCTTATAAGTAAATAAGAAAAAAGAACCCAAAGAAAAACAGCAGAAAATATAAGATGACCTCTCCCATAGAAAGAAAATAAGTGGCTTATCAACTTGGGCAAAGGATGTTCTTTCTCACTCTTATTTAAGAAAACGCTGATCAAAAGGTGAAATGTGAAGATTGACAAAAATTTTAACTTTAATAATACAATAATACTTTTGGCAACTTTGTGGGAAAGCTTGTGCCATCAAACTCAGCTAATACAGAAATGGATTTGCAATCATTATTACAGTTGTAGAATGCAAGTGTTCTTTGATTCAGCATTTACCCTTTTGGAAATTTGTCCTGCAGAGATGCTTACACATATGAGCAATGGTCACTGTAGACACATGCCAATTGCACAGGTTTAATTTAGCAAAAGCATGAAATAAGCCAAATATACATGGATGGGAAGATGTTTAGATAAACATACACAAGATGGAATACTATACAGCTACACAAAAGGAGAAAATAAGGATCACTAGTCCTGTCACACAATGCAGGCCGGAAGGTAAATCAGTACAGAGACTCTGGAAGGCAAATTGACCATATCTACAATGATTGGAAATGTTTACACAAGTGTCTTCAAGAAAGGGATGGGACAGATAAACATGGAATGCTATTCAGCACTCAGAAAAAATAGCTATTAGACACACTATTGAGTGGGAAAAAAGCATGTTCACAAATGTCCATATATGTAAATACCATAGGACAAAAAATATATGGAATATAAAAGGAGATATATGATAGAAAGATATGTAGATAGATGGATAAACAGACAGGCAGATAGATGACAGATCAGTATCTCTGCAGGCCCCCTTGGAGAAAGGGAGATTAGGTGGGGTAGCAGGAATGTCAAGGATAACCCTTGTCTTATCTGTAATGTCTCATTGAGTGCAAGAAGAACCTGTTCTCATCATTGCTTTTGTTATTCAAAACTCGTTTTCCATGTGGTATATATACAAAATTGAGTGCTATTCAGCCTTAAAAACAGAATAAAATTCTTTCATTTGTGACAACATGGAAGAACCTGGAGGACATTACGCTAAGTGAAGTAAGCCAGGCACAAGAAGAAAAATAACACACGACCTTAATTACCTGTGAGATCTAAAATAGTTAACACAGAAATCATAGAAACCGAGAAGAGAATGGTGGTTACCAGAGAAGAGAGGAAGAAAGAACGGAAAGACTTTGGTCAAAGGGTACAAGTTTCCATTAGACAGGAGGAATACGTTTTGAGGTCTATTACATGCATGATGACTACAGTTAATAATAATATATATCTCAAAATTGTTAAGAGAACAAATTTCAAATGTTCTCACCACAAAAATGATGAGTATATGAGATGATGCGAATGTTTATTAAATTGATTTAGTCATTACGCATTGTATACATATAACATCACATTGCACCACATAAATATATATAATTAAAATTTGTCAATTAAAAATAACAAATTTTCCGAAACTCATATTTTGAGAAAAAGAAAAGAAAAGCTCCCAAAGATATATTTTAATGTGCAGATCTGTGTCTACTTTATTTCTTTTTATTTCAATAGCATTTGGGGTACAAGTGCTTTGGTTACATGGATGATTTCTATAGTGGTGAATTCTGAGGTTTTAGTGCACCCATCACCCAAGTGTATACTGTCCCCAATATGTAGTCTTTTCTCCCTTACCCACCTCCCAACCTTGTCCTCCGAGTCTCCATACCTCATTATATCACTCTGTATGTATTTATGTCCTCATGGCTTAGCTTCCACTTACAGGTGAAAACATATGGTATTTGGTTTTCTATTTTTGAGTTACTTCACTTAGAATAATGGCCTCCAGCTCCATCCAAGTTGCAGCAAAAGACATTATTTCATTCCTTTTTATGGACAAGTAGTATTCCATGGTATATATATGCCACATTACCCACTCGTTGGATGATGGGCACTTAGGTTGGTTCCATATCTTTACAATTGTGAATTGTACTACTATAAGCGTGCATGTGCCTGTATCTTTTTCATATAATGACTTATTTTCCTTTGGGTGAATAGTAGTCGGATTGCTAGATGGATTTTATGCAGAAACATTTTCATTTAATTAAGTTCCACTGATTTATTTTTGGTTTTGTTGCATTTGCTTTTGTGGTCTTGGTCATGAATTCTTTGCCTAGGCCAATGTCCAGAAGAGTTTTCCCAAGGTTATCTTACAGAATTATTATGCTTTCAGGTCTTAGATTTAAGCCTTTGATTTTTGTACAAGGTGAGAGATGAGGATCCAGTTTCATTTTTCTACATGTTGCTATCCAGTTCTCCCAGCACCATTTACTGAATAGGGTGTCCTTTCCCCTATTTATGTTTTTATATGCTTTGTCAAAGATCAGTTGGCTATAAGTATTTGGCTTTATTTCTGGGTCCTCCTTTCTATTCCATCAGTCTAAATGCCTACTTTTATACCAGTACCATGCTGTTTTGGTAACTGTAGCCTTGTAATGTAATTTGAAGTCTGGTAATGTGATGCCTCCAAATTTTTTCTTTTTGCTTGGTATTGCTTTGACTACACAGGCTCTTTTTTTGGTTCTATATGAATTTTAGAATTGCTTTTCCCAGTTCTGTGAAAAACGATGAAGGTATTTTAATAGGCAGTGCGTTAAATCTGTAGATTGCTTTGCACAGTATGATCATTTTCACAATATTGTTTCTTCCAATCCATGAACGTGGGATATGTTTTCATTGGTTTGTGTCATCTATGGTTTTGTCCAGCACTGCTTTGTAGTTCTCCTTGTAGAGAGCTTTAACCTCCTTGGTTAAGTATATTCCTGGTTTGTTGTTTTTTGGGTTTTTTTTGCAACTGTTTTTTGTTTGTTTGTTTTGCACTGTGAAAGTCAGAGGGCAGTTCTCAGGTCACTGAGGTAATGTTCCGGAGGTGAGTATAGCTGCCTCTGCTGCACAGAAGAGTTTGCCAAGGGAGTGGAGAGTAGCAGGTAGCAGTAAACCTCATCCAGCTCCCATGCAGTTGGCACAAGGTGGGTGTCACACCTGCAGTGTTCCACTCATAGCACTGGATTTAGATCCAGGCAGTCTACACAGAACTCAGACCTGCCCCAGGCCATAAACTTTTCCCGCAGAAATAGCAGTGCTTTCAGGGCACGCCCTTTTTTGTCCCTGTCCAAGGCCAGGCACCCAGCTCCTGAACTCCTGTCTGCAGCACACTTCCTGCTTGCCTGCCAGGTTCTGGTCAAGGGAGTTCATCCCCACTCGAGGTCATAACAAGGAATTCAGTTGGGCATTTCAACCTGTGACCTCGCCTGAGCTAGTTCTAGGAATTCCCCAAGCCTCCTGTGAGATACAATAAGAAATGGCTTTCCTCAGTCCATGCTGGAGATTGGGAATGCCTGCAAGGCACTTCCTACTGCTGCTTCTACTTTTATATTTCTCACCACTCCTTAAATCAGTTCAAGCCCTGGGTAGAGTTAAGGCCTTCCCCTGTGGTCTAGATTTTCAGATTCCCCAGTGAAGATGTGCATCTTGGAGGCAGTCTCTCCCCCTCTCACAGTCTGGGGATTTACAGTTTTTCACCTGTCTCACAGAGTAGGCTGCAGCCTGCAGCTTCTATTGAAGGGTCTGTGGATTCTTTTGGTTTTCCTGTTAAGTTCCCGTGTTGTTTCTTGGGAAAAGAAATTTCACAGTGTGAATCTCTACACATTATTCTGTCCTTCCACATGGGAGAGCACACTGACATTGCCTCCAATCCACCGTCTTGGGAAAAAATACTGTGTCCTTTTTATATACTCTTTTTTGTATAGAAGAAGTCTGTGTTCATATAAAGTGGGCATCAGGATAGCCATTTTCTGGAGGGACACACACAAGACCATTCATGGTAGAAACCACTAGGGTGAGACTTAAGAAAGAAGCTCATTTTTATGAATGTTTTGGACACTTTTTGTTTACAAAGTGCACAATGTTACTTGATATTTTGATTTTTAAAAGCATAAAAATATGTTGCCACCTTTTAGGACTGCTGTGCTGAGCAAAGGTTTGGACGGGAGGACACTGCCTCCAAAACACCTGTCCAGTCCCTTGCCTCCTCTCCATCCCCAGCCCCTGGCCTGGCTCAGGTCCCAGAATATCTTCATGGGGACTTCATTCTACAGCTTGTCCTCTCTCCACAGCTGCCCTGAAAAGATCTTTCTGGTGCCCAGATCTGACCCAACCCTCCCCTGCTCAACCACTTGTTATGGCTCCCCATTGCCTTTGGGTTAAAATGGAAGCCATTACCACTTTCCCATGCCTTCCACAGCCGGACTCTGCCTTCACCACCTTGGTTATTATCTCATCATAACTCAGTTCCTTCCTCTCTCATTCTCTCTCTGTCTCCTTTCTTCCCTCCTCTATTTATCTTGCTCTCCCTCACTTTCCCTCCATCTTACTTCTTTCTCCCTGTATAACCATCTCCTTCCCCCGATGCATAAACCACTACTTCTCTCTTTCTCTCTTCTCCCTCTCTGCCCCCCACCCCCCGCTGTCTGCATCTTTGCCCAGGCTGTCTTTCTGACCTAGGGCACTACTGCCTCCAAACATCTACTGATCATCATTCAGGTTTTCAGTTGAGGCACTTTATTATTTTGTTTTTTTACTTTTTTAGTGATGGGTTCTTTACAGATTTAGATAGATTTTTTTACAGATTTAGATATTGTCCAGGTTCATTTTAAACCTGACCTCAAGTGATCCTCCCACTTCAGCCTCCTTAGTATTTGGTATCACGGGCGCCAGCCACCACGTTTAGCTTGAAACACTTTCTACACTCCCAGCCATGCTTCTCTTGCTCTCAACTCCATTCTTGCCCATGTGGACTGGGAATGCCTTGCACTGGGACTGTTCCCGCTAGGCTGGGAGTACCTGGAAAACACATCCATTGGCAGCGTTCTTTCCAGGTCTCCAGAGCACAGAAAGGTGCTGGGAACAGAACTCATTGGAAAGGCATGTGGAAGAGTTTGCTGAATGAAGACTGAATGGATGAATGATGCAGGTGTTCTAGACAAGAGATATATGACTTTTACCCCCAGGTCTCTCTTACAACTCCCTGGACTGAACTGGAGGGTAGGAATTAGGGAACAGAAGAGCAAACATTCAGGAAGTAAAGATGTTTGAAAAAAATGATAATTCAGAGAAAACAAGAAAGGAGTGAAGGAAAAATTCATTCACTGAATATGTCTAGGTGTCATCATCTGCCTTCACATATTGTCACTGGTTCTCTCAGCAGGCTAAGACTCTCTGTCCCAAAAGCCTGGAAACTTTCCCCTGCTAGCCAGGCTGGATACCAAGTTCTGCCTCTGGGCTCTGCTCCTAGTACTACTAAGCAATAATGGAAGAATTGACAAAAACAACTTCTCCCTCGCCACCTGAGCAAACATTCAAGAAGTGAGGATGTTCAGAATATATGTATATACACACACACACACACACACACATATATATTTTTCCAGGAGAAAAGAAAGAGAGTGGAGGGGAAGTTCACTTGCTGAATATGTGCAATGTGGCATAATCTGTCCTCACATACTGTCACTAATTTTTTCAGCAGCCTGGGTCTTTCGGTCCTAAAGTCCTGTAACCTTTACCCTGACAGCCAGGCTGAGTATCAAGCCCCACCTGTGGTCCTCTGCATTTATACCCACTAAGCAATAGTGGCAGAATCAACAAAGCAGCTCCTCCTCCCCCCCCACCACTTGGGGACCAAAGAAATGACAGGCTCAGGAACAGTCCACAAGAACCTGCACTCACCATTCAATCTCTTTAGGTTCGCGGTCCTTCAGAAGCTCTTTCACCTCCTGTCGGCAGCGCTCCTGGTATTCTGGGTGCCTCGCGAGGTTGTACAGGACCCAGGAGAGACCGCTGGCCGTAGTGTCATGGCCTGAGGAACAGCCAGGCATGGTTGGGTCTCCAGGCTGCTTCAACACCACCAGGTGGACAGTGCCCATATATTGAGGCCCTCACGAGGATGGAGGGAGGGGGACGATGGGCAGAATGAAGTGATCCAGTGTCCACCCACCAGGTTCCTGAGATGGAAGAACCCCTATTCCCACTGTAGTCCCACACTGGGACCCTCACCTGCAAACATGAAGGTGTTAGCCTCTGCTCTTACATCCTCATCTGACAACGCCTTCCCATCTTCATCCTGAAGAGAAAGTAAAACACACACACACACACACACACACACACACACACATATTATACTATCTCTGAGACTCCCGAGTCTAACCTGAGACAATGTCTGAAGATCCAATCTTCTTCCAGAAACTCAAACCCACTCTGCCCTTCTAGATCTTTCTTGGTCACCATCACCAGAGCCCCCACTCCAAGGGCTTCCCCCAGCTCTCTTGCCTCCTCTTTGGTCCCTGGTGGGAGGAATCAATGGCTCTGGAATATTTTCATATTTCTGCATCATGCAGACTTTCAGAGAAAAAGATACTGGCAACCTGGGGTACAGGAGATTTGAATGGCAATTTGCCTTGGAGGTTAGAAATTATGTATTGCTCCAAAAATATTTGCTCACATTCTAGAGCGGTAAACTGAAGAGAATCTTATCTGTCCAGAAGATATTTGGGTTATAAACTATAGAAATTGCCATCTCACTGGAGAGGAGTAGTTTATACTCCAGAACACAGTGTTCTCTCTCTCTCTCTCTCTCTCTCTAACTTTCACCCTGTAAGAAAGAAGGAGCATATGAGCTAGCTGTCCTATATAAGATATAAGACTCATCATGTGGGGGCCCCTCTCCTATGGTGCAAATTTTACAGGTAAAAACATTGTGATGCTCTAGGAGTGGGGAGCCAGCACTACAATCCTACTCTGCCTGCTGTTATTGCTGTAAATAGCAATAACAGCTAATGGGCTGCTGTGATCCAGGGGTTTAGTGCATCTTTTATCATAGATTTAGACAAGGACATAGACATATAGATATACATAAAAATGTGAAAGACTAACAAACTGACTTGTAAGTTGAGTAAAATCTCAGGCTCTTCACAGTTTCAAAATTAGCAGTGCCCTGATGACTGCATTCAACAGAGTCATCTCTAAAACCTACCTGTGATCTTCCCTTTCTTAAGCATCTTCCATGGTTCCCAGGGCTCTTTACATCAAGTCCAACTTACTTCACCTGATATTTGACATCAAGCTCTATTCTCTCACTTAAATTCAGATCGTAGAGAAACCCCCCTTGCTCAGCAGAAGCACATCAATGAAATCCAGAGTCTTGGACTTGGCTTTGTCCTTGAGGAAATCATCAATACCCTGAGTGGGGAGGGTGCGGCGCCGCTCCTGGATGACGGCGTCTGTGAAGTCGTGCACCAGGCGGCAGGCTCTGCGGAAGCGCCGCCCGTCTTGGGTGAGGTAATACACAAAGTCCATGTGCTGGAGGATATCCAGGCTTCTTTTTTCTATAAGGGCACTGAGCTCCAAGATGGTGGCAATATATTCACTGGGCCTCCTGCAGGCCAAGGGCAGAAAGGGAGGCAACAATGTAACATATGCAAAGCCCTAGGAACACGTCCCACCAGCAGCCAGGAGCTACCTCCCATCAGGAAACTGAGTATCTAGAAACAGATGGTCCTAGAGATGCATGGTGGGTATCAGTCATGAGACTGACTCTCCAGACTGTCTTCTGTCCCTGCTTCCCATCTCTGAGAGAGCAGTCTCCATGCACCAAGGCACTTAGAGTATAGGTTGGACACCATGTTTCTCTCCTCTGTCTCCCACCCAGTATCCAGTACTGATCATTTTCCTTACCAAAAATGTCCACACAACTCAGACTTCATCCTCTTCCAGTTGATCCCTGCTCCAACCCCCACCATAGCCAACTCTATTTCTCTTTCTTTCTCTCTCTCTCTCTCTCTCTCTGTTTCAACTTTCACACTGTAAGACAGAAGGAGCAGCCAGGCACAGTGACTTATGCCTGTAATCCCAGCACTTTGGGAGGCCAAAGCGGGCGGATCAACTGAGGTCAGGAGTTCAAGACCAGCCTGGCCATCATGGAGAACCCCCTCTCTACTAAAAATACAGAAATTAACCGGGTGTGGTGGCGAGCCGTCAGTTTCCCACACAGCTCAGCTCTTACCACATCCAACATCAGCTGAAACTACAAAAGCTCTCTGAAAATCTCTTGATAAACTTCATACCACTTTTCCTAATTTTCAGTGTCCCTAATATCTAGCCCCTACTTCCACAACCTCATTTCTACTGTCTCTTGCACATGCTTGGCTCATCCTAACCTTGCTTTTACCCAGATATTTCTATCTACCTGGAAAGACAACACTTTCTCCTCTTCCTCGACCTTCAAAGCCCAACTATGATACAAATCCTCCTGAAAGGTACTTCGGGTTACTTTGCTCATTCCTCCCTCCCCAACTTAACTCCCTTTGGTCCGTGGATTCACATCCCAGGCCCTGGCAAGGAACTCACTCCTGACAGTGGCTGTCAAAGCTGAAGATGCATCTCTGCAGACTGTCCAAGGTCATCAGGCTGATGTGCTCAGACATGTTCAGACGACTGCTGCCTTCTGAGGCCAAGTGCTGCCACTTGTCCTGGCCAGAGAAGTGAAGAGAGCTAGAGCTGGGCCCTGCCTCCTTTGTGCCCCTCCCCAGCCCCAAGTATCAGGAGAGACTCCCCCTCAATCAGCCCCCTGGTCCTCTGCCCCAGGAACCAATTGCCAGCGAGAACCAGACTTGGATGGAAGCAGAAGGTGTTAGTATTAGGAGATGAAGACCCATGGCTTGGAGCCAAGAGACCGGCATTCAAGTCCCAGCTCTGTCTCCTATGCTCTGTGTGCCCTTGGTACAACCTATTGCCCTCCTCTAGGTCCCACCTGTCAAATATTCAATCATGGTCAAGATGATCTGCTTTGGGGACAGATAAACCAGGATACAATCTCTGTTCCACCACTCCTAGCTCACTTACTAACTGGTTGAACTGTGTTCAGCTCCCTAATCTCTCTGGCCCTCAGTTCATCATCTGCAATAGGTTAAAAATAACCACAACCTCACAGGGTTATTAAATTAAACAACATATATCCTGGCATTGGGACATGACATTTTCTCAGGCATATGGTGAATGACCAGTAAGTGTTCACTTTATTCATCTGCATTATAATAAGTTCATTTCAAAAATATCCCTGTGTTGGAAGAGGCACTTCTTCATCAGCCCTGAGCATCCTTGCTGGGTGTGCCACCAATGCAAGACCGTGATGTTCTTACCTGAGCCATATCTCAGAGTTGTGTTTGCAGACAACAACCTGGAGAGATAAGGCAGTGACTCCCCCTGGACCAATATCAGGCTTGTAATCGCCACTATTAAAGCAGATTCCCTAAGCCTAATGCCCATTGTCTGTCATGCAATGTATTGCATGAGCAAGCTAATATAGAGGCCCACCAGTGTCATCCCCATGGAATATAGGCTGGCTCAGAAAAAGGATACAAACCAACAAGAAGTACACATTGCTTATTGTGCCATGAGTAATCAACTACCCTTTGTCTCTGACCCAGGAGTCTCGTGTCTTGTGTTAGAATCCATCAAACAGTAACAAGCTAACTTACCAGCTTGTATATTTTTTAAAAAAATCCTAGACACTTCACGAAATCCTGACCCCCAATTCTTCACTTCTCACTGTATTCACACCCTTTGTACAGTAATTTTTCAGCAACTCCCATTAATTCCGTTTTACACCCCTTTGAGTCTGTACTGGACTTTTGACTTTCTTTGGCCAATACAATGTGGTGAAATGATGATGTAATAACTCTGATAGACCCAAACCTGGCTGAACTTTGAAGCATTGCAGAGACAATGTCCAGAAGCATTGCAGCTTCTCTGCCATGTGAACAACAAGATGCCTTCTGGAGGCAGAGAATCACATGGGGGAAAGTCCAGGTGTCACAGCTGAGGCCATCCCAGATCAGCCTGAAACCAGTGAAGCCCCAAACATGTGAATGAACTGAGCCAGGATCAGCAAAGCTCCTACCTGATCCCCAGCTGCTCATGTGCCAAGAGTGATTCTTTCCACATCCAGAAGAGCCAGCCAACTGTCTCACAGACTTGTTAGCAATCATAAACCCTTATTGCTCTAAGCCAATGAGTTTTGAAGTGGTTTGTAATCAGCAATGACTACTATGCAATCTTCATCTTTGCTCTCTTGAGTTTACAGGGTTTCTGCGAGAAAAACAGGAACTGACACCTTCTGAGAACCTACTGTGTGCCAAGCAAATGACTTCATTCGATCGTCTTGCCACCTTTTAATTAGGGATTATTATCCCCGTTTTAAAGATGCAGGAACCAAGTCTCAGGCAGGAAGAACAATGGCTCAGTGCCGCCCAGCAGAGCCAAAATCCCAGACCAGATCTGTCCCTGGTCCCTCCACCCCAAGACTCCAGCTGGGAACCAGAGTTCAAGGGACTCACGAGCATGATGTTCACACTTTCGTTGAAGATCTTTATATAGGGCTTCAGGATGTTGAAATGGAAGGCAGGCGTCAGCATCCGACGGTGGCGGCTCCACTTGTCACCATTACTCAGAATTATCCCTTCTCCTAGTAAGGCAACCAAGGGCAGTGGGCAAGAGCAGAATCATCCCCACCCCCCACAAAGTTATCCCCAACCCCTTTCGCCTACAGGTACTCACCCAGCCAGGGCTTCAGGAACCTGGTGAAGAGGTCATCCTTGGGTGCAGTGGCAGCTGGCATGAATGACGACCATCAGGGGCCATGCAGAGGGCAAGAGAGGAACTTCAGGTGTAGAGGGAGGCTCCCTACCAAGAATTTCCCCACTCCATGCTCAGAAGAGCAGGCAGGAGGCCAAGGGCAAAGGAAGAATGGAGGATACAGGAAGAAGGACCAGACCAGGCTGCAACAGCACAGTAGAGCAGTGACACAACCTAACGGGGCACAGCACACCCCACAACATCTTGACATGGCTCCTACATGACCCAGCATGTTCTGCAACACCCAAGCATAGCTCCACACTCTACAAAATACCTTTAAAGAGGCCTAGGGCACCCTGTCCGCCCCAGCACTCTTTATCATCTCCTGACATGGATCTGGGACTTGGGACATGTCCCCAACATATGTTAACATGCCTTGGCATAGCCACAACACACATGAGGAGCCCTAAATGACACATCATCTGACATGGACCTGAGATAGTCAGACATGACCTCTGTGTACCCCAAAGACAGGCTCCAGATAGGATTTAAATATGAGTTCTTAAATGTCTTGGACATGTCACAGGTGTAACCAAGACTCTTCTTCAAGTATGATTCCAATGGATTCTGAAACCTGGCTCAGGAACACTAAAATAATAACTCTGACAGTTCTCAAAGGGACCCTGGGTCCCAGATCTTGGACAAGCTACAAACATTTCCAAGAGATGACAAGGAGGAGAAAAGACAATTTCAAATTACATGTCAGAGAAGAACCAGAAAGTCTGGCATATGCCCCAAGTGTCCTTAGCCACAGCTGAGCCACACACATGATGACTTCTCCA
Organism: Theropithecus gelada; assembly: GCF_003255815.1. Taxonomy (NCBI): domain Eukaryota; kingdom Metazoa; phylum Chordata; class Mammalia; order Primates; family Cercopithecidae; genus Theropithecus; species Theropithecus gelada. The sequence continues at coordinate 15,357,161 of NC_037687.1, read as the reverse complement.
TATGATCCCAGGAAAACAATACCAGATGTAACGAGGTGTAATATAGAAATCATAGAATATTTATGGGGCCCCTGGGGGAAAGGTGAGCTTTCTGACAAAAACTGAGCTTCTGGGACCCATGGTTGACACCGTAAGGAAAGGACTGCCTTAAAAGAAAAAGTGATGCAGAGAATGGTGAACTTAAGAAAAGGAGACAGATTCCTGATGATGTTCATTGACACCTGGATCCAGCCATGCTTGAAGACCACCCTCCCTGGACTTTACACTCTTTTGATTCTCTTTATTTGCTAAGAGCACACAAAGTTGAGTTTCCAGCACTCACAACTGAAAGAGACCTCAGCAACCAGAGAGAGCTGGTGACCTGCATGGAGTCACTAAGCATTTTGGGGTCAGAGCCACAGTTTCTGTGGGATGCTGCCCCTTCCCTTGCTCAGCCTGGTCTGTCCAAGGACGAGAAGGGCAGAGAGCAGGGAAGATCAAGCAGCTGGTGTGGGATCTCCTATTGGAGGATCCTGAAGCCTGCAGGAGGAAGGCAGTGATCGCAGGGTGGATGAGTGACAGGATGAGGTAGAAGGAACTGACCCATCATAGATGGAGGTCACATGAATAGCAGCCCAGATTCTCCACCAGCCACAAGTCCTCCTACCACTCTGGGCTGAGGGATGGACAAGGCTGACGCCGGGACTGGCTGGGCCCACAAATGCAAATGATCCCCACTGCATCATCCTGCCACACACTTTTAAAACATCCTACTCATTGGTCCAGACTCAGCTCCAACAACTCCTCCTCCAGGAAGCCTTTCAGCCTGCCCCAGCAGACACCCAGTTCTCTGGGGTGTCACACCCATCTCTCTCTTGCCCATTCCTGACCCCATGAAGCTGGAAATGTCTCTGTCCGGACCCTTCTCCTCAAGCATGGGGGTTCCTTCAAGAAAGGGCCCTGAATTGAGACGTCTTGGGGCCCCAGTGGTGTCCAGAACACCAAAGCAGGAAGCAGATGGCAATGGAGGGAGAAGACATTGAGATGGAAGTCTCAGTGATAGGCATGAATACTCAAGGAGGGGCCTGGGTACTGCAGGGGCCACGCAGAGGCTTGGCCTGGCACCCACCACCACAAGCTCTGCATGGGTACCTGAGGCATTGGTGATAGACCGGATGGTGTCAGGGTGGCATAAAACGATGAAGGGGATGATGGGACCCATCCATATTGTAAACCCCTGGGAATGGGTGGCCGACAGCTGGGTCAAGTTCTTCAAGCCCTCCTCTGTAGGAGCGATCTGAAAGCAAGTCAGGGGGCCGTCAACTCCTGTGATGGTTAATTCTAGGTGTCCACTTGACTGGGCTACGGGATACCCAGTCAAACATTATTGCTATGTGGGTCTCTGAGAGTGTTTCAGGAGATACTAGTGTTTGAAGCTGAACTGAGGTTGGAAATAGTAGGTGCAGAGGAATGAGTTACTGAAGAGGGGAATGAGTGAATGAGGAGAGGAATGAGCGAGGAGAGGAATGAGTGAGTGGGTAGAGGAATGAGTGAGTGAGGAGAGGAACGAGTGAGTTAGGAGAGGAATGAGTGAGTGAGGAGAAGAATGAGTGAGTGAGGAGAGGAATCAGTGAGTGAGGAGAAGGATGAGTGAATGAGGAGAGGAATCAGTGAGTGAGGAGAGGAATGAGTGGGTGGGTAGAGGAATGAGTGAGCGAGGAGAGGAATGAGTGAGTGAGCAGAGGAGTGAGGAGAGGAATGAGTGAGTGAGCAGAGGAGTGAGGAGAAGAATGAGTGAATCAGGAGTGGAATGAGTGAGTGGGTAGAGGAATGAGCGAGTGAGGAAAGGAATGAGGGAGCAGGGAAAGGAATGAGCGAGTGAGGAGACGAATGAACGAGTGGGTAGAGGAATGAGTGAGCGAGGAAAGGAATGAGTAAGTGAGGAGAGGAATGAGTGAGTGAGGAGAGGAATGAGTGAATGAGGAGAGGGATGAGTGAGTGAGGAGAGGAATGAGTGAGTGAGGAGAGAAACGAGTGAGTGGATAGAGGAATGAGTGAGCAAGGAAAGGAATGAATGAGTGAGCAGAGGAATGAGTGAGCCATGTCTCTCGCTTCTCTGGGGTCCCAGACCCCAGCCACTATCAATACCCAGCTCCCTGAGCCCCTACTGGAAGTCCAGCCCCTCAGGAAGCCCATCCACCCTGAGACCTCAGAACCCATCCAATTCATTGAATTCTTGAACAGGACAAAAAGAGGAAAGGAAGAATTTGCTCTCTCTTCTGCAGCTGAGACATTGGTCTTCTCCTGCCCTCAGAACTCCAACTCAGGCCTTTCTGGACTCTGGCTGAATTTATACCACCAGCGTCCCTGCTTTCTGACTTGCAGATGGTATATCATGGGAATTCTTGGCCTCCATCATCACATTATCCGATTCCCATAATAAATTCTCATCTCTCTGTCTCTTTCTGTCTCCACACATACATGCATTGGAGGTGAGAAGAAACAGACCCTATCTGTTTCTAGGGAGGACCCTGAGTAATGGACCTCCCCGGAAGGAGCCACAGCAAGTCCCCCTGCAACCACCGGACGTGGTGCAGCGTCTGCAGTGAGCAGCGTGTCTGGATTCTGAACAGCTGCAGGGGATTTCTGCTGACCTCTGCTCCTTCTCTCTTGGGGCTGTCCCAGGATCCGAGGGTAAACACCAAAGCAGAGGGAGAAGACGAGCTGTCTGCTCAAGAGGATGTGTTTTCTCGTCCTGGAAATGATTTCAGTCTGGGGATTGCTATACGGGAAGGATCCCCATGGGAGGAGGTTTGGGGCAGCAGTGTGGCCTCAGGACATATCCCTAGGGCTGGTTCCCACATCCTTTTGTGTCCTGGCTGGTCCACATGGGCACTGGTTCCTCCCACAGATGAAGGGTCGGCATGCTGAGGGCCCTCTGTTCTCAGCAACCCCCGGAGGAGCAGAGGTGTCTCTAATGTCCATCAGAATGGCAGCCCCCACCTGGGAGAGCCTCCCTTACGCCAGGCTCTATGCTAGTGCTTCCTGTTCACCTGTGGACACGCCCATCAATCCTGCCATTTGTAAGTGAGCAGACAGAGGCCACGTCCCCCAACGGCGAGGGCAGGTCCAAGTCAGAGGGCAAGGTCTGGGGATGTCAAGGACAGCTTCTGAAACGGTAAGGGAGTGGCCAAATTATGTCCAGGTTGGACTACAGGGCTCATTGGGACATCTTAGTGGGCAAGAGCATGTCGCCCTTGGAAGGGGAGGGTGTGGGAGACTGCCCACACTTCTCTTCTGGCCCAGCTGTGTCCCTCCAAGGGGAAGGGAGTCAGAGCTAATTCCTGTGGGAAAGCAGCAGCCCAGAGATAGGCAGATACAAGCAAATGGGCCAGGCAGGGAGCAGCCCCTGTGTAGCAGACTCAGGAGGCCTCGAGTCCAGCAGTGGAGAAGGTGGGAATGCCAGGAGAACCCTGCTCTGTGCACCCCCACAGCCCTGCAGGAGCCTCTGGGAAGTGCACTATTGTAAGAAAGACAGGCAGGAAAAGGATCCAGACAGGCTGGGGTGACAGGACAAGGAAGGGAGAAAGGCTTGGGATGGAACAGCAGAGGAATGAGTGAGTGAGGAGAGGAAGGAGGGAGTGAGGAGAGGAAGGAGTGAGTGAGGAGAGGAATGAGTGAGTGAGGAGAGGAAGGAGGGAGTGAGGAGAGGAATGAGTGAGGAAAGGAATAAGTGATCGAGGAGAGGAATGAGTGAGTGAGCAGACAAATGAGTGAGGAGAGGGATGAGTGAATGAGCAGAGGAATGAGTGAGTGAGCAGACAAATGAGTGAGCCATCACCCTTGCTTCTCTGGGGTCCCAGACCCCAGCCACCATCAATACCCAGCTCCCTGAGCCCCATTCCTGCTCCTCTGGAAATTCATCTACCCTGAGACCCCAGACACATTTTGCTGTCGCACTCACCACGCCCAGATGACCCCAAAGCCAGTTTCTTTTCAGGGGTTGCGGGAAACACTGGAGCCGGCGGTAGTTGTCATAGAAGGCGTAGGTCCAGGCCAGGACACGGGTGAGGAGCCAGGAGCCCCCAGCCAGCAAGAGGAGCAGCCAAGGGGATGCTGCCACCTGCCCCAAGCCCAACCAGGGCAGACTCAGCAGCGACATCCTGCAGGGCACATAGGATGGAGGGTGAGGTCCTGAGGCCCAGGGAAGAGCTCCGGGACAGCGGAGAGGGGCAGGGTCAGGAACTGCTGGGGGCAGGACAGGGAGGGCTCAGGGATGGGTAACCAAGGGCTGAGATCTAAAGTCCAGAAAGGCCCAACCAAAACCAACAAACAAGTCGTCTCCAGTGACTTGGTAACCACAGAGAAAGGGAAAGAGAGAGGAGCTGATTAGAGTCCAGAAGGGCCCAGCCTGAATCCTTGGGAGTTTGCTAGGGGTCCAGGTACCAGGAAACCACCACTGTCCCAGGCCAGCAGCTTGAAGCCACCGCAGCCTTGGGCAGTGCCTCTCCCCATCCCAGGCCAGGACCCTCCAGCCCTGCCACCCCCAGCCTGGCACCTTCTGTCGGGAGCAGCTTGTCCCACACAACCTTCTCTCCTTTTCTGCTGGGAGGTCTGTGGCCCGGCCCCTGATCTAGGGAAGAAGGCCCTAGGAGGCTGGGCTGGGCTGGGCTGGGATGGGCTGGGGCAGCCAATCCCCACAGTCTGGGTGTGTCTTCCGTGCCTGGGCAGCCAGCCAAAACCTGGGGTTGGGCCAGCTGGTGCAGCTCAGGGTGACCCAGCACGAGCACTGAATTCTCAGGTCTCTGCACCTTCTTGGCAGTCTGCCAAGAAGGGGACTCTGAGCCCCAAGTTTGCCTCCACCCTGCCCTTCCAAGACAAGGGCATTCAGGTAAAAGTGTATACTTACCGTGAGAGTTCTCAGTCAGCTGAGCTGGGCCAGGCCAACCCTTGTCCCAGATCATCTGGGCTCCTCTCCAAACACGGGTGGGGATTATGTCAGGCACCCTACCTGGTGCAGACTTAGGAGATTCAGAGACAGAAGCCTCTCATCTCTGGCTTCACAACCTGGCAAGAGTTCAAGTTCTGCCTCCAAGCAGCCCAGGGCCTGAGTTGAGACCTGACTGCTGGAAGCAGGAAGAAACAATCCAATCCCAACCCCACTGAGGATTACCCGTGTCAGAATCTGGGGATAAAGAGCCCAGCTGGAGGAGCAAACCTACAGGCTGGGAGGACAGAGTGGAGGCAGAGGGGATGAGGCTGAGAGGGGCCATATGATCCCAGGTGTAAACATATAGCAGGTGTAGACAGGTATGACATATTCCAGGTGTAACCAGGACGCAGGTGTAAATATACATGTGATAAGATGTGATCATAGAGCGGATCTGCCCATACAGCAGCCGCCATCCCACAGACTCGCCTCAGTCATAAGCAGACAGTGGTCAAACAGGTGGAAGTCCACGGGAAACAGAGGCAGTGATATCTCTGCCACAGCCCCCTCTCTCTGCACATGGGGCACCCGACCAGCTGCAGACAACACAGAGGGTTCAGCAGCGGGCAAAGGACAGCCAGTGCAGTGTCCACCTGGAGCCAAGAGCATGGGCTTGATGCAGATGGAGAGAAAGATGTGCATGACTATGTGCCAGGGCCCCACCCACCAGCAGCACATGGTCCCAAGGGCGCTCAACAGGCCTTGTGTGCATAGGAGTCCTTCCTCTGAGCTCTGAATCAGGAGAAAAACACACAAAATCCAATTCATACCCTTTTAGGCTGTCAGAGAGAAGGAAAAAGATCTAGACCCAAGCCCCAGGAATTCCATGCAGCATCTCAACATCCTCTCTTATTGCTGAGCCCTCTCCTAGGCTTCCCCCAACATCCTCTATACATGACTCTCCAGTCCTTACGGTACAGAGACAAAGAAGGTCTTTCCCCATGTGGATCCCAAACACCACGTTCCCTGGGTTCTCCTCCATCCCATTTTCCAGATGGGTTCTGAACAATGAAGTCACTTGCCCACAGTCCCGAGATAGCAAGTGGCAAGCCTGAGACCTGAGACTGAGTCTGTCTGAATCCATGGCCTGAGTTCTTAACCATCAAACTTCTTTGTGCCTGTATTAGTCCGTTTTCACATAGCTATAAAGAAATACTCAAGACTGGGTAACTTATGAAGGAAAGAGATTTAATTGACTCACTGTTCTGCATGGCTGGGGAGGCCTCGGGAAACTTACAGTCATGGCAGAAAGTGAAGGAAAAGCAAGCTTGGACCTTCACACTTGGCAGCAGGAGAGAGAAGAAAGAATGGGGAAGTGCCACACTTCTCGTGAGAACTCACTCACTATCATGAGAATAGCATGGGGGAGACAGTCTCCATCATCCAGTCACCTTCACCTGGCCTCTCCCTAGACACATGTGGATTATGGGAATTACAATTCAAGATGAGACTTGGGTGGAGACACAGCCAAACCATATCAGTGCCCCCGAAACAATAGCTCTGGAAACTCCATGCCTGCAAAGACTGGGCAATCAGAGACACAACGACAGGGTGAAAAATTATTTCTATGACTCAGTTCGGGACAAGTAAAGTAAATCATGGACCGTTTCTGGGAACTCTAGGGGAAAGGTGGGCTTTCCCATAGGAACTGAGCTTCTGGGTCTCATCGTTGACATCACAAGGAAAAGGCTGCCTTGAAAGGAAAAGTGATGAACAGAAGGAGAAAACCAAGAGATGGAGCCAGATTTCCAATGTAATTGTGTGAGCCCTGTATTCAGCCATGCCTGAAGGCCACCCAACCAAGACATTACAGTCAATAGATTCCCTTTCTTTGCTGAGACCACATCAGGTTGAATTTCCACTACTCACAACTGAAAGAGACCTCAGTAGCCAGAGACAGCTGGGAATCTGCCCAAAGTCACTCAGCATTTTGGGATCAGGTCCATAGTCTCTGTGGGACACTTCCCCTTCCCCTGCTCAGCCAAGCCTGTCCAAAGTTGGGAAGGGCAGAGGGCAAGGGTAAAGCTCCGGACTGGGGTGAGGTCTCCTACTGGAGATCCCTGGGACCCTGGAGCAGGTGGGCAATGAGCATATAGTGAAAGAACTACAGGACGGGGTAGAAGGAATCAACCCACAAGAGGTGGATGTCATGAAAATAGCAGCCCAGATTCTCCACCAGTCACAAGTCCTCCTCATTGTTTTGAGCTTGCGGACAGGCAAGGAGCTGCCAGGCCTGGCAGGGGGCCTTGAATACTAACGATGCCCAATTCCAACACTCCACAAACATTCTTACCCACTGTTTCAGACCCAGCTCTGGCAACTCCTCCTCCAGGAAGTCTTCCAACCCGCCCCAGCAGAGAACTTGTTCTCCTCTGGGCTGTCGTAGCCCATCTTCTTCTGGACCACTCCTGACCCCATGAAGTTGGCGATGTCTCTATCCAGATCCATCTCTTCAAGTTTGGGGGTTCTTCCAGGACAGGGCCTTGGATTGAGGCCTCTTGGTGCCCCAGAGCAGCCCAGAACACCAGGACAGCAGGGTCAGATAGCAGTGGAGGGAGGAGATGCTGAGACGGGAATTGGCGAATACATAAAAGAAAGACAATGATAGCTCAGAGAGAAGGAAAGGAGGGGCCAGAGTACGACAGGGGCCACACAGGAGCTTGGGGATAGAGGGGCTTGCAGGCCTCAAATCCACCACAGCACCCACCACCAGGCGTTCCAGATGGTACCTGAGGTGTTGATGACAGACCAGATGATATTGAGGTGGCACAATATGATGAGGGGGGAGATGAGGCCCATCCAGACCTTAAAGCCCTGGGGGTAGGTGGCCACCAGCTGAGTCAGGACCCTCATTAACTCCTCCATGGGGGTGACCTGCAAGCAAGGCAGGGGCCGTCACCTCCTGTGATGGTCAATTCTAATTGTGCACTTGACTGGGCTAAGGGCTGCCCAGGTAGCTGGTCAAACAGTAGAACAGTGGAGCCAGTTCCCTCAAGCCCTGCTCCTGGTCAAACATTATTTCCAGGTGTGTCTGTGAGGGTGTTTCAGAAGAGATTAGCATTTGAATTGGTAAACTGAGGAAGAAAGATCCCCTCCCCAATGTGGGCATTATTCAATCCACTGAGAGCCCAGGTAGTACAAAAAGATGCGGGAAGGGCGAATTCCATCTTTCTTCTGGAGCTGAGATGTCCATTTTATCCTTTCATCAGACCTCATACTTCCAGGTTTTCAGGAACTTGGCATCTGGGATTTAAATCATCCCCCAGGTTCTCAGACTTTGGACTCACGATGAATTACCCCTACTGGGGGTCTCTCGTGCCTCGGTTTCCCTGGTCCTCCAGCTTGTAGAAGGCAGGCTGTGGGACTTCCAGACCTTCATAAGCGCATGAGCCACTTCCTGTAAAAAATTCCCTCTTACCTACCTATAGTAACACCCCTGTCTATGTCTCATCTCCCATTGATCCTGTTCTCCTGGAGAACCCTGACCAATACAGACCCCCACAGGGAGCCACAGAGGGATCCCCCTTTGCAGCCTCCAGCAGTGAAAAAGCCTCCAGTGTGTCCAGATTCTGCATGGATGGAGGGAATCTCTGCTTTTTCCTGCTCCTTCTCTCTCAGGTCCATCTCCAAGTCCCAAGGATGTCTTTCAGGGCAGGGGGAAGAATCATGGTCTCTGCCCACAGAGAATCCCACCTTGATTTGAGAAGATGGATTTTCTCATCCTGGGAGTGCTTCTGGCCCTGGGGGCAGCCACAGAGGGAGGTCTTCGAAGGGGAGGTTTGCAGGCAGCAGCGTGACCCCAGGACTCCAGCATCAGGGCTGGTTTTCTGCATCCTGCCAGATCCCAGGCAGTCCACATGGACTCCAATTCCCCCACTCAGGAAGGAAGGGTCTGCAGACCCAGAATCTTTTCCTGCCAGCCTCAGCGAATCTAGGAGAGCAGACAGAAATGTGGGTTCAGCTTATGTCTGGCCTCAGCAAATCCCACTGGGAGCTCTGATGCATCAGTAGCACAAGGGTGTGGTTTGGTTAGAGAGAAACTTCAGCCTGAGGCCATGGGGAGTTCTGGACCGTGACAAGCAGGAAGCCGATGTGGACTCAGCTGCCATCTGGTCGCAGCCTGATCCCTCGGGCAGCCTTGCAGTGTGAATTACACCACAGAATTGCATCAATCAAAAACAAGAACATGAGGCTGGGTGCAGTGGCTCATGCCTGTAATCCCAGCACTCTGGGAGGCCAAGGTGGGCAGATCATGAGGTCAGGAGATCTAGACCATCCTGGCTAACACCGTGAAAACTCATCTCTACTAAAAAATACAAAAAGTAGCTGGGCATGGTGGCAGGCACCTGAAATACCAGCTACTCGCAAGGCCGAAACAGGAGAATCGCTTGAACCCAGGAGGTGGAGGTTGCAGTGAGCCAGGATTGCGCCACTGCATTCCAGCCTGGGCAACAGAGCAAGACTCCATCTTGAAAAGAAAAAGAAAGAAGAAAAGAAGAGAGAGAGAGAGAGAGAGAGAGAGAGACAGAAAGAAAGAAAGAAAGAGAGAGAGAGAGAGAAAGAAAGAAAGAAAGAAAGAAAGAAAGAAAGAAAGAAAGAAAGAAAAGAAAGAGAAAGAAAAAAAGAGGGAGGGAGGGAGGGAAGGAAGGAGAGAGAGAGACAGAGAGAAAGAAAACAAGAAGAGAAAGAAAGAAAAAGAAAGAAAGAAAGAAAGAAAGAAAGAAAGAAAGAAAGAAAGAAAGGAAGGAAGGAAGGAAGAAAAAAGAAAGGAAAGAAAGAAAGAAAAAGAAAGAAAGAAAAGAAAGAAAGAAAGAAAGAAAAAGAAAGAAAGAAAGAAAGAAAAGAAAAGAAAGAGAAAGAAAAAAAGAGGGAGGGAGGGAAGGAAGGAGAGAGAGAGACAGAGAGAAAGAAAACAAGAAGAGAAAGAAAGAAAGAAAGAGAAAGGAAGGAAGGAAGGAAAGAAAGGAAGGAAGGAAGAAAGAAAAGGAAGGAAGGAAGGAAGGAAGGAAGGAAGGAAGGAAGGAAGGAAGGAAGGAAGGAAGGAAGGAAGGAAGGGAGGGAAAGAAAGAAAGAAAGAGAAAGAAAGAAAAAGAAAACAAGAACACTAGTCTTTTGCATTCCCAAACCAGTCAGTTGCTGGCCGCGGCACTCACCCCACCCCAGAGAAGAGACTCAGCCTCCCAGACATCTCCAATCAAGATCCCACCTCTAGCAGCTCTCAGGGGCTGGGAGTGATTCCCGGAATGAGGGGACAGCAGTGACTGGTAGTGGCTGTAGTTGTGGCAGGTGGCAGAGGGTGCCCTAGCCTGTGGAGGGCTCTGGGCAGGACACCAGTGGTGTCTATCACACACACTTAGAGAGAAACAGAGAGAAAGAGGCAGAGACAGACACACCATGGAAGACAGAAGGAGGAAAACACAGCCTTCCTCTAGACCCTTTCCTCTCAGCTTCCAGGACTGCTGCGTCTCCTGTTTTCCTCCCACTTCTCCTGCAGCTCCTTCTCCATAGACTTCACTCCTGCTTCTCTGTCTGACCTCCAAAGACTGGAGTCCCTGGGTGCAGCCCAGGTTCAAGCGATTCTCCTGCCTCAGCCTCCCGAGTAGCTGGGATTACAGGCTCCTGCCACCATGCCCAGCTAATTTTTATATTTTTAGTAGAAACAGGGTTTCGCCATGTTGGCCAGGCTGGTCTCGAACTCCTGACCTCAAGCAATCCACCTGCCCTGGCCTCCCAAAGTGCTGGGATTACAGGCATGAGCCACCGTGCTGGGCCCAAACATTTAGTGTTTATACTCCGAGTGATGGGTGTTTAGCCAAGAAATGGTGTAACCTAAACTAAGTTTCAGAAGAGTCTGTTCTAGGCTGAGGAAACAGTGGTGAACGGATTTGGCTTGGCAATAGGGAGACCCAGGAGGAGGCTGGGGGAGGCATCCTGGGAAGATACGCTGGGGAATGGGGCCCGGGTGGCAAGAGGATGCAGAGAAGGGAATGACCGAGGAGAGATTGTGCAGGGAGGCAGAGGGTCATAGAGAATCCCTATGCAGAGGTGGCCACCAGGAGAGGTGCAGACACCAGCCTGAGGCCCAGAAAGATGGGCCAAGCAGGAAGTGGATGCTGGACAGGGCCCCTGAGGAGGCCTCATTCCTGGGACGAAGATGGTGGACCCTTCAGTGGATCTGTGCTTTGTGCAGCCCACCCTGGGAGCCCCCTAAATAGGACAGGGGTGCAGTCATGTGGGGAAAACAGAAAGTTGACCCAAAGCAGTCTTGGAGTGGGAAAGAGTGAATGAGAGAAAGGCCGGGGGGAAGAGTGAAAAAGAGAAAGGCCAAGGGCATGGGGTGGAAAGAGAGGGAAGGAGTAGACCTGGTTGGGGCAGTGAGGAAAGAGGGGCTCCCCTCGGCCTGCCTTGATTCTCTGCTATGCCAGACTCCAGCCCACCGTGACACCAAGATCTCCAAGCTCCATTCCCACCCCTCAGGAAGTCCGTCCACACTGAGACCCCAGACCCGTCCTGCTGCCACACTCACCAGGCCCAGATGACCCAAGAACCAGTTCTGAATCAGGGGCTGCAGGAAACACCGGAGGTGGCGGCAGTTGTCATAAAAGGCATAGGTCCAGGCCAGGACACGGGCCAAGAACCAGGAGACCCCAACCAGTAGCAGGGGCAGCCCCGGGGATGCTGCCACCTGCCCAAGGCCCAGGCAGGACAGGCTCAGCTGGGACATCCTGCAGGGCAGACGGGATGGAGGGTGAGGTGTTGAGGTTCAGAGAAGGGCTCGGGGAGCTCCAGGGCCTGTAGAGAGGGGCAGGGAGAGGGGCAATGGGAGCAGGAAGAGAGGGCTCTGGGATGGATAAGCCAGGACTGACAACAGGGAAGGAGATTCAGGGACGCCCAGAGGAGGAGGCAGAGCTGGGGGCAGACACTGAGAGAGACAGAATCAGAAGTGTCTTCTCCCGCAGGCACTCCTGTCCCCTCCACCTAGGACTTCCTTGTTCCTGGTCTATTCTTATCCCCTGGGGAAAGCTAGGAGAGGCTGGGCTGGGCCATCAAATCCCTGCCTGCCTCCTCCCTGCCTAGTAGGCAGCCAAAAATAAAGGGCGTGGGGCCGCAGCATCCCTCAGCCAGATCCTGCTCCAGGTGACAGGAGGCAAAAAGGGAGGCAGTGTGGGGATCAGGAAGTCTCAGGTGGGAACTGTGAGAGCCCCAAGAGGCTGGAGCCCCTTCAGTGGTTTTCCTTCCAACCAGGAACGTCTCAGCTGCCAAGTCACACAACCTCAAGGGATGTCTCCTAGCGAGTATGGAGGGAAGGAAGCCACCATCCGGAAGACAGAAGTTCATGTTTCTCTCAGGGGCTCTTCCACCCCCTGCCCCCCTGCCTAGAGTAGGACAGTGGGCAGGTGTGTCGGACCAGCCATGGAGACCGCTCTGTGAGGGAGCAGGCTCAGGCATCACCCATTCACCTGTGAGCCTCATTCTTCCCATCTGAGAAACAGTCCTCATAAACCTTCACGCAACATTGCACATGTTCCATCAGACACCAGCACAGAGAGCAGGGACAAGTACGTCTCAAATCTTAGGTGAGGGCTGATCCCATCTATATCGAAAACGCTTGAGTGGGCCGGGCTCGGTGGCTCACACCTGTAATCCCAGCACTTTGGGAGGCCAAGGCGGGCGGATCACCTGAGGTCAGGAGCTCGAGACCAGCCTGGCCAACATGGTGAAACCCCGTCTCTACTAAAAATACAAAAATTAGCCGGGCATTGTGGTATGTACCTTCAGTCCCAGCTACTCAGGAGGCTGAGGCAGGAGAATCACTTGAACATGGGAGGCAGAAGGAGGTTGCAATGAAGCAAGATTGCACCATTGCTTCCAGCCTGGGCAACAAAGCAAGACTCTGTCCCCCAAAAAAAATATGGTGTATGTGTGTATATTTGTTTCCTCATTTATATATGCACTTGACAAATTTTCAGAAAAAATCCACACATCGCCGTGGAATTAGAAGAAGTAGAATTAAGGTAAAGACCATTTCATCTTTCTACACATCTCTGTTGCTTTGTTTTTCAAACTGAGCTGCTACACATTTAATTGCTAAGCAAATATTTAGGAAGGAATAAGGATTTGGCAGAGCAAAGGCACACAGTTGACACACAACACAGGTGAGCAGTTGTTATTCTGTGTCCATGAAGACGCAGCTCCTAGGAATCTGCATGGGGTCTCTAGAACAAGCATTCATGCCGCCTGTTGGCTGGAGTTTCACCTTGCCTGTCTTCAACTTTCAAGAGGGAAGAAGTTCTGGATTTAGTAGAACTCAGTTGATGTCCAGACTCTCGCCGGCTCAGTGACCCTTAGTAAGTCCCTTGCGCTCTCTGAGCCTCGTAGCCTCCTTGGTAAGAGGAAGAAGTGGAGTTCTACCTCCCAGGTAGTTGAACTCAATAACACACTTTACTTGAGCAACTACACTGTGCCAGGCACGGTGAGAGGGCCCTGGATACAGGATGAACAAGACAGATCGGGTCCCTGCCATCCTGTTGCTCACGTCTGACGGGGGAAACCGGCAGGTCATAAGACCAAGTCCAACGGTGGTGGTAATGAAAAACATTGCCACACTGAGGCGAGCTAGAAGGGGAGGGAGGGGGCTTTTCCGAACGCGGTGATCACGCAGGGACTCCCCCAGAGGTCACTTTGGAGCAGAAAGCTGAGTGACATTGAAGACGGGGCCCTGGGTAGGGACCAGCCCCTGAGGCTGTGCCAGGAGTATAAAAACCCAGCTCCCAGAGGAACAACCAAATGGCTAAAAGATGTGTCCATTTCTGCCTCCTTCCTCTTATTACCTGTTGGTTTCCCCTGTCAGACATTGGATATCCACATACAAAAAAACAGTCAAACCACAATTCACGCCCCATACAAAATTTAACTAAATACAGATAATGGAATTTCATGTAAAATCTAAAACTATAAAACTTTTAAAGAGAGTGTAGGGAAAAATCTCCATGACCTCCAGTTAAGCAAAGGGTTCCTACGTATGGCAGTGTAAACATAATTGATAAGTCTTACCTCATTCAAATTTAAAACGTTTGCTCTATGAAAGAAACTTCAGAGTCTAGGAAAAAGACTTGTAAATCACACAACTGACAAAGGACTTGTACATAAAATTTATAAAGAACTCTCAAAATCCAACAATAAGAAGGCGAACAACCCAAAGAAAAATTAACGAGCAGATGATTGAACAGACACTTCACCAAAGAAAATAGAGGAGTGTCAAATGGGCACAGGAAGGCACGAGTGGTTCAACGCCGTTAGTCACTGGGAGACACGAATTAAAATCTCAGGGATATGCCACAACATGCCCATAAGGAAGGCTGAAACAAAAGCTCACACTACCAATGGCTGTTAATTATTTGGAGGACCCAGAATTCTCATATAAGACTTATGGAAATTAGACATGATGCAGATGCTTTGGAAACAGTTTGGTAGTTTCTTTTTATTTTATTTTTTTGAGACTGAGTCTCGCTATGTCCCCCTCCCCCAGGCTAGAGTGCAGTGGCACCACCTCAGCTCACTGCAACCTCCGCCTCCCAGTTTCAAGTGATTCTCATGCATCAGCCTCCCGAGTAGCTGGGATTACAGGCCCGCACCTCCACGACCAGCTAACTTCTGTATTTTTGTAGAGATGGGGTTTCACCCTGTTGCCCAACCTGGTCTCGAACTCTTGGCTTCAAGTGATTTGCCTGCGTAGCCCTCTCCAAGTGCTGGGATTACAGGCCCGGCCCGGTTTGATAGTTTCTTATCATGTTATACGTACACTTAGAATATGATCCAGCCATCTCATTCTAACAGCAATGAGAACTTAGGCTCCCCCAAGAACCTCTATACAAATATTCGTAGCAGTTTCATTCATAATAGCTGAAAACTGGAAATAATCCACACATCCTTTAGCTGATGAGCAAAGAGTGTCCCATCTATGCCAGGGACTCTTACTCAGCAATAAAAAGAATCAAAGTCTTGACGTGTGCAATATGGGAGAATCTCAAATGCATTATACTAAGCGAAAGCAGCCAGACTCCAAGGCTACATATGATATGACTCCATTTACAACAATATGAAGAAAGAAAATCTATAGCAATACAAAACCCACTGTGGCTGCCAGGGGTTAGGGATGGAAGAAAGCTTTTTACTGCAAAGGGTGGCTATGGTAGTGATGGGTACACGACTCTAGCCATTTGTCAAAACTCAGAACTGTGCGCCCAGTAGAAGAAAGTTTACTTCTGAAGTTTTGACGTAATTTCAAGGTGAGGCAGAAGGTGACTAGTTACATGTGTTGTTTGCCTAGATAATGAAAGGATACCCAAAGAACAAAAGTGTTTACCTTTATGAAGAGGGAGAAACTGGGCCAAGTGCGGTGGCTCACACCTGTAATCCAGCAGTTTGGGAGGCCAAGGCGGGCAGATCACCTGAGGTCAGGAGTTCGAGACCAGCCTGGCCAACGTGGTGAAACTCCATCTCTACTAAAAATACAAAATACTTGGGAGGCTGAGGCATGAGAATCTCTTGAACCCAGGAGGCGGAGGTTGCAGTGAGCTGAGATCACTTTACTGCACTCCAGACTGGGCAACACAGTGAGAAAAGACAGAAAGACAGAAGGAAGGGGAGGGGAAGGAGAGGGGAAGGGAA
>NC_037687.1:15285709-15331867 GCF_003255815.1 Theropithecus gelada | reverse complement strand
AACAGCCACCAGCGCCTGCACTCACCATTCAATCTCTTTAGGCTCACGGTCCTTCAGAAGCTCTTGCACCTCCTGCCGGCAACGTTCCTGGTATTCCGGGTGCTTTGCAAGGTGGTACAGGACCCAGGAGAGACCACTGGCCGTGGTGTCATGGCCTGGGAGGCAGCAAGGCAGGCTTGGGTCTCTGGGCTGCTTCAGCACCCAAGGGGTGGACAGCAACCATGCATTTTGGGCCTCAGGGAAGATGGGGAAAGGGGGATGGGAAGTGCGAGGGATCCACCCACCCTGTTCCTGGAATGAAGAGATCCAAGTCCCCACTCTAGCCCCACACTGGGGACCTCACCCTCAAACATAAAGGTGTCTGCTTCTGCTCTTATGTCCTCATCAGACAACTTCTTCCCATCTTCATCCTGGAGAGAAGGCAATAATTTCCCAACCCCCACTCCCATAAAAAGCCACACTACCTCTGAGGGCTCTTGAGTCTAATCTGAGACAAGCTCTGAAGATTCATCCTCCTTCCAGAAACCCAAGCCCATCTTGCACTCCTAGACCCCTACTGGTCACCATGGCCAGAGCCCCAACCCCATGGACTTCCTCCCGGCTTCCTTGCATTTCCTTTGGTCCCTAGTGGGAAGACTCAATGACCCATGGATGCTTTCATGTTTCTGCATGATGAAAACTTTCTGAGAAAAAGTTGCTGGCAACCTGGGTTACAGGATAATTAAATGGCAATTTGCTTTGGAAATTAGAGAGTAAGTATTGCTTCAAAGATATTTGCCCACATTCTACAGTGGTAAATGAATCTTATCTCCCTGGAGATATTTGAGTTGTAAGTCTATGGAATATGGCATCCAGAACAAAGCACATAATCTCTCACAAAGCTGGTGCCCTCTCTCTTTCTTCCTCTCTCTCTCTCTCTCTCGCACGCTCTCTCCCTCTCTCTCTCTGTAGAAAATGTGCTGGAACTCATAATGTAGGGTGTCTCTCCTAGGGTACAAACTGTGCTGCACATACAGGTGAAAACATTGCATTGCCCTTGGAGGACTTTGACTTGGGGGTGGAAAGTCAGTGCCACAATCCTACTCTGGCTGATAGTATTGCCGTGAGCAAGACATGGGCTGCTCTGATTTAGAGGTTTAATGCATCTGTCGTAATAGAAATACACATAGACAAAGACATAGACACACAGACGTAGACACAGACACACATAGATAAAGTCATAGGCTTAGACACAAACACAGACACACAAATCCACATAAACATAGACATAAACAAAGACATAGACATAGAAACACCTACAGACACAAACACTCGTAGACATAAACATGGACAGATAAAAACAGACACAGGCACACAGGCACAGTCAAAGACAAAAATATGGCCAGGCGCGGTGGCTCACACCTGTAATCCCAGCACTTAGGGAGGCCAAGACGGGCAGATCACAACGTCAAGAGTTCAAGACTAAAAATAGTGAAACTCCCTCTCAACTAAAAATACAAAAAAAATTAGCCTGGTGTGGTGGTGGGTGCCTCTAATCCCAGCTACTCGGGGGAGGCTGAGGCAGGAGAATCGTTTGAACCCAGGAGGCAGAGGTTGCAGTGAGCCGAAATTGCGCCATTGAGCTGCAGCCTGGGTGATAGAGTGAGACTCCGTCAAAAACAGGAAAAGAGAAAAGAAGGAAGGAAGGAAGGAAGGAAGGGAGGGAGGGAGGGAGGGAAGAAGGAAGGAAGGAAGGAAGGAAGGAAGGAAGGAAGGAAGGAAGGAAGGAAGGAAGGAAGGAAGGAAGGAAGGAAGGAAGGAAAGAAAGGAAGGAAAGAAATAAAGAAAGGTAAAAACATAGACAAAGACAAAGACACAGATACAGATAAAGACATACAGATATGGCCAATGACAAAGACAAACACATACAGTCACAATCATAGACAGAGACACAAACTCAAACAGAGACAAAGATATAGAAAGATATAGGCAAAAACATAAACATAGACCCAGACATAGATGTAGATGTATAGATTGAAATGTGGCCAATTAACTCATTAGCTTGTAAATAGAGCAAACTCCCAGACTTGTCAGTTTCAAACCTAGCAGCTCCCTGCTACGTGCACTCCACAGAGTAATCTCCAAAACCTATCTCTGACCTGTCCCTCCCTTCCTCAATCACCTTCCATGGCTCCCCAGTGCCCTCTGGATCAAGTTCAAATTCTTTCATCTGACATTTCACATGAAACTCCCTTGTGCTTCTTGAATTCAGATCCCAGAGAAGCCCACCTTACTCAGCAGGAGCACATCAATGAAGTCCAAAGTCTTGGATTTGGCCTTGGCTTGGAGGAAGTCATCAACACCCTGACTAGGGAGGGTGCGGCGCCGCTCCTGGATGACGGCGTCTGTGAAGTCGTGCACCAGGCGGCAGGCTCTGCGGAAACGCTGCCCATCATGGGTGAGATAATACAGGAAGTCTATGTACAGGAAGAACTGCTGGTGTCTTTTTGCCACAAGGGCACTGAGCTCCAAGATGGCAGCAATATATTCACTGGGCTTCCTGCAGGATAAGGGCAGAAAGGGAGGCAACAATTTAGTACACCAGAAGCCCCAGGAGCACCGGCCACCAGCAGCCAGGAGCTACCTCCTATCAGTAAACGGAGTATCCAGGAACAGATGACCCCACAGATACAGGGTGGGGATCAGCACGAAATCAACTCTCCAGGCTCTCTTATCTCTCCCTGCATCCTATCTCTGTGACATGCCTCCATGCCGCTAGGCACCCAGAGGATAGTTTGCACATTATGCTCCTATTCTCTCTCTCCCTCCCAGTATGCAGTCTTGCCCCTTCTCCTTCCTGAAGCTGTCCACAAAGCTCGGACTTTATGCTCCTCCAACTAGTGCATGGTCCAGCTTCCACCCTAGCTTCTTTGCATCAGTGTTAACTCCATTTAGTGCTACATTACAGTCAGTCCCTGACAAAGACCCGCTCTGACCACACCCACCAGTTCGAACCCTTTTAATGAGTCCCTAGAAACCTCAAGATAAAATTCATACCAGTCCTTCAATGATCAGGTATAACAAAACTCCTCCAGGAAGGTTTGTCTGATTTCCCTGCTCAGTCCTCCCTCCCCCACCTACCCACCTTGGGTCCACGGCCCAAGATCCCAGACCCTGGGCAAGAACTTACTCCTGACAATGGCTGTCAAAGCTGAAGACACATTTCTGCAGACTGTCCAAGGTCATGAGGCTGATGTGCTCAAACATGTCCAGACGGGCACTGCCCTCTGAGGCCAGGAGCTGCCACTTGGCCTAGCCAGAGAAGGGGACAGAGCTGGGGCAGGCTCCTTGCTCCCTTGAGCACCTCTCCAACCCCAATCGTCAAGCTGCACTCCCCAGAATAAGCCTCTTCATCTTCTTCCCTGGGACCCCTTCCCAGGGAGGACCAGGTTATGGTGCCAGCAAAAGCTGTTACTATTAAGAGATGAAGACCCAAGATCGGGAGTTAGGAGACCTAGGTTCAAGTTCCAGCTCTGGCTCCCGTGCTCTGTGTGCCATTAGTCAATTCATTACCCTCCCCTATATCTTCAGAAACAGTTAAGATGATGTGCTTTGGAGCCATATAATTCACGTTAGAAACTCTGCTCCACCACGCCAAGCTCACTCATTAGCTGGGTGAACTTGGGTTAGCTCCCTAATCTCTCAGACCTGCAGTTTCATCATCTGCCATGGGGCAGAAATACATCATCTCTCCTTCACAGAGTTCTTAAAATCAAATTAGACAATATATACTCATGTCATGGAATGGGCACATGGCATTGTTTCTGGCATATGGTGAGTGCTTAATAAATGTTGGGTTTCCTCATCTGCATTGTTATAAATTGATTACCAAAACATCCCTATGTTTGTAGAGGTAGTCCTCCATGAGTCCTGAGCACCCTTTCTGGGCATGTCACAAATGCAAGACACTGATGTTCTTAACTTGAAAATTTTCTCAGAGTTGTGTTTGCAGAAAATAACTTTGAGGATAAGGGACACCCCCTGGATATACTGCTTCTGCTTGCTATAAAAACAGATTCCTAAGCCTAATGCCCCTTCCCTGTAATGCAATATACGATGTCAGCAGGCATTTATAGAAGCCCACCTGTGTCAGCCCATGGGCTTTGAGAAGCTTGGAGAAGAAATGCAATCTAACAAGAAACACATACTCCTCTCTGTTTCATGAATAGTAAAACTATCCTTTGTCTCTGACCCAGGAGTTTCTTGTTCTTCCAGAAGAATTTATGAAACAGTAACTAGCTTAACGTCAATTTTAAAGTTAAAAAAAATCTAAACACTTCACAAAACTTTTGCTCCAATTCTTCCCTTCTCCTCATATCCACACCCTTTGCAATGTGGTTTTTCAGCAACTCCCAATAATAGACAGAGCCTATTTTACCCCCCGCCATTGATTCTGTGTTGGACTATTGGCTTTTGATGTCAAAATACAATGTGGTAAAAATGATGAGGTGATAACGAATGAAGTTAAGCCTCATCTTACTCCCTGGAACCCTGTCTGCATTGTGAACCATGGGGCGCCTTCTGGAGGGAGAGAATCAGATGGAAGGAACATCCAGGGGTCCCAGCTGAAGCCAGCCAAAACCCAAACATGTGAGAGAACTTGGCCAACACCTGCAAGGCTGCCTGCATGACCCCAGGCTGCTCTTGTACCATGAGTGATCCCTTCTATCCACATCCAGAAGAACCCACCAACTGTCCCACAGACTTATCAGCGTTCATAAACCTTTACTGCTTTAAACCAATGAGCTTTCAGGTTGTTTCTTCTCAGCAATAGCTACTATGCAATTGTTGTCGTGACCCTCTTGAGTTTACAGGGCTTGGGTGACAGAAACATAGAAACAGACACCTTCTGGGCACCTACTATGCACCAGGGACATGACTCCATTACATCACCTTGACCATCTTTTAAGTAGGGATGATTAGCCCCATTTTACAGATGAGGAAACCAAGGCTCAGAGAGGAAGAGCAATGGCCCAATGGCACAAGCAGAGCCAAAATTCCAGACCAGATCTGTCTGTGGTTCCCCCAACCAAAGGCTGCAGCTGGGACCTTGGCTTCAAATAACTCACATGCATGATGTTCACACTGTCATTGAAAATCTTCATATAGGGCTTCAGGATGTTGAAATGGAAGGCAGGTGTCAGCATCCGACGGTGGCGGCTCCACTTGTCACCAGCACTCAGCAGGAGCCCATCCCCTAGCAGTGCAGCCAAGGGCCATGGGCAAGGGCGTCTCCCTCCCCTGGCCCTCCAGGTTGTTCCCAGCCCCGTTCACCTGCAGATACTCACCCAGCCAGGGCTTCAGGAAGCTGTAGAAGACCTTATCCTTTGGTACAATGGCGGCTGACATAAATGAGGACAATCAGGGCCCATGGAGGCAGGTGAAGGAGGAACTTTGGGGGTGGGGGGGAGGCTCCCAGCAAGAGGTTTGCATTTCTCCCCTCCAAGCCCCACATAGCAGGAAGGGGGCCAAGGGCAGAGGAAGAAGGGAGGATGGGGGAGGGGAGGGAAGACCAGACCAGGCTATGGCAGCACAGTACAGCGATGGCACTGCCTAACCGGGCACAGAGAAGCTATGTCGGGGCTCCAGTATGCCTTGACATGCCTCCTACATGACCCAACATTTTCCTCAACCCCTGAGCACAGCTCGGCACTCTACAGAATGCCTTTACATGGACCCAGGACACCCTGTCTGCCCCAGCACTCGCTGACATCTCCTGGCATGGCATCTTCTGACATGGACCTGGACATGAGACATGACCCTGACATGTGTTCACATGTCCTGACATGGCCACAAAATACATGACAATTCCTAACACGAGACAGTATGCTCTAACATGGACATGAGATGGTCTAACATGACCTTAAACGCGTGTTCCACATACAGGCTCTGGGTTGAATATAAATATGGTATCTTTAACGTCCCAGACATAGCCCACATGTGATCCAGACTGTTCCTTAGGCATGACCCAAACATACTATAACACAGCCTCAGACAAGACTCAAATAATGTCTCAGACAGCTCACGCAGGGACTCTGGGTCCAGACCTCACACAAGCCCCAAACATGGCCCAGATGTGACCAGCAGGAGAAAACGACAATGTCAAACAGCACCTGAGACAAGAACCAAACAGGCCCTCACATGCCCCACATGTTCTTGGCCACAGATGAGCCCCACACATGACCGCAGTTGGATTGATACACCAGATGTAACCAGGTATAACATATTTCAGGTGTAACCAGGACCCATGTGTAAATATACACGTGACAAAACATAGCCGTACAGCAGACCTGACTATATAACAGCCATCATACAGACATTCCCCAGACATGAGCAAACAGGAACAGAGGTCAGACAGGTGGAAGTCCAGGGACAATGGAGGCAATGGCGTCTCCACCACAGCTCCTCCTGTCTGCACGTGGGCACGCGATCCACTGGAGGCAGCACAGAGACCCCAACTGTGGGCAAGGCGTGGCCATTGCAGTGTCTACCTGGAGCAAAGAGCACAGGCTTGATGTAGGTGGGGTGGAAGATGCGGACGATTGCGTGCCAGGGCCCCACCCACCAGCAGCACATATCACCAAAGGTGCACACCAGGCTTTGTATGTATAGGAGACCTTCCTCCGAGCTGTGAATCTGGAGAGAAAGACACAGGACCCAATTTAAGCTCTCCTAGGCTGTGAGAGAGAAGGATCTGCAGGGAGGAGTTTGAGGCCCTCACCCTGAGGATTTCAAGCAGCATCTCATCCTCCTCTCAGCGCTGAGCCCCCCCGGGCTTCCTCCTCACATCCTCCACACAGGACTCTCCAGTCCTTCAGTTACACAGACAGAAAAGGTATTTCCCCATGTGGATCCACACACCATGTTCCCTGGGCTGGGCTTTCATTCATCCCATTTTCCAGATGAAGAGACTGAGGCACTAAATGATAAAGTCACTTGCCCATAGTCCCAGACCATGGCAAGCCTGAGGCCTGAGACTGGGTCTATCTGCACCCATGGTCTGAGTCCTTAACCATCAAACTTCTTTGTGCCCCCAAAACAGTAGCTCTGGAAGACCCAGGCCTGCCAAGACTGGGCAATCGGAGACACAGGGTTTGGGTGAAAAATTGGTCCTGTGATCCAGGCCAGGAGAAGTAAATCATGGGCCTTTTCTGGGAACTCTGGGGGAAATGTGGGTTTTCCTTTGAGAATTGAGCTTCTGGGACTCATTGTTGGTATCATGAGGGAAAGGTTATCTTGAAAGGAAAAGTGGCGTGGAGAAAGCTAAAGCCAAGAGAGGAAGGCAGATTCCCAATGACATTGTGTGAGACCCGGATCCAGCCATTCCTAAAGGCCATCCTCCCTGGACTTTAAAATCAATAGATTCTCTTTCTTTGCTTAGACCACACCAGGTTGGGTTTCCACCACTCACAACTGAAAGAGACCTCAATAACCAGAGACAGCAGCTGAGAAACAGCCCAGAGTCACTCAGCATTTTGAGGCCAGAGCCATCGTCTGTAGGATGCTGCCTGTTCCCCTGCTCAGCCTGGCCTGTCCAAGATGGGAAGCACAGGGGTCAAGGAGACGGCCCCAAGTTGGGGTGGAGTCTCCTTTTGGAGATTCCCAGGGCCTAGAGCAGGAGAGCAATGAATTTAGGGCAGACAAACTACAGGATGGGGTAGAAGGACTTGACCCACACCAGAGGTGGACGTCATGGAAATAACAGTCCAGATCCTCCACCAATCACAAGTCCTCATTGTTCTAGGCTTTGCGACAGGCAAGGTGATGCTAGACCTGGCAAGGGGCCTTGAATACTAACGATGCCCAATTGCATCACCCTGCGCTCTCCTTTCAAACATTCCTACTCATTGTTCCAGACATGGCTCCAGTAACTCTTCCTCCAGGAAGGCTTCCAGCCTGCCCCAGCAGACAACTTGCTCTTCTCTGGGCTATCATCCATCTCCCTCTGGCCCTTTCTTGACCCCATGAAGTTGGGGATGTCTCCGTCCACATCCACCTCCTTAAACTTGGGGGTTCCTCCAGGACAAGGCCTTGGGTTGAAGTCTCTTGGGGCCCCAGGGCAGCCCAGAACACCAGGACAGGGTGTCAGAGGGCAATGGAGAGAGGAGATGCTGAGACGAATTGGTGAATACAGGAAAGAAAGATGAAGATGGCTGAGAGAGAAGGAAAGGAGAGGCCAGAGTACTGCAGGGGTCAAACGGGAGCTTGGGGACAGAGGGACTTGCAGGCCTGAAATGCACCGCAGCACCCACCACCAAGTGTTCCAGGTGGTACCTGAGGCATTGATGACAGATCGGATGAGGTTGGGGTGGCAAAAACGGATGACGGGGATGATGGGGCCCATCCAGACCTTAAAGCCCTGGGGGTAGGTGGCCACCAGCTGAGTCAGCACCCTCATGCCCTGCTCCGTGGGGGTGACCTGCAAACAAGGCAGGGGCCATCACTTCCTGTAATGGTTAATTCTAGGTGTCCTCTTGACTGGGCTAAAGGATGCCCAGATAGCTGATCATCTGTCTGTAAGGGTGTTTCCAGAAGAGACTGGCATTCGATTTGGTTAAACTGAAGAAGGAAGAACCACCCTCCCCAGTGTGGGCAGAACTCATTCAATCTTTTGAGAGCCCAGGTAGCACAAATAAGCAGAGGAAAGGCTAATTGGCTCTGTTCTGGGACTGGCACATCCATCTTCTCCTGCCCTTGGACATCAGAACTCCACCTTCTCAGGCCTTTGGACTCTGAGTTACACCGCTAGTGTCTACTTCTCCAGCCTGCGGACAGCAGATCATGAAGCATCTCAGCCTCCATAATCCTGTGAGCCAATTCCCGTAATAAACTTCCTCTTATATATATCTATCTACCTATCTATCATCTATATACCTATCTACCTATCTGTCTACCTATCCATCTATTTACCTACATATCTATCTATCTATCTATCTATCTATCTATCTATCTATCTATCTATCTATCTATCATCTATCTATTCTATATACCTATGTTTCTATGTATCTATCCATCTATCTAATCCATCCATTTATCTTATCTATCTGTCTATCTGTCTATCTATCTATCCATTCATCCATCCTATCTGTGCATCCATTTATCCATCTAGCCTATTATCTACCTACCTACCTATCTATTCATCTATCTATGTATCTAATCTATTCATCCTATCTAACCTTTCTATCTATATATCTATCTGCCCATCAATCCATCCATCCATCCATCTTATCTGTACATTCATCCACTTATCCATTTATACTATTATCTATCAATCATCTGGCTATCTATCCATTTATCTAATCTATCCACCCTACATATCTTTTTTTTTTTTTTTTTTTTTTTTTTTTTTNTCAATGTACATAAACATCTTCGGATCATACATTCTTTAGAAGCCTAATTGAGAAAAGTGGTCTGAAGCTTCTGAAATGTCATATTTTCAAGGTAAAATTAAAAAAAAAAAAAGAAAAACATTTAGAAGCTCAACTTTTGTCCCTGCAGGCTTTTTATTGGTGCTTGCTGTTTTTGCGTGGCCACACCAACATTCTTAGAGATGTAGAAGTATTGACCTCTGCTATATTGTGCCAGTGAAGCCTTAAATTTCTCCTGAGAGTGAGATCTGGTCAAGTTGCTGTCCCACTTAGATTTCAAAACCATCTTATCCATATGGCCAGTATAGTTTAAAATAAAAAAATATATATGCATAGAAATATTCTTTTAAAATTATTATTGAATATTGTCATAGCATATTACGAAAAAATTACATCAAAGTAAAAACTCTTTGCAATGTTTATATTTTTGTGCCTGTCTTATATGGTGGAATTCCCGTATCAAATTCACCTTAATATCTGGTGAAAAGCTTATATTATTTTTTATGAATTTTGTATGTTTTATGTAATAGAAAGCTTATGTTTTCAATTGTATGATCTTAATGTCAATTGTCCACTTTAAGAGCCTCCTCTTAATCAACTAACCTATATATTTTATTTCAGATGCATAAAGTCACCATGAACATTTTTTTTTTTTATTTGAGACGGAGTCTTGCTCTGTGCCCGGGTGGAGTGCAGTGGCCGGATCTCAGCTCACTGCAAGCTCCGCCTCCCGGGTTCACGCCATTCTCCTGCCTCAGCCTCCCGAGTAGCTGGGACTACAGGCGCCCGCCACCTCGCCGGGCTAGTTTTTTTGTATTTTGTAGTAGAGACGGTGTTTCACCGTGTTAGCCAGGATGGTCTCGATCTCCTGACCTCGTGATCCGCCCGTCTCGGCCTCCCAAAGTGCTGGGATTACAGGCTTCAGCCACCGCACCCGGCCTACATATCTAATCTACCTATCTATCCACCTAATCTATCCATCCGATCTACTATTCTATGTATGTATTATCCATCCATCCATCCATCCATCCATCCATCCAATCCATACATCCATCTGTCCATCCATCCATCTATCCTGTTATGTATGTATGTATGTATGTATGTATCTATCTATCTATCTACCCACCCACCTACTTATCCAGCCAGCCAGCCATCTATTCACCCTATCTGTACATCCATCCATCCATCTATCCTATTACCTATCTATCTGTCTACATTCCTCCTGCTCTCTCTCTCAGGGCCACCTCCAAGTCCCAAGAGCGCATCCCAAGGCAGAAGGAAAAGACACACTGTCCACTCACAGAGGTCCGCTTAGCTTGAGAGGAAAGATTTTCTTGTTCTGGGAGTCATTTCAGCCCAGAGGTGGCCACATGGGGAGGTCCTCACAGGGGAGATTTGTGGGGAGCAGTATGGCCTCAAGACATGTCCCTAAGGCTGGTCCTCACATCCCTTCATGCCCTGACTGGTTCCTCTGCCAGCCACACAGGTTCCAGTTCCTCCCATGGAGAAGGTTCTGCACACAGGGGACCCTCCCTTCTCAGCAGCCACTAGGGGAGCAGAGGTGACTCTGACCATCCATCAGAACAGTGTCTCCCACCTGGGAGCAGCTTCTGCACCAGGCTCTGTGCTAGTGCGTCCTGTGTACCCTCCCACTTCACCTGTGGACAGACCCATCAATCCTGCCATTTGCAATGAGCAGATTGAGACCACGTTCCCCAAAGGGCAGAGCAGGTCTAAGTCAGAGGGCAAGGTCTGGGGGAGGAGAAAGGTCAGGGAAGGCTTCTGAAAGGGGAAGTGAGTGACCAACTTTTATGTGGGTTTGGCAACAGGACCTCATTGGGACATCTTACTGGGGAGGAACAAGATAAGAGGAAGGTGCCTCCGGATGTGGTGGAGGTGAGAGACAGCCCACACCTCTCCTCTGGCCCACCTGTACCCTCATAACAGGAAATAGGCGAGGCAGGGAGAGGACCCTGGACAGTGGGTGCAGGAGGCCTCAAGTCCAGCCATGGAGAATGTGGGAATGCCAGGGACTCGCCTCTGTGCAGCCAACCTTCTGCCCAGAAGCCCCGCAGAGATGCATTAATGTGGGAAAACAGGCAGGAAAAGGATTCAATGCAGGCCAGGAGTGGGAGGATGAGGAGGTGAGAAGGGCTTGGGTTGGCACAGCACAGAAATGAGTGAATAAGCAGAAGAATGAGTAAGACACCTCCCCTGCTTCTCTGCTACCCCAGACCCCAGCCCACCCCTTTACCCCCACTCCCTGAACCTCAGACCCCTCAGGAAGTCCATTCACTCTGAGACTCCGATCCATCCTGCTGCCACACTCACCAGGCCCAGGTGACCCAAGAACCAGTTCCGTTTCGGGGGTTGCGGGAAACACCGGAGGCGGCGACAGTTGTCATAGAAGGTGTAGGTCCAGGCCAGGACACAGGCCAGGAGCCAGGAGACCCCAATCAGCAGCAGGAGCAGCCACGGGGATACTGCCACCGGCCCGAGGCCCAGCGAGGACAGGCTCAGCTGTGGCATTCTGTAGGCCAGACGGGATGGTAGGTGAGGTCCTGAGGCCCAGGGAAGGACCCAGGGAGCTCCAGGGACAGTGGAGAGAGGCAGGGACGGGCAGTGCTGGAGGTAGAACAGGGAGAGTAAACATGAATGGATAAACAGGGGCTGAGAGGTAAAGTACAGAAAGGCCCAGCCAAAATCAGCAGCCAAGTGACCTCCAGTTTCCTGGTAAGCACTTAGATTGGGAAAGAGAGAGAGAGACTGATTAAAGTCCAGAAAGACCCAGCCTGAATCATTGGGAGGTTGCCAGGGGCTTGGTTTCAGTTAGGAAACCACCCATCCTCCAGCCCAGCACCCAGGGGCTGCCTGGGCCTTGGGCAGCCATGGAGAATGTGGGAAGGTCAGGGGCTCGCGCACCCAACCCCTTGCCCAGTGCCCCTCTCCATCACAGGCTAGGATGCCCCAGGCCCGCCACCCCCACCCTGGTACCTTCTGTCAGGAGCAGCTTGTCCCACACAACTTCCTCTCCCCTTCTTCTGAGAGGTTTCTGCCCCTGGCCCCTGATGTAGGGAGGGCTGTGGGAGGCTGGGTTGGGCTGAGCTGGGCCAGCCAATCCCCACAGCCTGGGTGCTTCTCCTGTGTCTGGGCAGCCGGCCAAAACCTGGGTGTGGGGGACCAGCTGGATGCAGAAGAACCAGCTTGGGTGACACAGCAAGGTCACTGGATCCTCAGGTCTCAGCACCTCCCACATAAGGTGAAGAGTAAGCTGAGAGGGGTCAGATAGAGTTTCTACTGTGTGACATCTGCTCTTGAAGAGTGGCTACTGAGTGTGTGGCAGATAAAAGCATGAACTTGAGAGTTCAGGTGTCAAGTGAGCCAGGCCAAGCCAAGCCTTGTTCCAGATCATCTCCTGTGCTCCTCTCTAAGACTGGGCCAGCAGGACACCATGCACCACTTCTGGATGCTGAGTCAGGCAACTTGGAAGAGACAAGCGTCTGTCCCCCGTGCTGCTGGATGGAGTTCAAGTCCTGCCTCCAGGCAGCCCAGGGCCCTGTTGGAGACCTGACTGCTAGGAGCGGGAACAAAGAATCCAGCCCCGCGGAGAATTACCTGGGTCAGATTCTGGAGATTAAGAGCCCAGCTGGAAGAGCAAATCTGGAGGCTGGACTCAGTGTAAGAGGACAGAGCAGGGACGTGGAGGGTAAGGATGAGAGGGAACAGATGGGGTCCAGGCAGGGGAAGGGCAGAGCTGGGGAACCCTGAATGGAGTCCTCATTCTGCCTCATCCTTGCTGTGACTGGTCAGTACTGCCCCTCCTGGGCTCAGTCTTCCCACCTGGGAAATAGGATGTTGGATGAGGGCCTTAGAGGGGGACAATGAGGGCTCCTAAGAGGAGGGAGCCCCAAAATGGAGTGACAACTAGCAACCGTTTCCCGCAACCCCCGAAACAGAGCTGGTTCTTGGGTCTCCTGGGCCTGGTGAGTGTGGCAGCAGGATGGGTCTAGGTCTCAGAGTGGATGGACTTCCTGAGGGGTCTGAGGCTCAGGGAGTGGGGGTGAAGGGGTGGGCTGGGGTCTGGGTTGGCAGAGAAGCAGGGGAGGCATCTTACTCATTCCTCTGCTTATTCATTCATTTCTGTGCTGCGCCAACCCAAACCCTTCTCACCTCCTTGTCCTCCCACTCCTGGTTAGTTGCTAGTTGTCACTAGCAGGGTGACAACCAGCACTAAAGGGTGGCAACTAGCACTTGAGCTGTTGTGTGCCAGTCTCTACTCTGCACAAAGGCTGCATGGAAAGTACTTCTACTGTGCGCCAGGTGCCAAGTCCCGTCTACTCTGTGCCAAGTGCTCTCCATAAAGTGTGCCTACTGTGCGCCAGGTGCTCTACATTAACCCTGTACACTCAGTGCCTGGTATTCCTCATAGAGTGCCTACTGTGTGCCACTTGCTCCACATAATGAGTGCCTACTGAGTGCCACCTCCTGTATATGAAGAGTGTCCGCCGAGCACCAGGTGCTGTCCACATAACACATGTCTACCGAGTGCCAAGTGCTCTACATATAGAGTGCCTACTGATACCTCCTGCTCTATATGGAGACTCCCTACTGAGTGTTCCCTGACCTACATAAAGAGGGTCTATTGAGTGCTGCCTGCTCTGTTAGGAGTGCCTACTGAGTGTTGCCTGTGCTCCATAAAGTGTACCTACTGTGGGCTGCCTTCTGTACATAAAGGGTGCCTACTGAGTGCTACTTGCTCTACATGAAGAGTCCCTACTGTTGCCTGTGCTACATAAAAAGTGCCTACTCAGTACCACGTGCAATACATAAACAGTGCCTACTGGCCTGTAATCTCAGCACTTTGGGAGGCCGAGGCGGGTGGATCACGAGGTCAGGAGATCGAGACCATCCTGGCCAACATGGTGAAATCCCGTCTCTACTAAAAAAAAAAAAAAAAATACAAAAAATTAGCAGGGCGTGGTGGCGGGCGCCTATAGTCCCCGCTACTAGGGAGGCTGAGGCAGGAGAATGGCACGAGCCCGGGAGGCAGAGCTTGCAGTGAGCCAAGATCGCACCACTGCACTCCAGCCTGGACGACAGAGCCCGACTCAAAAAAAAAAAAAAAAAAAGAGTGCCTACTTGCCAGGCGCAGTAGCTCACGCCTGTAATCTCAGCACTTTGGGAGGCCAAGACAGGCAGATCATCTGAGGTCGAGAGTTCAAGATCAACCTGGCCAACATAGTGAAACCCCATCTCTACTAATAATACAAAAATTAGCCGGGCGTGGTGGTGGGCACCTGTAATCCTAGCTACTCGGGAGGCTGAGGCAGGAGAATCGGTTGAACCCAGGAGGCGAAGGTTGCAGTGAGCCAAGATCGTACCACTGCACTCCAGCCTGGGCAACAGAGTGAGACTCCATCTCAAAAAAAAAAAAAAAAGAGAGAGAGCCCATTGAATGCCACTTGCTCTAGATAAAGGTGCCTGCAGATGCCACCTGCTCTATATAAAGAGTGCTTACTGAGTCTCATCTGCTCTTGATAAAGAGTGCCTACTCACTGCTGCCGGCTCTACATCAAGAGTACCTACTGATGCCACCCACTCTTCATCGTGTGCCCACTCTGTGACACGTGGTCTACACAGAGTTTCTACTGTGTGACACCTGCTCTTAAAGACTGCCTACTGGGTAAATGTTTTTTTTTTTTTTTTTTTTTTGTGACAAAGTCTCACTCTTGTTGCCCAGATGGGAGTGCAATGGCACTATCTTGGCTCACAGCAACCTTCGCCTCCTGGGTTCAAGTGATTCTCCTGCCTCAGCCTCCTGAGTAACTGGGATTATAAGCATGCAGCACCATGCCCGTATAATTTTGTATTTTTAGTGGAGATGAGGTTTCTCCATGTTGGTCAGGCTGGTCTCCAACTCCTGACCTCAGGTGATCCTCCTGCCTTGGACTCCCAAAGTGCTGGGATTACAGGCGTGAGCCACCGTGCCGGACCATAAATGTAATTTTAAGGTGAGTGGGGCTGTCCACAGGCAAGGACAAGGAGAAGGAGTTTGAGAACATGCAGGAGGCGTGCGGTGCTGTGGATGTTCACCAGGCCTAGGTTTGGACACAGCTCTGCTATTTCCTGGCTGATCTCTCAACCTCTCTGCACCGTATGTATCTCCTCTGTAGGAGTCATATGATGGGTGAAATGGCTGGTGGAGTTGACCCTGAATACAGCAAGAGCTGTGAGGGTTTTACAGTGGTGCCCCAGGGAGGTGAACTGACCATTTGGGGGCAATTCATCATCCTGACAAAAGGAGACTCATTACATGTATTATTTGCCTAAATATACTCTGAAATGATACAGAAAACATAAACGTGTTTACCTTTGTAAAGATGGGGAGACTGGGTAAATGAAGGGCATAGGTACAAGAAACATTTTTCACTGTGCATTTTATTTTTTACATATGTGAATATAGTTTATGCCAAAAATATTGCATTTAAAAATTTAGCCACCAGCTGTCAATGAGTCTCATCTGAATCACAAAAAGGAGGAGGGAGAGCAAGACGGCAGAATAAAATGCTCCATTGATCATCTCCTCCACAGGAGCGCCAAATACACCAACTATCCACACAAGAAAATACCTTCGTAAGAACCAAAAATTAGGCGAATGATCATGGTGTCTGGTTTTAACATCGTATCAAAAAAAAGAGGCACTTTGAACTCATGGAGATAGAGAGTAGAAGGATGGTTACCAGAGGCTGAGAAGGGGAGTGGGAGAGTGAGGGGAAGTTAGGGATGGTTAATGGGTACAAAAAAAGATAGAAAGAATGAATTAGACCTATAATAAGATCTATTATTTGATAGTGCAACAGGGTGACTGTAGTCAATAATAACTTAATCATACATTTTAAAATAATGAAAAGAGTGTAACTGGATTGTTTGTAACACAAAGGATAAATGCTTGAGGGGATGAATATTCTTCATGATGTGATTACTATGCATTTCATGCCTGTATCAAAACATCTCGTGTACCTCATAAATACATATACCTACTATGTACCCACAAAAATTAAAAAGTTAAAGAAGCACTAAAGAATGTGCAAAAGACAGTCTTTTTTTTTTTTTGAAACAGAATCTTGCTCTGTCACCCAGGCTGGAGTGCAATGGCACGAGAGCTCACTGCAACGTCTGCCTCCCAGGTTCAAGCGATTCTCATGCCTCAGCCTCCCAAGTAGCTGGGACTACAGGCTCATGCCACCACGCCCGGCTAATTTTTGTATTTTTAGTAGAGACAGCATTTTGCTATGTCGGCCAGCCTGATCTCGAACTCTTGACCTCAGGTGATCTGTCTGCCTCGGCCTCCCAAAGTTCTGGGATTAAAGGAGTGACCCACCGTGCCTGGCCAAAAGACAGTCTTAAATTGCCTACACTAACACTTCCCCATCTCCCAGAAGTGGCCTCATGGCTGGAGAGAGACTCCGTGTGCTTGAGTGGAGGGGAGAGAGCACAGCGATTATGGGACTTTGCATTGAAACTCAGTGCTGCCCTGTCACAGCAGAAAGCAACATGGGGTAGAATTTAGCCAGTGCCCCCAGAGGAAGCATTTAGGCCAACCCTAGTCAGCGTGGAACTGTCCCTCCCAATGGTCAGAACCTGAGTTCCAGCTAGTACCACCATTGCAGGCTAAAGTGCTCCAGGGTCCTAAATAAACTTGAAAGCCTACCACCTGTTTGTTCAAGGCCCAAGGGCTCTACAATCAGTATGTGGTAAATCCAGCTATGAGGACTGCAATTCTGGGACAAGTCCTGGTGCTGTGCTGGGTTCAGAGCCAGTAAACTTGGGGTGCACATAACCTAGTGAGGCAGCAGCCAGGGCAGCCAAGGGAGTCTTGGCAAGCATCACCCTTCCCACAACTCCAGGCTGCACAGCTTGCAGCTTCAGGAGAGACTCCTTCCTTCTGCTTCAGGAGAGGCCACTTGGATACCAGCTCAGCCACAGCAGAATAGGGCACCAGACAGCATCCTGAGGCCCCCATTCCACTCTCTAGCTCCCAGACAACATTTCTAAACACAACTTTGGACAGAGGAAACACGCCGCCTTGAAGAGAAGGACCCAGTCCTGGCAGGATTTACCACCTGTGGATTAAAGAGGACATGGGCCCTGAATAATCAGTGGTAGCCAGGTTGTGCTTGTTGCAGGCCTTGGGTGAGACTCAGTGCCATACGGGCTTCAGGTGTGACCCAGCACATTCCCAGCCGTAGTGGCCATGGGGAGAAGCTCCTTCTGCTTGAGGAAAGGAGAGGTAAGAGTAAAGGGGACCTTGTCTTGCAGCTTGGGTACCAACTTAGCCACAGTGGGGTGGAGCACCTGGAGTCCCTGATTCCAGGTCACAGCTCCTGGACAGTATCTCTGGACCTACCAGAGATGTGGGGTACTCACTGCACTGAAGGGAACGTCACAAGGCCTGGCTAGATTTACCACACGCTGATTGTACAGCCCTTGGGCCTTGGGGAAACACAGGTGGTAACAAACAGAGGTCGCTGTGTGCCTCGGGCAAGACCCAGTGCTGTGGTGGCCTCAGGTCTGACTCAGCACAGTCCCAGTGGTAGATGCCACAGGGATGCTTGTGTCACCCCTCCCCCAGCTCCAGACAGATCAGCACAGAGAGAGAGAGAGAGAGAGAGAGAGAGAGAGACTCGTTTGTTTGGGAGAAAGTAAGGGGAGAGAAAAGTCTCTGCCTGGGAATCCAGGGAATTTTCCCAGATCTTACCCAAGACAACCAAGGCAGTACCTCTACTAATCTGCAAGAGTCCCAGCATTACTGAGATTGGGGTGCCCCCAATGTAGATATAGCTGTGGTTACCAAAGATTTAGGTTACTGCACTCCATTCCCTTTAAATATTTGGAAAACTTTCCCAAGAAGGACAGGTACAAACAAGCCCAGACCACAAAGACTACAGTAAATACCTAACTCTTCAATGCACAGACATCGACAAACATTCACAAGCATCAAGACCATCCAGGAAAACATGACTTCACCACATGGGCTAAATACAACACCAGTGATCAATGCCAGAGTGACAAAGATATGTGACCTTTCAGGCAGATAATTCAAAATAGCTGTTATGAGAATGCTCAGTAAAATTCAAGATAACACAAAGAATGAACTCAGAATCCTATCAGGTAAACTTAACAAAGAGATGGAAATAATTCAGAAGAACCAAGATTGAAATAACTTAAAAGAACCAAAGAAATCCTGGAGCTGAAAAATCCCTTGACATACTGAAGAATGCATCAGAGTCCCTCAACAGCAGAACTGATCAAGCAAAAGAAAGAATTAGTGAACTTGAAGATAGACTATTTGAAAATTCACAGTCAGAGAAGATACAAGAAAGAATTTTAAAAAATGAAGTATGCCTACAGAATCTAGAAAATAGTCTCAAAAGGGCAAATTTAACAATTATTGGCCTTAAAGAGGAGGTGGACAGAAATCAGGATAATAACAGAGACCTTCCCAAACCTAGATAAAGATATCAACATTCAAGTACAAGAAAGTTATAGAATACCAAGCAGATTTAATCCAAATAAGACTACCTCAAAACATTTAATAGTTAGGCTGGGCAGGGTGGCTCACACCTATAATCTCAGCACTTTGGATTGCCAAGGCAGGTGGATTGCTTGAGCCCAGGAGTTTGAGACTAGCCTGGGCAACATGGCAAAATCCCATATCTACCATATATATACACACACACATTATCTATATATATATTATACATATATAATATATATAAGATATATATATTTGCCGGGCATGGTGGTGTGCATCTGTAGTCCCAGCTACTTGGGAGACTGAGGTTGAAGGATGGCTTAAGCCCAAGGGGCGGAGGTTGCAGTGAGCTGAGATCGTGCCACTGCACTACAGCCTGAGTAACACAGCCAGATCCTGTCTCAAAAAAAAAAAAAAAAAAAAGAAAGAAAGAATAAGATTAATAATTAAACTCCCAAAGGCCAAGGATAAAGGATCCTAAAATCAACGAGAGAAAAAAAGCAAATAACATACAAAGGAGCTCCAATATGTCTGGCAGAAGACTTCTCAGTGGAAACCTTATATGCCAAGAGAGAGTGGCATGACATATTTAAAGTGCTAAAGGGAAGAACTTTTAACCTAGAATAGTATTTCCAGCAAAAATATTCTTCAAACATGAAGGAGAAATAAAGATTTTACCAGACACACAAAAACTAAGGAATCTGCAGACCTGTCTTAAAAGAAATGCTAAAGGGAGTTCCTCAATCTGAAAGAAAAGAATGTTAACAAGCAATAAGAAATCATCTGAAGGTACAAAACTCACTGTAATAGTAAGTACATAGACAAACACAGAATGCTATAACACTGTAACTGTGGTATGTAAACTACCCATATATTGAGTAGAAAGACAAAAAATAGTTGTTATCTATTGCTCTGAAAATGAAATCTTTACCCCAAAAGTTATTTGATGAAGAGTTACTCAATTTATAACTGATGATACCTCAAACTGTCAACTTGTATGAAGACAATTCTTGCAAAGTGAGACAAAGCACTTCTATACCATTTTGTAACATCATACCATTTTTAAGAAATAGAGTGGTTTGAATACATAACCAAAATATTTTTTTAAATCACAAAATAATGTTTCATAAAATCATTTGATGTCATGGAAAGATGTTAACAGCATATTGTGTGAGTAGCCCAGATTAATAAAAATTTGAGATAAAATAGCATTTTTTGTTTGGGTAAAATTTATATAACATAAAATTCACCATTTTAAAGTGTACAATTTAGTAGCATTTAGTATATTCACAACATTGTGGAAACTTCACCACTATCTAGGTCCAGAACATCTTCATCACCCAAGAAGAAATCCTGACCCCATTAGCACTTCCTATTCCCACTTCCCCACAGCTCCTGACACCACCAATCTTCTTTCTGTCTGTATAGATTTTCCTATTCTGGACATTTTTTTTTTTTGAGACAGAGTCTCACTCTGTTGCCCAGACTGGAGTGCAGTAGCGTGATGGCATGATCTCAGCTCAGCACAACCTCCGCTTCCTGGGTTCAAGTGATTCTCCTGCCTCAGCCTCCCAAGTAACTGGGATTACAGGCATATCCCATGATGCCTAGCTAATTTTTCTTGTATTTTTAGTAGCGACAAGGTTTCACCATCTTGGCAGGGCTGCTCTTGAACTCCTGACCTCAAGTGATCTGCCTGCCTGGGCCTCCCAAAGTGCTGGAATTATAGGCATGAGCCATTGCACCCAGATGGACATTTCTTATAAATAAATCGTACACTATGTGACCTTTTGTATCTGACTTCTTAAACATACTATAATGTATTCCAGGTTCATCCAGGTGGTAGTATGTATCCATACTTCATTCCTTTTTATGGCTGAGTAATATTTCATTGTACGAATAGATCACATTTTCTTCATCCATCCATCTGTTAATGGATATTTGAGTTCTTTCTACCTTTTGGCAATTGTGAATAGGGCTGCTATAAGCATGCATGTACAAGCTTTTTTGTTTGAACAACTGTTTTCTATTCTTTTGAGTATACACCTAGGAGCGGAATATGGTGTCTTGGAATTGGGTCATATAGTAATTCTATGTTTCACTTTTTCATGAATCTCCAGACTGTTTTCCACAGCAGCTGCACCATTTTACAGTCACACCAGGAATGGATGAGGGCTTCAATTACTCCACATCCTCTCCAACACTTGCTATATTCCCCTTTTTAGATGCTAGCCATCCTGTACGTATTGAGGTGACATCACATTGTGCTTTTGGTTTGCATAATGGGAACAATGTCTAGCATCTTTTCATGGGCTCATTTGGTAGAAAAATAGCATTTGTAAACAAAATTACATGCAAATGAGGTACAGCTATATAGATGTAAATAAATATTTTCATATGTAAAAAGATCACATATAAATTAAAAACTGGAAGCATATGTAAGAAAATGTAAACAGTGATTATTTTGACATTTTGAAATTACGGATGATTTTTATTTCTTGCAATTTCTTCTATAAGCATGCATTATTTATGAAACTTAAACTTTAAAAGGGAAGAAAAACAAAAGTGACTTTCAGCTTGGAATATATTAAATAGTTATTTATTTCATTTTGCGATGTTCCATTCTTATTTTGCATCCAATAATCCTTCCAGGTTCCCAATCTGTTGGCCCCTGAAAGGCGTTCAGTCCTTGGACTCTGTGCCCCGCGGGAGTCAGACAGGGGGAAGTACTGACGCGGCCGCTGTCCTTGGTGCTGAAAGGGGCGGCCCCCTAGCCCACTCCCTCTACCTTCCTCTCGCTACTGAAAACCTGCGTGACCTGCACTTTTTAGACAAGAATAAATTCCTGGTCGTGCCTCTCTGGAAAAATTATTTTTTTCCGTTCTAAGCTTTTGGCCAACCTTTCACCAAAGTCCACTGTAGATTCTTGGATGTAATAACCGATATTTTGAGCACACAAAATATTTGAATGAATTTTCCTCAAAAGAAGGATGTTATGCATCCCAAGTCTTAAAGCTACCTCTTGTGATTTTTTAAAATGTCAAAACTTCAAATATGATACAAAAAGAAGAGAAAGAGAGTAAATTAACCCTCATGGACCACTAATACCCAACAGATGTGACTCAGGGATGTTGTAGATACCGACTTGTTCAGTCTTCACAGCAGCCCAATGAGGTGAATACTATTAAATGGTAAACAAAACCATGGCTGCAGAGATAAACAAGTTTTCCCCAAGCCAATCAGCTAGTGAATAGCAGATTGGGATTCTGACATTCGTAATACAACTTCAAGGTGATGTTTAGTACAATTCCAAGGTGATACGGATTATCTTAGCCCATTCTGGCTGCTATGACAACATAACTTACACTAGGTAGTTTATAAACAACAGGTATTTATTGCTCACAATTGTGGAGGCTGGGAAGTCCAAGATCAAGGTGCCTGCAGGTTCAGCGTCAGCTAAGGGCCTGTTCCTCATAGATGGCACCCTGCATGTGTCTTTACATGGTGGAAGGGGCAAACAAGCTCCCTCAGGTCTCTGTTATATGGATCTATGTAAGTGATAATCCCACTTATGAAGGCAGAGTCCTCACAACTTAACCACCCCCCAGAGGACTCCCCTCTTAATACCACCACATGCAGACTAGGCTTCAATGTATGGATCTGGGGGCTATATAAACATCCAGGTCACAGCATGGATCTAGGGTCATCGACCCTGACTGCTTCTAGCCATCTCCCCCTTCTGTCCTAAATAGCAGTCCCTGTCCTCATGGGCCAATATGGAACTCCAGATGCCACATCAATCTTGCAAGCAATTTGTTAAAAAGTCAAAAATAGCAGATGTTGCCAAGGCTATGGATAAAAAGGAACATTTATACACTGTTGGAGGGAATATAAATTAGTTCAGCCACTAAACTAATGGAGCGTGGAGAACAGTTAGGAGATTTCTCAAAGAACTGAGAGTTGAACTACCATTTGACCTAGCAATCCCACAACTGGGTATATACCCAAAGGAAAATAAATCATTCTGCCAAAAAGACACATGCACCCACATGTTTATCGTAGCTCTAATCACAATGGCGAAGATGTTGAATCAACACAGGCACCCATCAATGGTGAAGTGGATAAAGAAAATGTGTAGAAATACACCATGAAATACTATGCAGTCATTAAAAAGTACAAAATCATGTCCTTTGCAGCAACATAGATGCAGGTGGGGGCCATTATCCTAAGCAAGCTAATGCAGGAACAGAAAACAAAATATTGCATGTTCTCACTTATAAGTGGGAGCTATGCATTGGGTACACATGGTAATAAAGATAGGAACAACAGACCCTGGGGACTACTAGACAGGGGAAGCAGGGAGGGGAAAAAGCTGAAAAACTACCTATTAAATAGTATGCTCGCTACATGGGTGATGGAATCATTCATACTCTAAACCTCAGCATCATGTGATATACCTTTGTAATAAATTTGTACGTTAGCTCCTGATTCTAAAATAAAAATTGAAACTCAAGAATTTTTATTCTCACACCTACAACTTCAGCACTTTGGGAGGCTGAGGTGGGCTGATCACTTGAGGTCAGGAGTTTGAGACCAGCCTGGCCAACACAGCAAAACCCCATCTCTATTAAAAATACAATTAACCGGGTGTGGTGGTAGACACCTGTTATCCTATCTACTCGGGCGACTGAGTCAGGAGAACCACTTGAACCCAGGAGGTGGAGGTTGCAGTGAGCCACTGCACTCTGGCCTGGGCGACAAGTGAGACCCTGTCTCAAAGAAAAAAAAAAAAAAAAAAAAAACTTGCAAGGAAGGAAGGAAGAAGGGAGGACTGAGCAGAGAGACTGTTGCAGCTTTCTCTTAAGAAAGGTTACCAGAATTACCACATAATCTTTGGCTTCTCCACCTGGGACAGCCACAGTCACTTAACAAATTGAGCTTCAAGAAAGGCTTTCAAATGTGATCTGTATTTCAGGCTGCTATGGACCTAGCTAAAAAACAGGGATTCTAAATTGGCAAAAAGTTATATCAGAATACACAATTATTTGGTGGGGGTGGGGGGAGTCTTTATTTAGGCTCTTGGAGAACCCGCCCTCAGCACAGGGTTCCTGTGGTCACCCAGAGAGGCAGTCAAGGTCTTGGGCTCAGAGACGTCTCCCCACCTCTTCCCAACCAGGTCCTAGATCCCTGCAGTCCTCAAGCGCCCCCTACTGGCTCTCCACGGGACTCAGGCACAGGGACCCCCACAGATTTATTCTCAGGAATCTGAAAAGATAGTTGCTGCAAAGATAAGTGATGCAAAGGTAGGTGGGTGGGTCACTGCAGGCCTCAGCCCAGGGGCTCTACTCGCAACCAAAGTCCATCCTCTGCACGCAAAATAATCTCCGGCGTCCTGCGTGGCTCCCTGTGGTCGGGCAGGATGCGGAAGCGCAGCAGTGTGAGCGCCAGGACCACCTTAATCTCTGCCATCGCGAACGACTGCCCGATGCAATTCCTAGGGGCCAGGGTGGGGGGTCTGACTGTGCCCAGGACCCAGATCCCGGCCCCACTGTGCCAGAAACCAGGCCCGGGATCCCCAACCCCACCCAGATCACCTTGAGGGGCAGACAGGGGGGAAACTGTGCCTGGGACCCCCATGTGGGCTTGCATATTCCCAGAGCCTAGCCCAGACCCCAGCCCCAAATAAGACCAGATGGGGCAGGAGGCTCTGAGCACACCCTTTTTCCTAGGATCTTCTTTAAAACCCCTATCACAAAAACACGTGGTCCCACAAGTCAGGCATCTGACAAGGCAGCCATGTGTGCCACCCTCAGCCCATGCCCACCTCAGACACCCCCTGGCCTCACCTGGGCCCTGCTGAGAAAGGAATAAAAGCCATAGGTGACCTCTTCTGGATGTTTTCTGGGTCGAAGCGGAAGGGGTCATAGACCTGGGTTGGGGGCAAGTTAGGGCTGCTGGTGGGGCTTCTCAGGACACCCAGCCACCCCCACATAAGACAGATATGGGTGGAACAGAGAGAGAGTATCTGATTTTCCGGGACAAGACCCCTCCCTTGACCAGGCCCCAGGGATGGAGAGGCAGGGAAGGGCAGCACCTCAGGGTCTGGCCAGACTGAGGGGTTGTGATGCATTGCGAAGATGTTGATGCTACAGATGTTCCCTGTCATGCAGGAGATGACAGTCAGGACAAGGTCCAAGCTGCCTGCTGGGACCACCGCCCTGCCAAGGACCCTCCTCCCCTGCCATGGTGGGCACCTTTGGGGATGACCCGGCTGTCTGGGAGCACCACGTCCTGGGTGCAGCCACGGGTGATTGTGGGGACTGGGGGATACAACCGCAGGCTTTCCTTCAGGCACATGGTCAGGAAGGGCAACTGGGCCAGGTCGTCCCTAAGGAAACACCCAACAATTA
This sequence comes from Theropithecus gelada, assembly GCF_003255815.1. Classification (NCBI taxonomy): domain Eukaryota; kingdom Metazoa; phylum Chordata; class Mammalia; order Primates; family Cercopithecidae; genus Theropithecus; species Theropithecus gelada. Next base: position 15,306,515 of record NC_037687.1, on the reverse strand, counting down.
TCCAGGGAGCAAACACAGCCCTCCTGCTGCCCCTGGAGACCCTCTCACCACCTCCCTCTGACCCTCGGTCTTATAACAAAATTAATTCCAGAAGCAACAAAGATGTAAGCATTAGAAAACCAAAGTCACAAAACTACTAGAAGAAAAATTGACCTGGTGTTTTTAGAGGTATTTCTGAGCAAAACAATATTCAGAGGGTGTCTCTTAAAAGTGCTCATTCCGGTGGGGTGCAGTGGCTCACTCCTGTAATCCCAGCACTTTGGAAGCCTGAGGCAGATGGATCACTTGAGGTCAGGAGTTCAACACCAGCCTGAACAACATGGTGAAATCCCATCTCTACTAAAAATACAAACTTAGCCAGGCATGGTGGTGGGCACCTGTAGTCCCAGCTACTCAGGAGGCTGAGGCAGGAGAATCCCTTGAACCCGAGAGGCAGAGGTTACAGTGAGCCAAGATCATGCTACTGCACTCCAGTCTAGGAGGCAGAGCGACTCCATCTCAAAAACAAAAGTGTTCATTTGTTTGCATGAAAAAGCATTTAAAATTATATAAAGAGGTAACAAAAGCAGGAAAAAAAAACATCTCTACAAAGGGCTAATAAGGTTACTTGAATAAATAATCTCCACTCCACACTGTAGGGTGGGATGACCACATGTTGTAAAGGGACAAGACCCCTCCCCTGACCAGACCCTGGGGATGAAGAAGCAGGGAGGGGCAGCACCTCAGGATCTGGCCAGACTGAGGGGTTGTGATGGATTGAGAAGATGCTGATTCTACAGACGTTCCCTGGTGTCTGTTTTTTCTAAAGGTGTCAATTCTTTCTAAATTAATCAATATACTTCATGCAATTAATTAAAAATCTAGCCAGATTCTTTTGGGAACTTTGAAATCTTATTCTAATTGAAAGAATTTTAAAGTTCATCAAGAGCTAGGTCAATTTTTTATTTTATTTTATTTTATTTTATTTTATTTTTTTTTTGAGATGGGTTCTCACTCTGTCACCCAGGCTGGAGTGCAGTGGCCTGATCTCAGCTCACTGCAACCTCCGTCTCCCGGGTTCAAGAGATTATTGTGCCTCAGCCTCCCAAGCAGCTGGGATTACAGGTGTGCACCACCACACCCAACTAATTTTTGTATTTTTAGTGCAGATGGGGTTTCACCATATTGACCAGGCTGGTCTCGAACTCCTGACCTCAAGTGATCTGCCCACCTCAGCCTCCCAAAGTGCTGAGATTACAGGCGTGAGCCACCGCACCCTGCCCAAGCTAGGTCAATTTTTAAATAAAAGATTGAAGAAGGGGAACCCAAGTTTCAAGATATTAAGAAATGTTACAAATGCATACTAATAAAAATAAAATAATTTTTTAAAAACTGTGGGACTGCTGCAAGAACAGAAAAACAGGTCCATAGAACAGAGTAGAGAGCTCAGAATCAGGCATGTGAATAGGGGGAAACTTAACATCTGCTAAAGGAAGGTCCACACGCCCCTGGAGAATGGATAGTGTGGTGGAAGTTGTTCAGACCACCGGAAATGTGTGAACAAAGAGAAACAGGTTCTTGTCTACTACATATACAGGGTGGAGTCTTTTCCTTTATGAGAAAGGTAAAATTATAACGTTAAAAGATGATAACACAGGAGGCAGGGCGCGGTGGCTCAAGCCTGTAATCCCAGCACTTTGGGAGGCCGAGACGGGCGGATCACGAGGTCAGGAGATCGAGACCATCCTGGCTAACACGGTGAAACCCCGTCTCTACTAAAAAATACAAAAAACTAGCCGGGCGAGGTGGCGGGCGCCTGTGGTCCCAGCTACTCGGGAGGCTGAGGCAGGAGAATGGCGTAAGCCCGGGAGGCGGAGCTTGCAGTGAGCCGAGATCGCGCCACTGCACTCCAGCCTGGGCGACAGAGCAAGACTCCGTCTCAAAAAAAAAAAAAAGATGATAACACAGGAAACATTTTTGTGACTTAGGAGTAGGAATTCTTAAAACCCCAAAAGCTTAAACAAGATAAAATATAAACGATAAATATGCATGCAAATTAAGGATTTCTGTGCAATAAAAGATACAGTGGACCCAATTAACTTTCCAATGAGAGATAAGAGATTCAGAGAAGATGCCTAAGATAGGTAGGTAGATAGATAGATAGATAGACAGATAGATATGCAGAACGACATCTTGAATACGCCAGGAATTCCTGCAAATCTGCAAGGAACAAACGGGTGACCCAAGTGAAAAAGTAAACAATGCTCAAACATGAGAAATTTAAGAGGAGATGCTCAGAGTCACTAGCTGTCATAGAAATGGAAGCTAGCTGACAATGAGATACCACTTCACATCTATTCGAGGCTAGAATGGCCAAAGGTAGGTGTTGCCAAGGTTGGTTGAGGTGTGGGTAGAGGGGTCACATGCACTGATAGTGGGGTGCACAGAAGCTGCCAACATGAAAGGCAACCACCAGGACATGGCCAAGGAAAGATGTGTGTTTTACAGCCCAGCAAGCTGGTTCCCAAATGTAGATCCCAGAGAAATTATCAGACATGCAGATAAAGAGATATGCACAAAGATGGTCATTGCACTGGAGAGGTAGAAGCAGTCCAGGTATCCACTACAGAACTGAAGAGAAAAGGACTAGATCATAGCTAAAAGCAAGAGGATAACTATACTTAGGACGAGGGTGCTGCAAATCATAGTGCTACATTTACATAGCACAAATCATAGCACAAAACCACGGGTGCTATAAACGTAGCACGAATCATAGTGCTATATTTCTGAAAAGGTAAGAACCAGCACATCTGTGAAATAAAAACATATATAGAATTTTAAAATGTATCCACCCCAACAACAAATTTTACAAATAAAAGTATCCATCATTTTGTAATCATATTGCTGGAGAGCTGAAAGTAGAGATTTGATATAAATGGGAAGAAATACGTACTGCATAGAAAAATGATGAGAATTTGCCATGAACTGAGGGACATCGTTAACTCAAACATTAGCACCTAACGTCCAAAAAATTTATTAATTAAAATTTTCAAAAGTATTTGTCAAATTAGCTAGCCTGATCACAGAGTTCAAATGGAAAAAGTAGAATTCGAGGGGAAAAAAAACTGTAAACGCAAAGAAATGAGACAGACAGAAACTCTACCAAATATGAAAGTAATGAGACAGAAATTCTACCAAATATGAAAGTGTTTTTAAAAGTAGACTTCATGCTGCTCATGTAGGACTATATAATAAATAGAACAAAATGAAGGCAACAAATAAAACCATATATATATACACATATATATGTATATATGTATATACATATGTGTATATATGTATATATATAGTTTCTTGTGAATTCGTTGTTATTTAGAATCATGACACAAGGACAAAATATTCATTAAACTTGGTTGGGACAATTAGACATTTGGAGAAAAAATAGATTCCAACATAGATTTCAAAGGGAAAAATTTCTAAATGTGAAAAATATTGACAAAATGTTAAATAAATAAACTTTTAAAAATACATAAGCCTATTAGAATAAGCCAAACAAGAGTTTTGCATTTTACTATTAGAGTATAAAAGGGTTTTTAAAATAATTTTTTAAGAAACACAAACAGGAATTATAAAAGAAAAAAATTAATAAATTTGGTGACAAATAAATGAACCAAAAATAAAAATAAAGTCCAAGACAATGCAAGGAAAAATTTTGCATAAGAGAAAAAAGAAATAATGTTCTTAATATGTAAAGAGTTTTTATAAATAAATAAGAAAACTAGTATGACCCAAAGTAGAAAAAACAAATCATGTAAAAACTGACACTTCACAGAAAAAGAGATATGGATGGCTCATTAGCAGGTGAAAACAGTGCTCGACTTTACCCATATTTAAAATTATGTTCATTAAAATAATAAAATATTACATTGCACCTAACAGATTGGCAAATGTTTTAGTTTCATAATAGGCACTTCTGATGAGGTTATGAGGAAGTTTGGTATTCTCAAAATCTGTGTGTAGGAGTAGATTTCCCAAGAGCTATTGAATTGTAAAACTCAAATGGTCTTTGGCTCAGCAATTGCACTTCTAGGAATTTGTTCTACAAAGATGACATGTCAGCAATGATCATGGCACACCGATATTCAACACATCATGTCTTTCATACCAAAAGGCTGGAAAGTATACAAACATGCGTTGATAAGAGAATGTTTTGATAAATCATAATATTAGATTGGTCCAAAAGTCATTGCAGTTTTTGCCACTAATTCTCCAAGCAGCCCTGTGGGACAGCAATTCCCCCACACTCCCAATTTACAAAGGAGAAAAGTTGTTCAGAAAAGGGAATTGATTTTACTAATGGTGCATAGCAAGTTAGTGGGGAAATAAATATGGACTCCCAGACCATTCCGTCCCCAAAGCATGCAATGTTACCCTTGCTAGCCCCCGCTAGGTAGATTAGTAGAGCTCTGTTTCTGGGCTCTACGCCTATTCCCACTAGGTAACAATGGCAGAATCATCAAAAAGGTTCTCCCCATTTCCCCCACCTGGGGAGAAGAACCAACGAGAGGGACTCAGGAACAGCCACCAGCACCTACACTCACCATTCAATCTCTTTAGGCTCACGGTCCTTCAGAAGCTCTTGCACCTCCTGCCGGCAGCGTTCTTGGTATTCTGGGTGCCTTGCGAGGTTGTACAAGACCCAGGAGAGGCCACTGGCCGTAGTGTCATGGCCTGAGGGTCAACCAGGCAGGCTTGAATCTCTGGACTGCTTCAGCACCCAGAGGGTGGACACCTCCCATACAGTGAGGCTCTCAGGAAGGTTGAGGGGAGGGGAAGGTTGGGCAGAATGAAGTGATTCAGGGCCGGCCCTCCACTTCCCTGCAGTGGAGAGACCCCCTGTTGCCACTGTAGTTAGTCCCAGACTGAGACACTCACCTCCAAACATGAAAGTGTCAGCTTCTGCTCTTATGTCCTCATCTGACAACTCTTTCCCATTTTTATCCTGGAGAAAAGAACCCCAATCACACTAGCTCTGGGGTCACTGGAGTCTAAACTGAAACAGTCCCTGAAGACCCATTATCCCAGAAAAATCCCTCCCTTGTCACTTCCAGATCTACCCCCACAGGCTTCCTCCCGGCCTCCTGTTTGTTCTTCCCATGCAGCTTTCCATGCAGCTTTCTATGCAATCACCTCTAAAACTTATCTGACTTGTCCCTCCCTTCCTCAAACACCTTCCATGGCTCCTTAGTGCCTTCTGGATCAAGTTCAGTCCTTCAGTCTGACATTTGACCTGAAGCTCCATTTTACCTCTTGAATTCAGATCCCAGAGAAGCCCACCTTGCTCAGCAGGAGCACATCGATGAAGTCCAAAGTCTTGGATTTGGCCTTGGCCTGCAGGAAGTCATCAACACCCTGGCTAGTGAGGGTGCGGCGCCGCTCCTGGATGACGGCATCTGTGAAGTCGTGCACCAGTCGGCAGGCCCTGAGGAAGCGTCGTCCACAGGGAGTGAGGAAGTACAGGAAGTCCTTGTACAGGAAGAACTTGTGATTCCGTTTCACTATAAGGGCACTGATCTCCATGATTGCGGCAATATATTCACTGGGCTTCCTGCAGAGCCAGTTCAGAGAGAGGAAGCAACTCCTTACACACATGAAAGCCTGGAAGCACCTTTCAGCCAGAATCCCAGGACCACGTTCCATGCCGAAAGGGGTGCCCTGCAAGCACACTTCACTCTCTGCCTCCCATTCTGTAAGCTGCCTCCTGCCCCGGATCCTCAGGGCACAGCTTGGCCATTATGGGCATCTCCTCTCTCTCTCTTACAAAACATCTGCTTGCCTATTATTCCTCAGTTTCTCCCAAATCTGCCCCATTCTCTCCACCAAACCCAGACCTGCTCTCCCTGGCCTCCTTGCATGCTGCATCTACACAACAGTCAATCTTCCACAGAGTCCCAGAGTCCAATGTCCCAGCTCAGCACTGACCATGACGCTCATCTGCTCAAACACCTCCCATGGCTCCCTGGGAACCTTGAACAAAATTAATCTCCCTTTGACTTTTCAAGATCCTTAAGATCTAGTTACTGCCAACCCCTCCACCCTCATTTCCAAGTGTCTCCCAACTCCCTGTTGCACATGCTCTGCTCATCTTAGCCTCCTTGCCTTGACCCAAACAGTTCCACTTGTTTGGAGGAACCTTCTCTTTATCTCGTGCTCTCTCTCTCTCTCTCCTTCTCTCCTTCTTTGTCCTTCAATGCCCAGTTCTCATCATCTCTCCAGGAAGGCTCTTCTTGTCTCCTTGGGCTTTGCTCTCCCCACCTTCCCCTGCTCCCGAATCCTTCCCATGTTCCCAGGCCGTGGGGCAAGAACTCACTCCTGACAATGGCTGTCAATGCTGAAGATGCATTTCTGCAGACTGTCCAGGGCCATAAGGCTGATGTGCTCAAACATGTCCAGACGGGTGCTGCCCTCCAGGGCCAGGCGTTGCCATTTGGCCTGGCCAGAGAAGGGGACAGGGCTGGGGCCAGGCCCTGGCTCCTCTGAGTCCCCCTGCAACCCCAGCCACCAGGATGGACTCCCACAGAGGCAGGCTCCTGGTTTTCTGTCCCAGATGCCCATCCCCGGGGAGGACTAGGCTTGGCTGAGAGTGGAAGCTGTTATTATTAGGAGATGAAGATTCCACGTCTGGGTTCAAGCCCCAGCTGTGATTCCTAAGCTGTGTGTACCCTTGGTCAACTCATAGCCCTCTTCTAGGTCTCACCTGTCAAATCCTCAATAGCAATCAAGATGACCTGGTTTGATGCCAGGGAGCCAGGCTAGAACCCCTTCTCCCCCTCTCTTAGACTCACTGACAAGCTGGGTGAACTTGGGAAATCTCCCTAACCTCTCTGGCCCTCAGTTTCACCATTTGTCATGGTGGTGGGTGGGGGGGGGGGGGGGGTGGAAAATATCCTCTACCTCACAGGACTGTGAAAATTAAATGAGACCACATATACCATGGAATGGGCATAGTACCTCATTTCTGTCATATGATGAGTTCTCAACAAATATTAGCTTGAGTCATCTTCATTGTTATAAATGAATTACAAAAAAAGTCCCTGTGATCCCCCTGAGCACTTTTTTCTGAGCATGCCAAGAATGCAAAATCCTGAAGTTTTGTTGTTGTTGTTTGTTTGTTTGTTTTTGTTTTTGAGATGGAGTCTCATTCTGTTGCCCAGGCTGGAGTGCAGCCGCACGATCTTGGCTCACTACAACCTCCACCTGCCGGGTTCAAGAAATTCTCCTGTCTCAGCCTTCTGAGTAGCTGGGGTTACAGGCACGCACCACCACGCCTGGCTAATTTTTGTATTGTATAGTAGAGACAGGGTTTCACCATGTTGGGCCAGGCTGGTCTCGAACTCCGACCTCAAGTGATCCCAATGTGCTGGGATTACAGGCATGAGCCCCCATACCTGGTCAACCCTGAGGTTCTTAATCTGGGCTATTTCTCAGTCTTGTGTTTGCAGAGAACAACCTTGGGGTATAAGGTAATGGCTCCTCTGGGACACACATAGGCTTATTCTGCTTGCTCTAAAAGCAGATTCCCTAAGCCTAATGCTCCTGCCCATCATGCAGTATACAACGTGGCAGGCATCTATGGAAGCCCACCTTATCACCCCAGGCAATCTGAGTGGCTTAGAGAAAGGATCCAAAACAAGAAGATGCACGTGCCACTTGCTGAGACATGCATAATAAACTTTTGTGTTTGACCCAGAAGTCTCGTGTCTTCTGGCAGAATCCATGCAAAAGTAACAAGCTAATTTATCAACTCACAGGAGAAAAAGAAAATCCTAGTTATTTTACAAAACACTTGGCTCCATTTCTTCCCTTCTCCCCACATCCACATCTTTTGCAATGTGATTGTTTAGCTACTTCCATTAAGAGATGGAGTCTATTTTGCCCCACATTGATTCATGATGGATGTTTTATTTATTTATTTGTGTGTTTTGGCCAATAGAATGTGGCAAAAATGATAAGGCCATAACTCGTGAGAAGTTGGCTGGGTGCAGCGGCTCATGCCTGTAATTCCAGCACTTTGGGAGGCCGAGGAGGGCAGATCACTTGAGGTCAGGAGTTCGACACTAGCCTGCCCAACATGGTGAAACCCTGTCTCTACTAAAGATACAAACAATTAGCTGGGCGTAGTGGTGGGCACCGGTAATTCCATCTACCTGGGAGACTGAGGCAGGAGAATTGCTTTAGGCGGGGGTTGCAGAGAGCCAAGATCACACCACTGCACTCCAGCCTGGGAGACAAAGCAAGACTTCACCTCAAAATAAAATAAATAATAATAACTAATGAGAAGCATTGCATCCTCCTCTCACTGCCTTGGAATCCTGTCTCTGCCATGTGAGCAATCCTGGGGCGTCATCTAGAGGCAGAGAATCACATGGAGAGAAGTCCAGGTGTCCCAGCTGAGGCCATCCTAAATCAGCCAGAAGCCAGCAAAGCTCCAAACATGTGAGAGAACTGAGCTGGTACAAGCAAAGCTGCCTACCTGCCCCACAGCTGCTCTTATACCTTGAGGGATTCCATCCACATGCAGAAGGGCTGGCCAACTGTCCCACAGACTTGTTAGCAAATATAAACCCTTATTGCTCTAAACCAATGAGTTTTGAAGTGATCTGTACTCAGCAATGACTACTATGCAAGTGTCATCCTTCCTTTCTTGAGTTTACAGGGCTTCTGTGAGAAAAGTGTGGAAATTGACTCCTTTTGACCACCTACTAAGTGTCAGAGACATGAGTCCATCACATGCTCCTACCACTTTTTAGTAAAGATTATCAGCCTCATGGGGAAATCAAGGCACAGAGAGGAAGAGCAATGGCCCCAAACCCACCCAGGAGAGCCAACAGTCCAGACCCAATCTGTACGTGTTCCCCCCACCCCAAGGCTGCAGCTGGGACCCTGAGTTCAAAGCACTCACATGCATGATGTTCGTACTCTTGTTGAAAATCTTTATATAGGGCTTCAGGATGTTGAAACGGAAGGCAGGTGTCAGCATGCGACGGTGGTGTCTCCACTTGTCACCAGCACTTAACAAGAGCCCATCCCCTAGTAGGGCAGCCAAGGGCTGTGGGCAAAGGCAGAACCTTCTCCTGGGCACAAAAGTTGGTCCCCATCCCGTCCACCTACAGTTACTTACCCAGCCAGGGCTTCAGCATCTTATAGAAGACTACGTCCTTGTCTGTAATGGCATCTGACATGAATGAAGACCATCAGGATCCATGGAGAGGACAGAGGAGGGACTTTAGGTATGGAGGGTGGCTCCCAGACAGAGGTTGGGACTTCTTTTCTCCAAGCCCAGCATAGCAGGAAGGAGGCCATGGGCAGACGAAGAAAGGAGGATGGGGGGCATAAAGGAGGCTGGACTAGGCTGCAATAGCACTATAGAGCAATGATACACCCTAACATGGTACAGCATGCTAAGCATGCCTTGACATGGCTCCTACATGGTCCAACATGTTCTGCAACACCCAAGCATAAGTCAATACTCTAGAAAACATCTTTACAGAATAAGAGTTGAAGACAGAATTTTGATGATACTAGGTGAGACCTGGATCCAGTTGTGCCTGAAGGCCATCCTCCCTGGACTTTGCAGTCAGTAGGTTCTCTTTAATGGCTTAGACTTCATGGGGTTGAGTTCCTACCACTCACAATGAAAAGATACCTCAGCAGCCAGAGAGAGCCGTAGACCTGCCCAGAGTCACTCAGCATTTTGGGGCCTCAGCCATGGTCTCTGTGGGGTGATACCCCTTCTGCTGCTCATCCTGGCCTGTCCAAAGATGGGAAGGGCAGAGGGCAAGGGTAGGGCTCCGGGCTGGGGTGGGGTCTCCTACTGGAGATTCCTGGGGCCTGGAGCAGGAGGCCAATGAGCATACGGTGGAAGTGCCACAGGATGGGGTTAGAAGGAATCGACCTACAAGAGGTGAATGTCATGGAAATAGCAGCCCAGATCTTCCACCAACCACAACTCCTTCTCATTGCTCTGGGCCTGCAGAAGGACAAGGCCAATGCCAGGCCTGGCCAGGAGCCTTGAATACTAACAATGCCCACTGCATCACCCTGCCTCTGCTTAAAAAGAAATTATCACTCATCATTCCAGACCCAGCTCCTGCTACTCCTCCTCCAGGAAGTCTTCTAGCATGCCCCAGTAGAAACCTTGTTCTCCTCTGATCTGTCACAGCCCATCTCCTCCTGGCCCATTTCTAACCCTATGAAGTCTCTGTACGGATCCATCTCTTCAAGTTTGGGGGTTCCTCCAGGACAGGGTCTTGGATTAAGGCTTCTTGGGGCCCCAGTGGTTCCCAGAACAACAGGGAGGTGAGGAAGATGGCAGCAGAGAGAAGAGACACTGAGGTTAGGTTTGGTGAATCCAGGAAGGAAAGAGGAAGGTGGCTGAGAGAGAAGCAGGAAGGAAGGGGCTGAGTACTATAGGGACTGCACAGAAGCTTTGGGGATGAGGAGATCTAGAAGCCCTCTGACATTCTCCTGTGCCCACCACCACAAGTTCTGCAGGAGTACCTGAGGTATTGATGACAGATCGGACGGTGTCGGGGTGGTACAAGTTGATGACGGGAAAAATGGGGCCCATCCACTTCACAAAGCCCTGGGGGTAGGCAGCCACCAGCTGGGTCAGGACCCTCAAGCCCTCCTCCGTAGGGGTCACCTGCAAGCAAGGCAAGGGCCATCACCTCCTGTGATGGTTAATTCTAGGTGTCCACTTGACTGGGTTAAGGGATGTCCAGATATCCAGTCAAACATTATTTCTGGGTATGTCCGTGAGGGTGTTTCAGGAGAGAATAGCATCTGAAGGTAAACTGGGGAAGGAAGATCTTCCCTTCCCAGTCTGGGTGGGCATCATCCAATCTGTTGAGGGTCCAGGTAGAATATAAAGGTGGAGGAAGGGTGAATTTGTTTTCTCCTCTGCAGCTGAGACATCCATCTTCTCCTACCCTTGGACATTAGAACTCCAGGTTCCCAGGGCTTTGGACCCAGACAGAACTGCAACACCAGTGTCCCTGATTCTCCACCTTGCGGAAGGCATAGAGTGGGACTTCTCAGCCTCCATGAACACAAGTCAATTCCTACAATAAGTGCACTCTTTTGTCTCTCCATAGATTAGATAGATCATAGACAGATGGACAGATGGATAGATAGGTAGGTAGATAGATAGATAGATAGATAGATAGATAGATAGATAGACAGATAGATGTAGATATTGATATCATATTAATTCTATTACTCTGGAGAAAAAAATACATTTCCCAGGAAGAGCCACAGCAGGTCCCACTGCAGGATTCAGAGGTGGCACAGCCTCTGCAATGAACAGCATGTTCAGATTCTGCACACATAGGGGTAATCTCCACTCCCTCCTGCTCCTTTCTCTTGGGGGCAGTATCTAAGTTCCAAGGCTACATCCCAGGGAACAGGGAGAAGACACACTATCTGTTCACGGAGAAGTCCACCTTGAATAAAGAGGATGGATTTTCTCATCCTGAGAGTGGCTCCAGCCCACGCACAGTCATGTGGGGTGGGCTCCACAAGGGTGGTGTGTGGGCAGCAATGTGGCCTCAGGACATGTCCCCAGGGCTGATCCCCACATCCTTTTATGTCCTGGCTGGGCCATAGGGGCTCCAGGTCCTCCCATGGAGAAGGGTCTGCACACTGTGGAACTTCCTTTCTCAGCAGCCCCCACGGGAGAAGAGGTGACACTAACTGCCTGTCAGGAAGAACAGCAGCTCTCACTAGGGAGCACCTTCTGCACATCAGGCTCAGAGCTAGTCCGTCCTGTGCTCCCTCCCCCTGCACCTGCGGACACACCCGTCAATCCTGCCATTTGCCAATGAACAGATTGATGCCAAATCCCCCAAAAGGGACAGAAGGTCTAAGTGAAAGGGCAGGGTCTGAAGGGTCATAGATAACTCTAAAGAGGAAGTAAATGGCTAAATTTTATCCAGGTTGGGCAACACAACCCATGGGGACAGCTTAGTGGGGAGAAAGAAGATGCCCCTGCAAGGGGGAGGGTGGAGACGGCACACTTCTCTCTTCTGGCCCAGCTGTGTCAAGATGTGAGGGCAGGGGATGTATAGCTACTTTCTGTGGGAAAACTGCAGCCCAGAGATGGGCGGACACAAGCAAATGGGTCAGGCAGAAAGTGGGTTCTAGACAGTGAGCTCAAGAGGCCTCAAGTACAGCAGTGAAGATTGTGGAAATATTGGTGAATCCCTGCCGTGTAACCCCCACTCTCCCACAGAAACCCATCAGAGGTTCACTAGTGTACTGAAAACAGTCAGGAAAAGAATTCAAAACACGCTAGGGGTGGCTTCCCCTAGACAAAGAGGTGAGAAAGGCTTGGCATGGCAAAGCAGAGGAATGAGTGAGTGAGGAGAGGGATGAGCGAGCGGGGAGAGGAGTGAGTGAGTGAGGAGAGGAATGAGTGAGTGAGGACAGGAATGAGCGAGCGGGGAGAGGAGTGAGTGAGTGAGGAGAGGAATGAGCGAGTGAGGAGAGGAATGACTGAGCGGGGAGAGGAATGAGTGAGTGAGGAGAGGAATGAGTGAGTGAGGACAGGAATGAGCGAACGGGGAGAGGAGTGAGTGAGTGAGGAGAGGAATGAGTGAGTGAGGACAGGAATGAGCGAGCGGGGAGAGGAGTGAGTGAGTGAGGAGAGGAATGAGTGAGTGAGGAGAGGAATGAGTGAGTGAGGAGAGGAATGACTGAGTGAGGAGAGGGATGAGTGAGTGAATACAGGAATGAGCTAGTGAGGAGAGGAATGAGTGAGTGAGGAGAGGAATGAGTGAGTGGTTAGAGGAATGAGTGAGTGAGGAGAGGAATGAGTGAGTGAGGAGAGGGATGAGTGAGTGAGGAGAGGGATGAGTGAGTGAATACAGGAATGAGCTAGTGAGGAGAGGAATGAGCGAGTGAGGAGAGGAATGAGCGAGCGGGGAGAGGAATGACTGAGCGGGGAGAGGAATGAGTGAGTGAGGAGAGGAATGAGTGAGTGAGGAGAGGAATGAGTGAGTGGGTAGAGGAATGAGCTAGTGAGGAGAGGAATGAGCGAGTGAGGAGAGGAATGAGTGAGTGAGGAGAGGAATGAGTGAGTGGGTAGAGGAATGAGCTAGTGAGGAGAGGAATGAGCGAGTGAGGAGAGGAATGAGTGAGTGAGGAGAGGAATGAGTGAGTGGTTAGAGGAATGAGTGAGTGAGGAGAGGAATGAGTGAGTGAGGAGAGGAATGAGTGAGTGGTTAGAGGAATGACTGAGTGAGGAGAGGAATGAGTGAATGAGGAGAGGAATGAGTGAGTGAGGAGAGGAATGAGTGAGCGAGGAGAGGAATGAATGAGTGGATAGAGGAATGAGTGAGTGAGGAGAGGAATGAGCGAGTGAGGAGAGGAATGAATGAGTGAGGAGAGGAATAGTGAGTGGATAGAGGAGTGAGTGAGGGAGGAGTGGAATGAGTGAGTGAGCAGAGGAATGAGTGAGTTTCTCTCCGTCCCAGACCCCAGCCCACCCCCTCAGCCCGAGCCCCTTTCCAGCCTTCTACCCTGAGACACCAGATCCATCTTCCTGCCACTCACCAGGCCCAGGTGACCCAAGAACCAGTTCTGTTTTGGGGGCTGCGGGAAACACCGGAGGCGGCGGCAGTTGTCGTAGAAGGTGTAGGTCCACCTTAGGATGCAGGCCAGGAGCCAGGAGGCCCCGACCAGCAGCAGGAGCAGCCATGGGGATGCTGCCACCGGCCCGAGGCCCAGCCAGGACAGGCTCAGCAGTGACATCCTGCAAGGCAGAGGAGATGGAGGGTGAGGTCCTGAGGCCTAAGAAAGGGGCTGGGGAGCTCCAGGACCGATGATGGGTAAACATGGTTAAGAGCATGGAGGGAGATTCAGGGAATCTCAGGAGAAGAGGCCACGGGAGAGGGGAGAGGAGAAGTGACACAAAATTCGAGATCAAGGAAACTAGAGACCAGACAGCCTCATCTAGAACCACCAGCCAACTTACCTCTGGCTACCTGCAAGCACCCATCACCAGGGCCAGCTCCCTGGAGCCACCCCAGTCTTGGGCAGTGCCCCTCCCTATCCAGCCCTGCCACCCCCAGCCTGGCACCTTCTGTCAGGAGAAGCTTGTCCCGCACAACCTCCTCTCCTCCTTTGCTAGGAGATTTTTGCCCCTGGCCCCAGATCTAGGAAACACTGTAGGAGGCTGGGCTGGGCTGGGCTGGCCAATCCTCACAGCCTGGATGCCTCCTTTGTGCCAGGGCAGCCAACCAAAACCCAGGGACTGGCGGGGACCGTAGCTGTAGAAGAACCAATTCAGGATGACCCAGCACGGCCACTCAGTCCTCAGCACCTCTCATGCAAGGCAGAGGGTAAGTTGGAGGGCAGCCAATGGTGATCTGAGCCCCAAAATTTGCAGCCACCCTGCTTTTCCAAGAACAGGGGAAGGCAGGTAAAGGAATGAAGTGTTCAGGTGCCAGGTGCTCTGGGGGAGGCCAAGCCTTCTCCCAAAACAACCCCTGGGGTTCCCCTCCAAATGTGGGCCAGGAGAATGCTGTGCACCATTTCTCAGTGGAGATTTAGGAGATTCAGAGGCAGAAGCCTGTTGCCCTCCACTGTCAGCCTGGCAGGAATTCAAGTCCTGCCTCCCAGCAGCCCAGGACCTAGGCTGAGACCTGACTGATAGAAGCAGGAACAGAGAATGCAGCCCTACTGGGGATTACCCAGGGTCAGATTCTGGAGAGAAGGAGACCAGCTGGAAAAGCAGCCTGGATGCTGGGCTCAGCGTAGGAGGACAGAGGGGGCCCATGAAGGGTAAGGCTGGGGGAAGCTGTGAGCAGACAAGGTCCAGACGGGGAAGGTGGAGCCAAGGGACCCTGAGTGGAGTCCTCCTTCTGCTCTGTCCTTGCTTTGACGATGGGCAGTACTGCCCCTCCTGGGCTCAGGTTGTTTTGTTTTGTTTTGTTTTGTTTTGTTTTGTTTTGTTTTTGAGACAGAGTCTTGCCCTGTCACCCAGGCTGGAGTGCATTAGCGCAATCTCGGCTCACTGTAACCTCTGCTTCCCGGGTTCAAGTGATCCTCCTGCCTCAGCCTCCTGAGTAGCTGGGATTACAGGCGCCCATCACCACGCCCAGCTAATTTTTTGTATCTTTAGTAGAGACGGGGTTTCACCATGTTGGCCAGGCTGATCTCGAACTCCTGACCTCGTGATCTGCCCACCTCAGCCTCCCAAATTGCTGTGGGCTCAGATATTGCATTTGGGAGATGGGATGCAGAATGAGGGGCTTTAGAGGGGGACAGAGGAGGAGTCTTCAGAGGAAAGAACCTCAAAAAGAGGAGGTGAAAGGAAGGAGCTGGCAACATGCACTTTAACCATAAGGCTCAGTTACTCAAAGTGTGGTCCACGGACCTGCGCCATGAGCATCATCTGACAGCTGGCAGGAAATGCAGAATCCCATGCCCCAACCCAGAAATACTGACTCAGGATTGCATCTTAACAGAACCCCAGGGGATTTCTAAACAATCCTTCAAGTTTAAGTAGCCTTGCTTCAAGATTCCTGGCTCCAGGCTTTGCAAGAATGCTGGGAGTTAACCCCTTAACCTTTCTGATTCTCAGGGCTTCTTTCAGTTATAAAATAAAAAGAAAAATCTCTTCCTCTCAGGGCTGTTCATGCAACTATATGTTTCTTGAGCACCTACTACGTGCCAGGCACTGTTCCAGGCACTGGGGATGCAACAGTGAGTGCTCGGCTGTCAAAGGTACCACAACACATAAAGAGACAGGCAATGATCCAATAAATCAGACAATCCAATAAATCAGAGAATCAGGGAGGGCTTCTAGGAGGAGGTGACCTTTTAGCAGAGACATGAATGAAGAGGGAGACCCTCCCAGGGCAGCCATGGGATGGGGCACCCAGGTTGAGCAAAAATGCACATGAGTTCTTGTTCCTTTGAAGCTCATGCTGAGATCACCAACATGTGGGACCACACAATTCATCCTTGGGAAGTTCAAGGTGGGAAGCGAAATCTGGCCCAATATTGAAGCCATAAGCAGATGTTGAACTTTCATGAGCCATGAGCAAGGACTCACACCCCAGTAGGACTCTGCAGCCTGGGAGAAGCCAAGGTTTATCACTAAGGTCCTGATTCCTGGACCAGGCAGCAGAACAGGAAATTGAGGGAGGGAGGGATAGTCCAGAGGGAGCTCTCTGCTCTGGGAGTTTTGGGCCTGAGAAGTCTGGAGTCTCCCCAAGATTTCTCATCCAACCAGGAATATGTCAGGGGCCAAATCACACAGCCTGGCTTATGGAATGTCCCCTAGTGAGTATTGGAGGGAGGGGAGTCACTCAAGGGAAAACAGAAGCTGGTGCTTCTCTGCAGGGGCCCTTCCACCCCTACCCAGAGTGGGGCAGTAGGAAAGTGTGTCAGACCACACAGTGACCAGCCTCAGTCACCACCCAACAATTCCTAAGCCTGAGTCTTCACGTCTGACAAATGTGTCTCCTAAAGCATCACAAAGCATTGCCAGTATTCTATCAGACACAGGCAGAGAGAGCAGAGAATAAGTTTCAAATTAAAGATGTGAGTAATGGTCCCATCGATATAGAAAACATACGAGTGTATGTGTGTGTGGCTGTATGTACACGTGTATACACATTGAAAAAAATCCAGAAGAATGTACATACCACGATGGAACTGGAGACATTACAACTGAAGTAGAGACCTTTTAACTTTCTACATGTCTCTGTTGCTTCGTTTTTCAAGCTGGGCTGCTATAAATGTAATAATTAAAACAAAATTTTTTTTAATAAATAAGGATTTGGTACAGTGGGGACACAGAGTTGATCCACAATGTAGGTAAGTAGTCCTTTTGTTTTGTTTTGTTTTGTTTTGTTTTTGAGACAGAGTCTCACTTTGCCGCCCAGGCTGGAGTGCAATGCTGCGATCTCGGCTCACTGCAACCTCTGCCCCACCAGGTTCAAGCGATTATCCTGCTTCAGCCTCCTGAGTCGCTGGGATTACAGGCATGAGCCACCACACCTAGGTAATTTTTGTGTTTTTAATAGAGACGGGGTTTCACCATATCGGCCAGGCTGGTCTCAAACTCCTGACCTCAAGTGATCCGCCCACCTCGGCCTCCCAAAGTGCTGGGATTACAGGCGTAAGCCACTGCGCCTGGCCAATAGGTGAGTTTTTCTTTTTTTTTTTTTGAAACGGAGTCTCACTCTGTCGCCCAGGCTGGAGTGCAGTGGCCGGATCTCAGCTCACTGCAAGCTCCGCCTCCCGGGTTTACGCCATTCTCCTGCCTCAACCTCCCAAGTAGCTGGGACTACAGGTGCCCGCCACCTCGCCTGGCTAGTTTTTTGTATTTTTTTTTTTAGTAGAGACGGGGTTTCACCGTGTTAGCCAGGATGGTCTCGATCTCCTGACCTCGTGATCCGCCCATCTCAGCCTCCCAAAGTGCTAGGATTACAGGCTTGAGCCACCGTGCCCGGCCTAGGTGAATTTTTCTTACTGTGTCACCATGAAGGCCCAGCTCCCAGGAATCGGCCTGGGGTGTCCCTAGAACAAGCACACGGGCAGCCCGCTAGCTGGAGTTTCACCTCCCCTTTCCTTGAATGTTCAAGAAGGAACACATTCTGCCTTCTGCAGAACTGAGTTCAAGTCCAGGCTCTCCCACTCGCTGGCTGTGTAACCCTCTAAGTCTCACAGCCTCCTAGGTAAAAGGAAGAGGTCAAGTTCTAACTTTTAGGTAATTAGTTTCTCAACAACAAACTTCACATAAGCACTTAAACGGTAGCAGGCATGGTGCTAGGACCTGGGACTCAGGTTGAACAAGACAGACAAGGTCTCCGCTGATAACCTACTGGTCACATCTGGCAGGCTTCCCAATTAACCCCAGGAAAGATTTCTTGATGCATGGGTTACATCCTGTTCCTAAGTAAAGAATCTTGTGAGGTTCTCAAATCTTATCTTTAATTACTCAGATCTTATGAGTTCTTCTAACTGTTGATGTTCTGATTTTCCACTGATATGGAAAAGCACAATCCTTTGTTTCTTTTTTTTTTTTTTTTTTTTTTGAGACGGAGTCTGGCTCTGTCACCCAGGCTGGAGTGCAGTGGCTGGATCTCAGCTCACTGCAAGCTCCACCTCCCGGGTTTGCGCCATTCTCCTGCCTCAGCCTCCCGAGTAGCTGGGACTACAGGCGCCTGCCACCTCGCCCGGCTATTTTTTTGTATTTTTTAGTAGAGACGGGGTTTCACTGTGTTAGCCAGGATGGTCTCGATCTCCTGACCTCGTGATCCGCCCGTCTCGGCCTCCCAAAGTGCTGGGATTACAGGCTTGAGCCACCGCGCCCGGCCAATCCTTTGTTTCTAAACCATGAAGTGGTGCTGATATATTTATATTTATAAATCATAAAGTTTTTCTTTTTTCTTTTTTCTTCTTTTTTTCTTTTTTTTTTTTTTTTTGAGACAGGGTCTTACTCTGTCACCCAGACTGGAGTGCAGTGGCGCAATCTCAGCTTACTGCAACCTCCATCTCCTAGGTTCAAACAATCTTCCTGCCTCTGCCTCCTGAGTAGCTGAGATCACAGGAATGTGCCACCTTGCCCAGTTAATTTTTGTATTTTTAGTAGAGACGGGTTTTCACCATGTTGGCCAGGCTGATCTCAAACTACTGACCTCAGGAGTGATGAGTTTCTCCTCAAGTGATCTGCCCGTCTCAGCCTCCCAAAGTTCTGGGATTACAGGCATAAACCACCATGCCCGGTCTTAGAAAGTTTCACTGATGGTTTTACATACAAAATGTTTTGCCCTGTATGTTATAATCTGTATCCAACCATTACGACCTCTGTATTATACCCTCCAATAAAAACAGACAATTCTGATATGAGGAGTTCCCTTCCCTTCTCCTAAACTTTGTTATAAAAACATTCCAACTTGTAAAAGATTCTGCACACATCCAAATGTGTTGGTGCATCTTCCTGGGTTGATCCTCACCTTTGGCTTCCAATAAACCTTTATCCAAGTATTTCTGCCTCCAGTCATCAGTGTTTCAGAGTGACCTCCCTGGTCACCCTGGACCAACCTGAGCAGGTTTCAACCTTCATGCAAGGAATCCATCGTGTTCCCCCAACTTGGATGCCCCTGCTGGGTGCAACAGATAAGTTTCTCCTGAAATCAACCAACTTCCTGTTTTAGGAAAAGTTCTGCCTTATTGAAGCTGCTTTCTCCCTTGTCTAGGAGGTACAGCAATGCTCTCAGAATAAGAGCTACTGCTGCAAATTTAAGGTAAGGGTTTTCGTTGAATTCTAGGGCAGGGTGAATCCTAGGGCAGGTGAATGGTTTCTCTCGGGGGTTGAGGAGAGATAAACTTTCCTTGGTTTTATCCTATCTTGATCACTTGAGGGTATTCTTGTTCCACAACATAGCTTATCTCACTCAAAACTACCAAGATGGGAAATGGGTCCTGTTAAGACTGACTGTACCTCAGTTAGGGTTTATGCATAAAAGTTACGGGAAAATTTTTTTGTTTTTGTTTGTTTTGAGACGGAGTTTCTCTCTAGTCACCCAGGCTGGAGTGATGCAATCTCGGCTCACTGCAACCTCCACCTCCTGGGTTCAAGAGATTCTCCAGCCTCAGCATCCCAGCCTCCAGAGCACCTGAGACTACAGATGCCTGCCACCACACTCAGCCAATTTTTTTTTTTTTTTTTTTTTTAGTAGAGACGGGGTTTCACCATGTTGGCCAGGCTGGTCACGAACTCCTGACCTCAGGTGATCCGCCTCCCTCGGCTTCCCAAAGTGCTGGAATTACAGGTGTGAGCCACCGCACCCAGCCATGAAAAGTTATTTTTAAAAGTCTTTATATTTACAAGTGCTGAGATAAGTGGTCCTGCCTAACCCAGGATGGTCATAAGCAACAATGGCTGAAATGGAGATCTTTTTGAAATGCCTAAAGTGATTTGTGTGGGCAATTAAAAAAGCTGCTAGTCTTAGGACCAGAAAAATTAAATGAGAGACTAACTTTCAATAGGACTTAGAAGCTTCTAAACCTCCAACTGTTCCCCCTCCTCTTACCCGCTGTGCTATTGTGGCAGGAGAGTTCTCGCTGACAATCACACAACCAGGCCTGCAGGACAGTCACACAGACAGGTCTGCATAGCACTCCTGTTACACAGACAGATTTCCACAGAGCTGCCTTAAAATTGAGCAGAGTCCAAACTAGGGAAATAGGTGCTCAGACATCAAAGTTAGAAATGAAACATACGGTCAGTAGGAGCCTTGCACAGGCTTCTCCCTAACCTGGAACAAGTAAAAATAATAGAGGCAGTCTTACATTCCTAGTGCCAGGACCCATCTCAGGTAACAGAATCTGAGACAAGTCAAGGTAACAGAGGCAGCTGTTTGAATAGATTCATTGGAGAGTCTAAGGCAGCTCTCTGGATCAAGCTGTAAAGGAGATAAGATAGAAATAATCACTCCAGGCCAGGCGCGGTGACTCACGCCTGTAATCCCAGCATTTTGGGAAGCCGAGGCGGGCGGATCTCCTGAGGTCAGGAGTTCGAGACCAGCCTGGCCAACATGGTGAAATCCCCATCTCTACTAAAAATACAAAATTAGCCAGGCATGGTGGTGGATACCTGTAATCCCAGCTACCCAGGAGGCTGAGGCAGGAGGATCACTGCAACCCAAGAGGCAGAGGTTGCAGTGAGCAGAGATTGTGCCACTGCACTCCAGCCTGGGTGACAGAGTAAGACTCCATCTCAAAAAAAAAAAAAAAAAAAAAAAAAAAA
>NC_037687.1:15201494-15285614 GCF_003255815.1 Theropithecus gelada | reverse complement strand
AGACTAAAAAAAAAAAAAAAAAAAAAAAAAAAAAAAGAAAACGAAAAAGAAAAAGAAAAGAAAGAAAGAAAAAGAGAAAAAGAAATAATCACTCCAGTACCACAGTAGACAGGCCTTGAAGGTACTAGGACCTTTTAATCAGACTTAGCCAGCATTTTTTCCTCTGACCTTATAGTTGAAATAAAATTAGTTACCAGTAGACTTAGGCGAATGATATACAGCACATAGGCACATAATCCCAACCTATATAAGCACTAAGAAAATTGTAACACTTTGAGGTGGTCTGTCTGAATTATCTCAGGCATTCTCCCTGTGTCTGGTTACAGTCATAAATTCCTTTCTTTCCTAGTCTGTCTGCTTCTCCTTACAGGGCCTCAAGGAAATGCAGCGAGACCTGGCTTGGTTCCGGAAACAATATGAGTTCATCCCTTTTTGCTTGTTCACTCAACTCCCATATATCCCTCAGGCAGAGATTTTTAGGAGTTCACAATGCACACATTTCCTTCCCTCAAAAGGGGAAAATATATATGAATGTAAAATGAAAAGAACAAATGGAACAACTACAAAAAGAAAATGTAACCACTGAGATTAAAAAATCCAGATCCAATAATTTTTTTCTAAACTGGGAGATTAAGAAACAAAATGAAATTCTCAAACATTAATATATGCCAGGTTTTTTGAGACCACAGCTGGCTATGCATCATGACTGATTCTTGTGTACATTTTAAATTGATGGACAAATTACATTACAACTCAGGGCTGGGCGAGGTGGCTGAAGCCTGTAATCTCAGGACTTTGGGAGGACAAGGCGGGCGGATCACTTGAGGTCAGGATTTTGAAACCGGCCTGGCCAACATGGCGAAACTCCATCTCTACTAAAAATACAAAAATTAGCTGGTTGTGGTGGTGGGCACCTGTAATCCCAGCTACTTGAGAAGCCGAGACAGGAGAATCACTTGAACCCAGGAGGCAGAGGTTGCAGTGAGCCGAGATCGTGCCACTGCACTCTAGCCTGGGTGACAGAGCAAGACTCCTTCTGAAAGAAAAAAAGAAAGAAAAGAAAAGGAATTCAGAGCTCAGATGGTCAACTTATAACTATGGAGTTAGCACACAGAGCCTTCTAAATTCTCTGGTTTTTTATGCCCATTGTAAATCTGCTAACTTTTCTACTGGTATAGAGATAAAGCTCACTGTTTATGGTATTGCTAATGTAAGATTACTTAGAGATTGTGTGTGTGTGTGTGTGTGTGTGTGTGTGTGTGTGTTTTAACAATTCAGCCAGTTCTAACTAAAATATAAACATTAAAATTTTAACCCTAAGCTCATTTAGAACTAAAGAAAAAAGGGGCAAAAGATGTTTTTAAAATCAAACTGCCATAAGAACTGCTTTACCCAACATTTTGATCCACAGCCTTCATTAGGTTGTCTGTTGAGACAAATAAAGTTTAGCCAAGTAAACAAGTTCCAATTTTGTCAGATGTAATATGGATCCAACAGTCTTCTATAAACTAGTAAGTTTACAGTGCTCTCTCATGACTAAAATTCTAAAATAAAAACTATAAAGTCTTTATGTGTGTGTATATGTTTGTTTAGATGTATTTAAATATATGCACATATATTGTTATATGTTGTATCTATATGCTACAAAACTGACTTATAAATAGGTGAGTGCTCATAAATTACTAAGCCCAAATACATTTGTTCCAAGTTTGTATGACTTAAGGAAGTCTTTAATAAATAAGTTGGCGTTCAAATTATTCATAAGATAAAAATTTAAATGTCTTTAAAATTGTCAATGTACATTTTTGCCTGAGTTTACTGGTCAGAAAGTTTTGTATTTCTCTCCACTAGATGTTTTAAGGTGTTTGGGTTTGACACAAGGGTTATCACACTGTAAATCTGGTCAAAACCAAATGATCTTTGTTTGTATAATTTTAACAAATCAGATATTTAATATTGTTAGCTTAATAAAAAACAGCTAAATCTTCTGAGTCGTTGACAAAATACCCATATTTTAATTTAAGTTTCTTACTTGGGTGAACACCTGATAATCACAAGCTATAAAAATGTTTAACATAACCATACATAACTTTTTTTTTTTTTTTTTTTTTTTTTTGAGACGGAGTCTCGCTCTGTCGCCCAGGCTGGAGTGCTGTGGCCGGATCTCAGCTCACTGCAAGCTCCGCCTCCCGGGTTCCCGCCATTCTCCTGCCTCAGCCTCCCGAGTAGCTGGGACTACAGGCGCCCACCACCTCGCCCGGCTAGTTTTTTGTATTTTTTTAGTAGAGACGGGGTTTCACCGTGTTAGCCAGGATGGTCTCGATCTCCTGACCTCGTGATCCGCCCGTCTCGGCCTCCCAAAGTGCTGGGATTACAGGCTTGAGCCACCGCGCCCGGCCCATACATAACTTTAAATAATGACTTTGTCTAATATCTAAGTTCTCATAAATAGTCTAGTCAACCTATTAAAAAAAACTGGGTAAACATAAATGAGATAAATGCTTATTAAAACATTCTTGTGTAATTCAAAATCTTAACATTATGGTTAAATTAAATAATAGATACTCATTAAACATCTGGGTCATTTCTAATTAAGAAAAAATTGTGTCCAAGCTGAGAACCAAATCAAGAATGTAATCCCATTCACAATAGCTACAAAAGAATAAAATAACTAAGAATACTATTAACCAAGGAGGTGAAAGACCTCTACAACGAGAGTCACAAAACACTGCTCAGAGAAATCAGAAATGACACAAACGAATGGAAAAACATTCCATGCTCATGAATATGAAGAATCAATATTGTTAAAATGGCCATACTGTTCAAAGCAATTTACCAATTCAATGCTATTCCTATCAAACTACCAATGACATTGTTCACAGAATTAGAAAAAACTATTTTAAAATTCATACGGAACCAAAAAAGAGCCTAAGCAGCCAAGGCAATCCTAAGCAAAAAGAACAAAGCCGGAAGCATCACATTACCCAACTTCAAACTATACTACAGGGCTACAGTAACCAAAACAGCATGGCACTGGTACAAATACAAACATATAGACCAATGGAACAGAATAGAGAGCCAAGAAACAAGGTCACACACCTACAACCATCTAATCTTTGACAAAGCTGACAAAACAAGCAATGGAAAAAGGACCCTCTATTCAATAAGTGTGTTGAGATAACTGGCTAGCCATATGCAGAAGACTGAAACTGGACCCCTTGCTTATACCATACACAAAAATTAACACAAGATGGATTAAAGACTTAACTGTAAAACCAAAAACTATAAAAGTCCTGAAAGATAACCTAGGATATGCCATTCTGGGAATAGGACAGGCAAAGATTTCATGATGAAGATGCCAAAAGCAATTGTAACAAAGCAAAAACAAAAATCAACAAATGAGACCTAATTAAACTAAAGAGCTTCTGCACAGCAAATAAACCATCAACAAAGTAAACAGACAACCTACAGAATGGGAGAAAATATTTGCAAACTATGCATCTAACAAAGGCCTAATACCTAGAATCTATAAGGAACTTAAATTTACAAGAAAAAAACAAGCAACCTCATTAAAAAGTAGGCAAAAGATATGAACAGACAGTTTTCAAAAGAAGACATACATGTAGCCAAAAAGCATATGACAAAATGCTCAACATCACTCATCATTAGAGAAATGCAAATCAAAACCACAATGAAATACCATCTCACACCAGTCAGAATGACTATGATTAAAAAGTAAAAATTATATACATAGTAATAATATGCTGGAGAGGTTATGGAGAAAAGGAAATGCTATACACTGCTTGTGGGGATGTAAATTAGTTCAGGCATTGTGGGAAGCAGTTTGGCAATTTCTCAAAGGACTTAAAACAGAATTACCATTTGACCCAGCAATCCCCTTACTGGGTATATACCCAAAGGAATAGAAATTGTTCTACCATGGAGACACATGCACACGTGTGTTCGTTGCAGCACTAGTCACAATAGCAAATACATGGAATCAACCTAAATATCTATCAACTGGATCAAGAACATGTGGTACATATACACCATGGAATACTATGTAGCCATGAAAAAAAGAATGAGACCATGTCCTTTGCAACAACATGGATGAAGCTGGAGTCCATTATCCTAAACAAACTAACACAGGAACAGAAAAGCACATACTGCATGTTCTCACATGCAGAACATGTGTTCTCACGTGCAGAAATGTTTAATAGGAGCTAAACATTGAGGACATTTGGACACAAAGAAGGGAACAACAGACACCGAGGCCTACTTGAGGGTGGAGGGTGGGAAGGAAGGTGAGGACCAAAAAACTAACAATTGGGTACTATGCGTATTACCTTAGTGATCAAATAATCTGTACACCAAACTCCTGCAACATGCAATTTACCTATAACAAACTTGCACATGTGTGCCAGAACCTAAAATAAAAGTTAAAGAAAAGAAAAAATTATGTTATAAAAAAACACGTTTCTAAAAATTATAAAGTAGCTCACCTCTTTAACATACTAATTTGTGACAGACAACTCAAGATCTTCCTAAGTTTCCACTAAAATTTAAGGTTATTAAAAATAAAAATTCAGACCAGGTGCAGTGGCTCACACCTGTAATTCCGGCACTTTGGGAGGCCAAAGTGGGCGGATCATCTGAGGTCAGGAGTTCCAGACTAGCCTGACCAACATGGTGAAACGCCATCTCTACTAAAAATACAAAAAACAAAAATTAGCCAGATGTGGTGGCACCTACCTGTAATCCCAGCTACCAGGGAGGCTGAGGCAGGAGAATCACTTGAACCGGGGAGGCAGAGGTTGCAGCGAGCCAAGATCGTGCCACTGCACTCCAGCCTGGGTGACAGTGCAAAATTCTGTCTCAAAAAAAAAAAAAAAAAAAACACAATCACACTGCAAGAGGTTTGTCTTTACATTTTGGTCATTGGCCTTAAAAACAAAAAGTTCACATGTTATTGCAATAATTTCTGTATTATCTTCATCAGGTTTTTAATTACTTACAAAGACTAAGCTGCAAAAGAGTTAGGCCAGGACTGGTGGCTCATGCCTATAATCCTAGCACCCTGGGAGGCCGAGGAGGGTGGATTGCTTGAGCTCAGGAGTTCAAGATTAGCCTGGGCAACATAGGGAAACCCCGTATCTACAAAAAAAAAAAAAATACCTGAGTGTGGGGACGTAAACCTGTAGTCTCAGCTACTTGGGAAGCTGAAGCAATAGATTGAGCCCAGGAGGTCGAGGCTGCAGTGAGCTATGTTCGCACCACTGCACTGCAGTCTGGGTGACAGAACAAAACCCTGTCTCAAAAATAAATAGATTAATTAAATAAAATAAAAGAGTTAAGATTTTCACATCCATACAATTTTCTCTAATGCTTGTAAAGCTTTTTGATTATCACTCTAGTTAAATAAATATTATTTTACAATGACCTGTGATTTTAATTTGTTTTCTTTTTCTTTTCTTTTCTTTTTTTTTTTTTTGGGGGGGGGGTCTCGCTCTGTTGCCCAGGCTGGAGTTCAGTGGCATGATCTTGGCTCCCTGCAACCTCCGCCTCCTGGGCTCAAGCAATCCTCCCACCTCAGCCTCCTAAGTAGCTGAGACTACTGGTGTGCACTACCATAACCGGCTAATTTTTGTATTTTTTGTAAAGATGGTGCTTCACCATGTTGCCCAGGCTGGTCTCAAACTCCTGAGCTCAAGTGATCCACCTGCCTTGGCCTCCTAAAGTGCTGGGATTATAGATGAGAGCCACCGTGCCTGGCCTATAATTCTAATTTGATCAGGTGTTTAGAACTTTTTATATCTTTTATAGGTTTCTCCAAGATCAAAATCCTAAAATAAGTCTTTATAGATTAAATAATTAGATTTATTTGAAAAATTGTATTAAAAAGTTGTCACAAGATAAATAATACTAGATCTTTCAGTCATGTTTATAAATATGTTATTAATATAAATGTTCCAAAAATTATTTACATTTCTAAATATCGAATATATTTGCAGTCATTATTTTAATTATGTTAATCTTTCTAAAATTAGATTTATATAAATGTTATAAATATAAATATCTTAAAGATTATGCAACATTTATAAAAGTCTGATGATTCTGACTTGATGCTGCTGCCAGTGATAATTCTGGTCATTGTCCTTTTTTTTTTTTTTTTTTGGAGAAGGCTGCACTCTGTCGCCCAGGCTGGAGTGCAGTGGTGAAATCTCAGCTCACTGCAACCTCCGCCTCCCAGGTTCAAGCAATTCTCCTCCCTCAGCCTCCCAAGTAACTGGGATTACAGGTCCCTGCCATCATGCCCGGCTGATTTTTTTTTTTTTTTTCTTGAGATGGAATCTCACTGTATCACCCAGACTGGAGTGCAGTGGCGCGATCTCGGCTCACTGCAAGCTCCACCTCCTGGGTTCACGCCATTCTCCTGCCTCAGCCTCCCAAGTAGCTGGGACTACAGGCGCCTGCCACCACGCCCGGCTAATTTTTTGTATTTTTAGTAGAGACAGGGTTTCACCGTGTTAGCGAGGATGTTCTTGATCTCCTGACCTTGTGATCCGCCCACCTCGGCCTCCCAAAGTGCTGGGATTACAGGCATGAGTCACTGCACCCAGTCCAAAATTACTTTTCTTATAAAAGACTCTACAGCACAGATTCCTAATAATTTAATTTAATTTAATTTAATTAATAAAAAAATAATTTAATTTAATTTAAATAAAAACGTCCAAAACGCCAATAAAAACTTATGTGTAAGGATTATTAACTCAACATCAAACGCAACAAAAATTATAGGAGACTGAACTGATAAAAGACTAAAATGATTTACATGACTTTCTATTTAACACATTGCTAATTCTTTTTATATTGTTTCCCAAAATCAAAAAAAAATTTATCTTAAACTATGTATGTCTTACAAGTGGGTAAAACACAATTTTATAAACAAAATTAAAACATTTACCTTTCTCTCTACCTAAATTCTCTAGAATTTTAAAACTATTCATCAACAGCTAAGACCAAAATAGTGGTTGCCCAACAAATAGATATGACTCACAATTCAAAGGAAAACTCAGAGCCTCAAGTCGTGACCTGCCCCATGTCACTAACAATTTCTTCTGCCTGCAATAACAAAATTATTTATCTCCTCAGTCTGGAAAGACATGACTTCTTGAAAATGAGCCTTCCCAATGGTGAAAGACAAATAACCCCTCTTACTCTAACCTGAGCAGAGTATGGTCATCGCTGCTTCCTTGAAAAGATTATCCAAAGAACTAATAACCTACAAGTCACCTTAGGCAGGCTTCCAAATTAATCATCCCAGAAAGATCTTATGATTCGTGGCTTACCTCCTGTCCCTGAATGAAAAATCATGAACCGCAGAACCAGCTGTCCTGTAGACCTGCCCGTGGTGCTGATAAAATCTGGCCTGATAGTCAAGCCAAAGTGCTCACTGAGTGCCATTTATCACAATAAAGGTCATGAATCATAGCCAACCTCAAATCTTACCCTGAGTTCCTCAAACTGCTGACATACTTAATATGTAACCTATTGACATTGAAAAAGACACAAATTTGTTTCTAAATCATAAAGTTGTACTGATTGTTTTACATATATTAATGTTTTAGCCTATATGTTGTCATCTGTAGCCAATAATTATAATCTCTATATTATACCCCACAATGAAAAAGACAACTCCAACTGGGCACAGTGACTCGTGCCTGTAATCCCAGCATTTTGGGAGGCTGAGAAGGGAGGATTCCTTGAGCCCAGGAGTTCAAGACCGGTCTGAGAAACAAAAGGAGATCCTGTCTCTACAAAATAATAATTAACCAGGCTTGGGGTGCACACCTGTGGTCCTAGTTACTTGGAGACTGAGGCAAGAGAATCGCTTGAGCCCAGGAGATGAAGGCTTCAGTGAGCTGTGATCGCACCATTGCACTCCAGCCTGGGTGACAGAGTGAGACCCTGTCTCAAAAAAATAAAGAAGAAGAAAGAAAGAAAAACAAAAACAGACAACTCCTGTTTGAGTTCCCCTCCCTTCTCCTAAACTTTCTCACAAAAACATTCCAATTTATAAAAGACTAAAGCATGTTCACATTCGTTACTGTGTCTTCCCCAATCGATCCTCACTTTTGACTGCCAATAAACCTGTATCGAATTATTTCTGCCTCAAAGCCTTAATTTCAGTCAACACTGCCAACCTGGTGTTCCTGTCTGATGGAAGAAGCCAACAGATCATAAGACCAAATCCAATGGTGATGGTGACGAAAGAATTTACAAGAGTGAGATGAGATAGAAAGAGACCAAGGGGGCTGTTCTGGATACGGTAATCAGGCAGGGGCCCCCCAGGAGGTGACCTTTGAGTAGAAACCTGAGTGACATGGAAGAGTGACCTGTGGATAAGAACCAGCCCATAAAGTCATGCCAGGTGTGTAAAGACCCAGCACCAGGAGGAGTAAATGAGTGGCCCAAAAAGTTGGTCCATTCTTGCATCCTTCTTTAGTTGTACCAAGATAGAGAGAGACTTCAGTAATTTCCCTTTGGGTCCATGGGGTAAACAGGAACCAGCTGTCCTGCAGACCCGCCCATGGCGTTGATAAAATTTGGCCTGATAGTCAAGCCAAAGTGCTTACTGAGTGCCATTTACCACAGTAAAGGTCACGAATCATAGCCAGCCTTCCAAGGCGTGTCCAGAGCTAGACTGACTGGCTGGGGCTGCCAGCTTCTTGCCAGAGGCAACAGGAGATCAGATGAGCTGGAGAAAAACAGCCCCAGGAAAGCTTCAGAAAAGTCCAGATGACCCATAAGAGTTGGCATCAACCCCTCATGGGTGGGATGTATTGGGTGGCGCTGGTCCTGAACAGCTGACCCCAGCACCCTCACCGATGACCCATTCCTATTGTATTAGTCTGCTCTCACGCTGCTAATAAAGACACAGGGTAATTTAATAAGGAAAAAGGTTTAATTGACTCACAGTTCCACAGGGCTGGGGAGGCCTCAGGAAACTTACAATCA
Source organism: Theropithecus gelada (assembly GCF_003255815.1). Lineage (NCBI taxonomy): Eukaryota > Metazoa > Chordata > Mammalia > Primates > Cercopithecidae > Theropithecus > Theropithecus gelada. The sequence goes on along the minus strand of NC_037687.1, from coordinate 15,276,596 downwards.
TCGGGGAAGGGGAAGCAAACATGTGCTTCTTCATATGGCAGCAGCAAGGAGAAGTGTCAAGCAAAAGGGGGAAAAACCCCTTATAAAACCATCAGATCTCATGAGAACTCCCTCACTATCATGAGAACAGCATAAGAGTAACCACCCCCATGATTAAATTACCTCCCAGGTACCTTCCACGACATGTATGGGTTGTGGGAACTACAATTCAAGAGGAGATTTGGGTGGGAACACAGTCCAACCGTATCACCTATATGCTTTATAAAATTAATCATGGAAGAAGGGAGGAGGAAAAAAAACACACCAAGTTTGCAGCACATTCAGCATTAATCATTATGTCAGCCGGGCACGGTGACTCACGCCTGCAATCCCAGCACTTTGGGAGGCTGAGGTGGGTGGATCACGAGGTCAGGAGATCGAGACCATCCTGGCTAACACGGTGAAACCCTGTCTCTACTAAAAAATACAAAAAATTAGCCGGGCGTGGTGGCGGGCGCCTGTAGTCCCAGCTACTTGGGAGGCTGAGGCAGGAGAATGGTGTGAACCCAGGAGACAGAGCTTCCAGTGAGTGGAGATCGCACCACTGCACTCCAGCCCAGGTGACAGAGCGAGACTCCGTCTCAAGAAAAAAAAATCATATGTCAGTTTGTTCTCTGACTGCTTCCTCATAGCTGTTAGCTGCCTCGTGCCTTAGAATCACATAAACCCTGTCATAAAATTATAGATCTCTTTAACCGCCCTAGAGGTAGGGTCTCAAGCATTGTGAAATGTGAATTCTCCATTTGAGATATTCTTTCAGGTATTGCGTATCAGGGAAACTACTGGCATCAGTTATTCTGCAGGACCCCACGAGGGGCTCTCTCACCAAAGAAGGCAGTTTCCACATCTTGATCATTTCATCCTCCTTTCTTCAACCAATCAGTGACCCCCATTTTCTAATCCCTCACCCTCCATGGAGTCCTTAAAAACTCCAGCCCAGAACTCCTGGGGGAGATGGATTTGAGAGTTCCTTCCATCTCCCAGCTCGGCCACCCTGTGATCATTAAACTTTTTCTCTGCTGCAAACACTTCTGTCTCAGTGTATTTTCTGTTATTGCACAGCAGACATATGAACCTGGTGGTCCTGTAACACCAGCCCCCAGCCCTAGATGGAGAGACTCAGGATGTGAACAACAGTCCCTCCTTGTGAAAGGGAAAAGAGGAGAGTACAGGAAGAGACAGAATATTGTTCCTCATTCAAGTGTCTGCCTAGCCAGTGAACAAGGGGCCACCCAAGACAGAGAAGCTGAGTGGACCTCAGTCTGTGGGATCGGGGGGACCAGCATTGACCCATTGTCAGGAATGAACCACAACAAGAGACTTTGGACACCTGTCTGCAGCCTCTCTAGTCATATAAACAGATGGCAGTTTGGTCAATGGGAGCATCCACTGATGATCAGAGGGGAGAGGGGAATGAGGTCTGTCCTCTGCCCTCCTCTTTCAGCCACAGATCTTGGTTCCAGGAGCAGCTGTTTCCTGGCACCACCAGCCTGGGAGTGGTGACAGCTCTTGGTGGATGCTAACCCCCAAGGTGCTGCACCATCCCTCATGGTTCCCCTTAGCCCTGCCCACACCTTTGCAAACAGCCCCTTCTTAAACCCACTCCTTTAGCCCCTGTGAGGTCCCTGCCGGGACCCAAGTGCTACATTCCCAAAAAAGACAGGACCCCTCAACACACCAGTTATGTAGGTGCTGAAGTTTACACAGGCACATCATAAGCATGCTCGCAGCTGTTGGAATGGGAGCAGGGGGTTGAAGGGAGAAGTCTTGTCCTCAGTGCTTACACGTAGCAATTGTTTCCCTTTATTATATAAAGGTTGCACAGCATTTTAATTATAATTACTAATATATAAAAATATATATTATATATAATTCATATATAGTATATAATATAATATATTATACATATTATGTATTATATAATATATTATATAGTATATATACACTATTATATATACACTATATAGTATATATACACTATTATATATACTATATAGTGTATATATAATATATATACTATATAATACATTATATAGTATATATAATAGTATATATACTATATAATATATACATATATACAATATACTATATAATATATACATATTATATATTATATACATATATAATATAAACATATATACATATTATATAGTATATATACTATAAACATATATACATATTATATAGTATATATACTATATAATATATACATATATACATATATTTAATACATACATATGATATATTATATATTATATATTATATAATTTATATTATATGTTCTATATCATATATCATATAATATACATAATTACAAATTATATTTTAAAAGAAATTGCTGGTCGGGTACGGTGGCTCACGCCTGTAATCCCAGCACTTTGGGAGGCCAAGGCAGATGGATCACCTGAGTTCAGGAGTTTGAGATCAGCCTGGCTAACATGGTGAAACCCCATCTCTACTAAAAATACAAAAATTCGCCAGGGGTGGTGGAGCACGCCTGTAATCACTGCTACTTTGGAGGCAGAGGCAGGAGAATCGCTTGAACCCAGAAAGCGGAGGATGCAGTAAGCCGAGATTGCACCACTGCACTCCAGCCTAGGTGACAGAGCTAGACACTGTCTCAAAAACAAAAACAAAGAAAAGAAATTGCTTAGCATCATGCCTAACATGTAGTAGAATTCCATCTATATGACCTGTGAGAAGCCAGATAGTGTCATGGTGAAGAACAGGGACTCCAGGTACAGGCTGCTTGGTTCAACTCTCAACCAGCTGTGTGAATTTGGGTCAGTCTCTTTACTTCTCTGTGCCTCAGTTTTCTTGCCTGAAGTCATAGCAAGGTTGTTGTAAAAATTAAGTGAGTTTATAAGAGTAAAGTGCTTACAACAGCATTCCCTGGCACATGATCAGCCGCAAGCATGTGCATGCCATTTTTACTCTAATGACGGGACAAGGACACAGACTCCAGCTAGGAGCGTTAGTTCCCTCTGGCACAGGCAGCAGAGACTTGGATGGCTTCGAACTTCCTATGTTGTTTCCTCTGGCCTTTAGTAGGGTGGAGTCTCTCAGGAGAGGAACAAGCACTAAGCTTAGGATTAGATGACCCATGGTCAAACCTGGGCCTGCCACTAATCAGCTGTGTGACTTTGGGCAAGTGACTTGTCTTCTGAGCCTCATGTTCCGCTTCAGTACAAAGAGCACATTGATAAGCCTATCGAGACTGGAGAAGCCAGCAGACATGCATGTCTTAGTTTGGGTTTCCTGGAAGTAGACCCTGATGCAAGGATTGAAGTGCAAATAACTTATTTAGAGGCGGCCAAATTTCAACTGCCAGTTGTTTGTTTGGGAGGTAAGTCCAGGAAACACCAGTGGGACAGCTGAAAACTGAGACAGGAAAGGAAATGTAGCAATTAAAAGGAACTTATTTAAAATAGTTTCCACCATGGGCAGCCAAGGCTCAGCCTTGCATGGCACCTCTGGGAGACAGCATAGAACATGCACCTCAGAGTCATCCCACTCAGGGTAAAGGAGCTGGGGCACCTACCCAGCGATACTCACCACCTATTATTGACGGCTGCTTCCAAGGGCATGAGAATGTGCTGCCTGCACTGCAAGGGTGAGAAATGGGATCAAGGGCATGAGAATGTGCTGCCTGCACTGCAAGGGTGAGAAATGGGATCAAAGGCATGAGAACGTGCTGCCTGCACTGCAAGGGCCAGACATGGGATCAAGGGCATGAGAACGTGCTGCCTGCACTGCATGGACCAGACATGGGATCAAGGGCATGAGAATCTGCTGCCTGCACTGCAAGGGTCAGACGTGGGGACAAGAATATTGGCTCTGATAGTGGCTCCAGCCATGAATAGGAACACAGTCTGGTGTAGACAGCTACAGTGGCTCAGTGACAACAACATACACACACACTCACATATGCACACCACACTCAGACACTCAGTCGCCAACACAGGGTGTAATACAGACATATATGCACACATGATCACAGCCACCCATGCACACAATTACATACACTCACAAACACACTTGCACGTGCTGTGAATGCAGTCCCACAGATGCACACAGTCAAACACACACCTACAATCACACACCCACACACATCCTCTCTCTCTCTCTGTCTCTCTCTCACACACACACACACACACACACACACACACAAACACAGAGACAAACTAATAATCCAGACGCCTTGGAGTCTGTTCTCCCCAAACTGTCCAGTGGAGCCTCTTTCACATTCAAGAGAGGAAGGAGGCCCCACAGCAACCAATGAAAAGACCAGGCCTGAGTATGCTTTGTTGTGTTTTTTTTGTTGTTTATTTATTTTTATTGTTTTTTTAGACGGAGTTTCACTCTGTTGCCAGCCTGGAGTGCAGTGACAAGATGTCGGCTCACTGCAACCTCTGCCACCCAGGTTCAAGCTATTCTCCTGCTTCAGCCTCCCGAGTAGCTGGGACTACAGACGCGCGCCACCACGCCTGGCTAATTTTTGTATTTTTTAGTAGAGATGGGGTTTCACCATATTGGCCAGGCTGGTCTCAAACTCTCGATCTCATGATCCGCCTGCCTTGGCCTTCCAAAGTGCTGGTATTACAGGCGTGAGTCACTGCGCACAGCCCTGAGTATGCTTTTAGAATTACATACACAGGTGTAGCAGAGTCCTAGAGGCCCCCTGGTCCTGACTCCCCACTCACCCACTCGTTCATAAAGCATCACTCCCCTTAGAGGAATCAGAAAGCCTACGTGGGGTGGGAAAAGAAACCTTTGACTCTGCAAGTATAAGTCACTCTTTGAAGGAGTTTGCTGCAACTCCATGGATAGAACTAAAGGCAGAGGGTGAATTTGCTCTCTGTTCTGGAGCTGGGACATCCACCTTCTCCTGCCCTTGGACTTGAGAACTCCAGGGTCTCAGGCCTTTGGACTCAGATGCAACTACCCCACCAGGCATCCCTAGTTCTCCAACTTACAGATTGTGTCTTGTAGAACTTCTCAGCCTCCCTAATTACATGAGGCAATCCCTGTAATAAATTCCCTATTCACTCTACCTCCCTTTCTAGATAGATAAATAGATATGAATATAGATAGAGATATATTCTATTGATTCTGACACTAAGGAGAATCAGGTCGGCCTGCAGCCTCTGGAGGTGATGCAGCCTCTGCAGTAAACAGTGTCTCGATTCTGCATGGATAAAGGGAAGCTCTGCTTCCTCCTGTTCCTTCTATATCAGGGACATCTCCAAGCCCCAAGGGTGCATTCCAGGGCAAAGGAAGAAGACACACTGTCTGGCAACAGAGAGGTCCGTTTTGACTTGAGAGAAAATGTATTCTAGTCCTGAGGTGGTTCCAGCCCAGGGAGAGTCATATGGAGTGGGCTCCACAAGGGTAGTTTGTGGGCAGCAGTGTGGCCTCAGGACATGCGCTAGGGCTGGTCTCCAAATCCCTTCATGTTCTGGCTGGTCCACCCGGACTTCAGTTCCTCTCATGGAAGAGGGTCTGCACATAGGAACCTTCCCTTCTCAGCAGCCCACAGAGGAACAGAGGTGACCCTAACTGTCCATCAGGATGGTGGCTCCCACCTGGGAGCAGCTTCTGCACCAGACTCTGTACCAGTGTGTCCTGTGCACCGTCCCACTGCCCTTGTGCACATGCCCATCAATCTTGCCATTGACAAACGAACACACTGAGGCCACATCCCCCAAAGGGAAGAGCAGGTCTAAGTCAGAGGGCAAGGTCTGGTGGAGAGAAACGGACAAGGGGCGGCTTCTGAAAGGGGAAGTGAGTGGCCACCTTTTATCCGGGTTGGCCAACATGGCCCATTGGGACATCTTAGTGAAAGGCAGCAAGAGGAAGGTGGCTCCAGAAGGGGAGGAGTTGGGTTGCATAAGTGCAAGTCAGATGGTGACGGTATGCAAGACATTAGCAGAGTGATAGGAGCTGGAATGTGACCATGGGGTCTGTTCTGAAAGCAGAGATCAGTCAAGAGGCCGAATCAAATCCAAATTCCATCTGCTCCCTCCAGCCAGCTCAAAGTCCAGGATTTCTGGGTGATAACACAGTCTTCTTTTACTATTATTATTATTTATTTTTACTTTTTTAAATATATACTTTAAGTTCTAGGGTACATGTGCACAACGTGCAGGTTTGTTACATATGTATACTTGTGCCATGTTGGTGTGCTGCACCCATCGACTCATCATTTACATCAGGTATAACTCCCAATGCCGTCCCTCTCCCCTCCCCGCTCCCCATAATAGGCCCCGGTGTGTGATGTTCCCCTTCCCGAGTCCAAGTGATCACATTGTTCAGTTCCCACCTATGAGCGAGAACATGCGTGTTTGGTTTTCTGTTCTCACGATAGTTTGCTAAGAATGATGGTTTCCAGCTGCATCCATGTCCCTACAAAGGACACAAACTCATCCTTTTTTATGGCTGCATAGTATTCCATGGTATGTATGTGCCACATTTTCTTAATCCAGTCTGTCACTGATGGACATTTGGGTTGATTCCAAGTCTTTGCTATTGTGAATAGTGCTGCAATAAACATACATGTGCATGTGTCTTTATAGCAGCATGATTTATAATCCTTTGGGTTTATACCCAGTAATGGAATGGCTGGGTCATATGGTACTTCTAGTTCTAGATCCTTGAGGAATCGCCACACTGTTTTCCACAATGGTTGAACTAGTTTAGGGTCCCACCAACAGTGTAAAAGTGTTCCTATTTCTCCACATCCTCTCCAGCACCTGTTGTTTCCTAACTTTTTAATGATTGCCATTCTAACTGGTGTGTGTGAGATGGTATCTCATTGTGGTTTTGATTTGCATTTCTCTGATGGCCAGTGATGATGAGCATTTTTTCATGTGTCTGTTGGCTGTACGCATGTCTTCTTTTGAGAAATGTCTGTTCATATCCTTTGCCCACTTTTTGATGGGGTTTTTTTTTTCTTGGAAATTTGTTTGAGTTCTTTGTAGGTTCTAGATATTAGCCCTTTGTCAGATGAGTAGATTGCAAAAATTTTCCCCCATTCTGTAAGTTGCCTGTTCACTCTGATGGTAGTTTCTTTTGCTGTGTAGAAGCTCTTTAGTTTAATTAGATCCCATTTGTCAATTTTGGCTTTTGTTGCCATTGCTTTTGGTGTTTTAGACATGAAGTCCTTGCCCATGCCTATGTCCTGAATGGTATTACCTAGGTTTTCTTCTAGGATTTTTATGGTATTAGGTCTAACATTTAAGTCTCTAATCCATCTTGAATTAATTTTCATATAAGGAGTAAGGAAAGGATCCAGTTTCAGCTTTCTACTTATGGCTAGCCAATTTTCCCAGCACCATTTATTAAATAGGGAATCCTTTCCCCATTTCTTGTTTTTCTCAGGTTTGTCAAAGATCAGATGGCTGTAGATGCATGGTATTATTTCTGAGGACTCTGTTCTGTTCCATTGGTCTATATCTCCGTTTTGGTACCAGTACCATGCTGTTTTGGTTACTGTAGCCTTGTAGTATAGTTTGAAGTCAGGTACCATGATGCCTCCAGCTTTGTTCTTTTGACTTAGCATTGTCTTGGCAATGTGGGCTCTTTTTTGGTTCCATATGAACTTTAAAGCAGTTTTTTCCAATTCTGTGAAGAAACTCATTGGTAGCTTGATGGGCATGGCATTGAATCTATAGATTACCTTGGGCAGTATGGCCATTTTCATGATATTGATTCTTCTTATCCATGAGCATGGTATGTTCTTCCATTTGTTTGTGTCCTCTTTTATTTCACTGAGCAGTGGTTTGTAGTTCTCCTTGAAGAGGTCCTTTACATCCCTTGTAAGTTGGGTTCCTAGGTATTTTATTCTCTTTGAAGCAATTGTGAATAGAAGTTCATTCATGATTTGGCTCTCTGTTTGTCTGTTACTGGTGTATAAGAATGCTTGTGATTTTTGCACATTAATTTTGTATCCTGAGACTTTGCTGAAGTTGCTTATCAGCTTAAGAAGATTTTGGGCTGAGATGATGGGGTTTTCTAAATATACAATCAAGTCATCTGCAAACAAGGACAATTTGACTTCTTCTTTTCCTAACTGAATACCCTTTATTTCTTTCTCTTGCCTGATTGCACTAACCAGAACTTCCAACACTATGTTGAATAGGAATGGTGAGAGAGGGCATCCCTGTCTTGTGCCAGTTTTCAAAGGGAATGCTTCCAGTTTTTGCCCATTCAGTATGATATTGGCTGTGGGTTTGTCATAAATAGCTCTTATTATTTTGAGATATGTTCCATCAATACCGAATTTATTGAGAGCTTTTAGCATGAAGGGCTGTTGAATTTTGTCAAAGGCCTTTTCTGCATCTATTGAGATAATCATGTGGTTTTTGTCTTTGATTCTGTTTATATGCTGGATTATGTTTATTGATTTGCATATGTTGAACCAGCCTTGCATCCCAGGGATGAAGCCCACTTGATCATGGTGGATAAGCTTTTTGATGTGCTGCTGGATTCAGTTTGCCAGTATTTTATTGAGGATTTTTGCATCAATGTTCATCAGGGATATTGGTCTAACATTCTCTTTTTTTGTTGAGTCTCTGCCAGGCTTTGGTATCAGCATGATGTTGACCTCATAAAATGAGTTAGGGAGGATTCCCTCTTTTTCTACTGATTGGAATAGTTTCAGAAGGAATGGTACCAGCTCCTCCTTGTACCTCTGGTAGAATTCAGCTGTGAATCCATCTGGTCCTGGACTTTTTTTGGTTGGTAGGCTATTAATTATTGCCTCAATTTCAGAACCTGCTATTGGTCTATTCAGGGATTCAACTTCTTCCTGGTTTAGTCTTGGGAGAGTGTAAGTGTCCAGGAAATTATCCATTTCTTCTAGATTTTCTCGTTTATTTGCCTAGAGGTGTTTATAGCATTCTCTGATGGTAGTTTGTATTTCTGTGGGGTCGGTGGTGATATCCTCTTTATCATTTTTTATTGCATCTATTTGATTCTTCTCTCTTTTCTTCTTTATTAGTCTTGCTAGCGGTCTATCAATTTTGTTGATCTTTTCAAAAAACCAACTCCTGGATTCATTGATTTTCTGGAGGGTTTTTTGTGTCTCTATCTCCTTCAGTTCTGCTCTGATCTTAGTTATTTCTTGCCTTCTGCTAGCTTTTGAATGTGTTTGCTCTTGCTTCTCTAGTTCTTTTAATTGTGATATTAGAGTGTCAATTTTAGATCTTTCCAGCTTTCTCTTGTGGGCATTTAGTGCTATAAATTTCCCTCTACACATTGCTTTAAATGTGTCCCAGAGATTCTGGTATGTTGTATCTTTGTTCTCATTGGTTTCAAAGAACATCTTTATTTCTGCCTTCATTTCGTTATGTACCCAGTAGTCATTCAGGAGCAGGTTGTTCAGTTTCCATGTAGTTGAGCAGTTTTGATTGAGTTTCTTAGTCCTGAGTTCTAGTTTGATTGCATTGTGGTCTGAGAGACAGTTTGTTATAATTTCTGTTCTTGTACATTTGCTGAGGAGTGCTTTACTTCCAATTATGTGGTCAATTTTGGAATAAGTGCGATGTGGTACTGAGAAGAATGTATATTCTGTTGATTTGGGGTGGAGAGTGTTGTAGATGTCTATTAGGTCCGCTTGGTGCAGAGATGAGTTCAACTCCTGGATATCCTTGTTAACTTTCTGTCTCGTTGATCTGTCTAATGTTGACAGTGGGGTATTGAAGTCTCCCATTATTATTGTATGGGAGTCTAAGTCTCTTTGTAAGTCTCTAAGGACTTGCTTTATGAATCTAGGTGCTCCTGTATTGGGTGCATATATATTTAGGATAGTTAGCTCTTCCTGTTGAATTGATCCCTTTACCATTATGTAATGACTTTCTTTGTCTCTTTTGATCTTTGATGGTTTAAAATCTGTTTTATCAAAGACTAGGATTGCAACCCCTGCTTTTTTTTGTTCTCTATTTGCTTGGTAGATCTTCCTCCATCCCTTTATTTTGAGCCTATGTGTGTCTCTGCATGTGAGATGGGTCTCCTGAATACAGCAAACTGATGGGTCTTGACTCTATCCAATTTGCCAGTCTATGTCTTTTAATTGGACCATTTAGTCCATTTACATCTAAGGTTAATATTGTTATGTGTGAGCTTGATCCTGCATTGTGATATTAGCTGGTTATTTTGCTCATTAGTTGATGCAGTTTCTTCCTAACATCAATGGTCTTTACATTTTGGCATGTTTTTGCAATGGCTGGTACCGGTTGTTCGTTTCCATGTTCAGTGCTTCCTTCAGGGTCTCTTGTAGGGCAGGCCCGGTGGTGACAAAATCTCTAAGCATATGCTTGTCTGTAAAGGATTTTATTTCTCCTTCACTTCTGAAACTTAGTTTGGCTGGATATGAAATTCTGGGTTGAAAATTCTTTTCTATAACAATGTTGAATATTGACCCCCACTCTCTTCTGGCTTGTAGTTTCTGCCAATAGACCTGTTGTTAGTCTGATGGGCTTCCCTTTGTGGATAACCCGACCTTTCTCTTTGGCTGCCCTTAACAGTTTTTCCTTCATTTCAACTTTGGTGAATCTGACAATTATGTGTCTTGGAGTTGCTCTTCTCTAGGAGTATCTTTGTAGTGTTCGTTGGCCTGCCTTACTAGGTTGGGGAAGTTCTCCTGGATGATATCCTGAAGAGTGTTTTCCAAGTTGGTTCCATTTTCCCCCTCACTTTCAGGCACCCCAATCAGACATAGATTTGGTCTTTTCACATAATCCCATACTTCTTGAAGGCTTTGTTCATTTCTTTTTCCTCTTTTTTCTTTAGACTTCTCTTCTCGCTTTATTTCATTCATTTGATCCTCAATCGCTGATACTCTTTCTTCCAGTTGATCGAGTTGGTTACCGAAGCTTGTGCATTTGTCACGTATTTCTCATGTCATGGTTTTTATCTCTGTCAGTTCGTTTATGGCCTTCTCTGCATTGATTATTCTAGTTATCCATTCTTCCATTCTTTTTTCAAGATTTTTAGTTTCTTTGTGCTGGGTACATAATTCTTCCTTTAGCTCTGAGAAGTTTGATGGACTGAAGCCTTCTTCTCTCAACTTGTCAAAGTCATTCTCCATCCAGCTTTGATCCTTTGCTGGTGATGAGCTGCATTCCTTTGGAGAGGGAGATGCGCTCTTATTTTTTGAATTTCCAGCTTTTCTGCCCTGCTTTTTCCCCATCTTTGCGGTTTTATCTTCCTTTGCACTTTGATGATGGTGACGTACTGATGGGGTTTTGGTGTGGATGTCCTTCCTGTTTGTTAGTTTTCCTTCTAACAGTCAGGACCCTCTTCTGTAGGTCTGTTGGAGATTGCTTGAGGTCCACTCCAGATCCTGTTTGCCTGGATATCAGCAGCAGAGGCTACAGAAGATAGAATGTTGCTGAACAGCAAGTGTACCTGTCTGATTCTTGCTTTGGAAGCTTCGTCTCAGGGGTGTACCCCGCCCTGTGAGGTGTGGGGTGTTGGTCTGCACCTAGTGGGGGATGTCTCCCAGTTAGGCTACTCAGGGTTCAGGGACCCACTTGAGCAGGCAGTCTGTCCGTTCTCAGATCTCAATCTCCGTGTTGGGAGATCCACTGCTCTCTTCAAAGCTGTCAGACAGGGTTGTTTGCATCTGCAGAGGTTTCTGTTGCCTTTTGTTTAGCTGTGCCCTGTCCCCAGAGGTGGAGTCTACAGAGACAGGCAGGCCTCCTTGAGCTGCTGTGGGCTCCACCCAGTTTGAGCTTCCCAGTGGCTTTGTTTACCTACTTAAACCTCAGCAATGGCGGGCGCCCCTCCCCCAGCCTCCCTGCTGCCTTGCAGTTAGATCGCAGACTGCTGTGCTAGCAATGAGGGAGACTCCGTGGGCGTGGGACCCTCCTGGCCAGGTGTGGGATATAATCTCCTGGTATGCCGTTTGCTAAGACCCTTGGTAAAGCGTAGTATTGGGAGGGGCATTACCCGATTTTCCAGGTGTTGTGTGTCTCAGTTCCCCTGGCTAGGAAGAGGGATTCCCTTCCCCCTTGGGCTTCCCTTCCCCCTTGGGCTTCCCAGCTGAGGCGATGCCTCTCCCTGCTTCAGCTCTCGCTGGTCAGGCTGCAGCAGCTGACCAGCACCAATTGTCCGGCACTCCCTAGTGAGATGAACCCGGTACCTCAGTTGAAAATGCAGAAATTACCCGTCTTCTGTGTCACTCGCGCTGGGAGCTGGAGACTGGAGCTCTTTCTATTTGGCCATCTTGCTTCACCCTCCTTGTTTTGTTTTAAAATGATTCCAACTACCTACTTTTTTTTTTTTAGATGGAGTCTCACTCTGTTGCCCAGGCTGGAGTGCAGTGGCATAATCTCAGCTCACTCTAAACTCCACCTCCCAGGTTCAAGCAGTTCTACTGCCTCAGCCTCCCAAGTAGCTGGAACGACAGGCATGCGCCACCATGCCCAACTAATTTTCACAATTTTAGTAGAGATGGGGTTTCCATATGTTGACCAGGCTAGTCCCAAACTCCTGACATGAAGTGATCCACCCACCTTGGCCTCCTAAAGTGCTGGGACTACAGGCATGAGCCACTGCGCCCGGCCTTGATGTGCAGTACTCTGCTTCACCTTTTGATGTGGGCTTGTGTGGTATGGAAATCTATAAACTCAATGGCAATTGTCACTTCTACTGCATCCCAGAGTGGAGTAATCACTGAATCATGAAAATTTAACATCCCGTGTTGGACTTGTTGCTTCCATTAACAGCAAATGAAGTTACTTGAACTAAATTCCAGCATTTTTAAAAAGCTGGATGCAACCGGGTACAGTGGCTCATGCCTGTAGTCCCAATAATTTGGGAGGCCGAGGTGGGTGGATCACTTCAAGTCAGGAGTTCGAGACTAGGCTGGCCAACATGGTGAAACCCTGTCTCTACTAAAATTACAAAAATTAGCCAGGCGTGGTTGCAGGAGCCTATAATCCCAGCTACTTAGGAGGCTGAGGCAGGAGAATCTCTTGAATCCAGGAGGTGGAGGTTACAGTGAACTGAGATCATGCCATTGCACTCCAGCCTGGGCAAAACAGTGAGACTCTGTCTTAAAAAAAAAAAAAAAAAAAACTGGATGCTTCTTCAATTCTTCACATGAATAAGTGACATGAAAAGACAGTAAAACAATAGCAAAGACATGGAATCAACCCAAATGCCTATCAGTGATAGACTGTTAAACAAAATGTGGTATATATACACCACGGAGTATTACGCAGTCATAAAAAGGAGCGAGACCATGTCCTTTGCAGGGACATGGATGGAGCTAGAAACCATTATCCTCAGAAAACTAACGCAGGAACAGAAAACCAAACACCACATGTTCTCACTCACAAGTGAGAGCTCAACAATGAGAACACATGGACACAGGGAGGGGAACAACACACACTGGGGCCTATGGTGGGGACAGGAGGAGGGAAAACATCAGAATAAATAGCTAATGGATGTGCGGCTGAATACCTAGGTGATGGGTAGGTATCACCATGCAGCAAATCACATCGCTGCAATCACATTGCAGCAAGTCACCATGGCACACATTTACCTACGTAACAAACCTGCATGTCCTGCACATGTATCCCAGAACTTAAAATAAAATAAATTTTTTTTTTTTTTTTTTTTTTTTTTTTTTTTTTTTGAGACGGAGTCTCACTGTGTCTCCCAGGCTGGAGTGCAGTGGCGCGATCTCGGCTCACTGCAAGCTCCGCCCCCCGGGTTCACGCCATTCTCCCGCCTCAGCCTCCCAAGTAGCTGGGACTACAGGCGCCCGCTACCGCGCCCGGCTAGTTTTTTGTATTTTTAGTAGAGACGGGGTTTCACCATGTTAGCCAGGATAGTCTCGATCTCCTGACCTTGTGATCCACCCGCCTCGGCCTCCCAAAGTGCTGGGATTACAGGCTTGAGCCACCGCGCCCGGCCAATAAAATAAATTTTTTAAAAAACGAAAAGACAGTGAAAAATCACAAAAACAGGATTCAAATAAAAACAGAAACCTACAGATAAAACCAACATAAATTATATATTCTCTCTGAAGGCATTTCTCAAATCAGGAAAATTTGAAACTCTGTTTCAATGGTTTTGTGATTGCAGGAAAAAAAACCAAACAACAACAAAAAAAACACCTTAAGAGTAGGTGTGATACGAGGAGGGAAAATGGTAAAAAGCCCCTCCTTGCATATGTGGAGCCCTCAAAGGGCTACATCTCTCAGGGTGAGAAAAAAATAAAGCAAAACAGCGAGCAAGTGTGATTTCAGCTAATATTTAAATCACCTGGGTGACCTTGGTCACCACAAGCCTAGAGCGTCATTGAACATGAGCCTCAACCAGCCCTCCTCCAAAGACGGCTCCCTAGAGAAAGCTGCCTTCTTGTGGCTGGGCGCAGTGGCTCACGCCTGTTAATCCCAGCACTTTAAGAGGCCAAGGCAGGCGGATCACTTGAGGTCGGGAGTTCGAGGCCAGTCTGGCCAACATGGCGAAACCCCGTCTCTACTAAAAATACAAAAAATTAGCCGGGTATGGTGGCGGGCGCCTGTAGTCCCAGCTACTCGGGAGGCTGAGGCAGGAGAATGGCGTGAACCCAGGAAGTGCAACTTGCAGTGAGCTGAGATCTCGCCACTGCACTCCAGCCAGGGCGACAGAGTGAGACTCCGTCTCAACAAAGATAATAAAATAAAAATACAAAAATTAGCCAGCGATGGTGGCAGTCACCTGTAATCCCAGCTACTTGGGAGGCTGAGGCAGGAGAATGGCTTGAACCCAGGAGCGGAAGCTGCAGTGAACCGAGATCGTGCCACTGCACTCCAACCTGGGCGACAGAGCAAGACTCTGTCTAAAAAAAAAAACAGGCCGGGCGCGGTGGCTCACGCCTGTAATCCCAGCACTTTGGGAGGCCGAGGCGGGCGGATCACGAGGTCAGGAGATCGAGACCATCCTGGCTAACATGGTGAAACCCCGTCTCTACTAAAAATGCAAAAAATTAGCTGGGCGAGGTGGCGGGCGCCTGTAGTCCCAGCTACTCGGGAGGCTGAGGCAGGAGAATGGCGTGAACCCTGGAGGCGGAGCTTGCAGTGAGCCGAGATCGCGCCACTGCACTCCAGCCTGGGCGACTAAGCGAGACTCTGTCTCAAAAAAAAAAAAAAAACAAAACAAAACAAAAAAAGAGAGAGAGAGAAAGAGAAAGAAGGCTGCCTTCTTTAAATCCTACGAATATTATTTCAAATATGCAAATATGGCAGCCAATACCAGGCAAAGATGACCGAAACACTGACCCCATGACAAAAATGACAGTCATTGTAATCGATACAGATACTTTCAATGATCAGACACACTGTAAACCAACCAGGCTTATTATTGTTTAATAAGGACAGTCATTTAAGAACAATGAAAACAGTGAAGAACCCTAAGGTGAGCAGAAAAAAAATAACTGGATTAGGAGATGAGAATTGAGATCACCAAGTGCGGATGTAGCACCGCTCTGGTTTTCCTCAGTGACTCAGAGCCTCAAACCTGCCCCATAGGTGCCTCCTCAACCCTGGTCCCTCTCCTGCTCAAACACCCACCATGGCTCCCTATCGCCCACAGGATACAGTCCCTACCTGGGCTCTGGGAGAACCCGCCCTCAGCACGGGTCACTGCGCTCACCCAGAGAGGCTTGGGTCAGAGACCAAGCCTTGGGTTAAGTGTCTCTTGGCTCAGAGACACTCCGCCCCCTCCCAGCCAGGCCCTGGATCCCTGCAGTCCTCCAGCGCCCCCTGCTGGCTGGCTGTGGGACTCAGGCACAGATTGAGTCCCGGGAATCTGCAAAGAGGCCTGAGGGTGCGGGGGCTCTGAGACCTGAGAGTGGTGGGTCACTGCGGGTTCGCGCTCAGGGGCTCCATCCGTAGCCAAAGTCCGTCCTCCGCGCGCAGGATCACCTCCGACTTCCTGCGGGGCTCCGCGAGGTCCGGCAGGATGCGGAAGCGCAGCAGCGTGAGCGCCAGGACAACCTTCATCTCAGCCATGGCGAATGTCTGGCCGATGCAGTTCCTGGGGGAGGAGGTGGGGACTCTGACTGTGCCCAGGACACCCATCCCGGCCCCATCGCGCCGGGAACCTGGCCTGGGACTCCCAACCCCACCCAGATCCGGTTGAGGGGCAGAGAGAGGGACCCCGTGCCTGGGACCCCCATGTGGGCTTGCATATCCCCCGAGCTTGGCCTAGACTCCGGCCCCCAACACAGACCAGCAGAGGTAGGAGTGAGGAAGTCTGAGAACACACACTCCCTTTTCCTGGGATCTTATTCAAATCCTAGACTCCCTGAAACACGTGGCCCCACAAGTCAGACCTTGTCTCCACCTGTGGCACCTTCACCCCATGCCCACCTCAGAATCCCCTGAGCCTCACCTGGGCCCTGCCGAGAAGGGAATAAAAGCCAGAGGTGATCTCTTCTGGAGATTTTCTGGGTCGAAGCGAAAGGGGTCATAGACCTGGGGAATGGGCGAGTTAGAGCTGTTGGGTGGGGGCCTCTCAGGACACCCAGCCACCCCCATATAAGACAGATGGGAAGCCGGGCGCGATGACTCACGCCTGTAATCCCAGCACTTTGGGAGGCTGAGGGGCGAATCTCATGAGGTTGGGAGTTCGAGATGAACCTAACCAACATGGAGAAACCCGTCTCTGCTAGAAATACAAAATTAGCCCGGCTTGGTGGCGGGCGCCTGCAATCCCAGCTACTCAAGAGGCTGAGGCAGGAGAATCGCTTGAACCCGGGAGGCGGAGGTTGCAGTGAGCCGAGATCTCTCCATTGCACGCCAGCCTGGGCGACAAGAGCGAAACTTCCTCTCAAAAACAAAACAAAACAAAACACAGATGTGGGTGGAGTAGAGAGGGAGTATCTGCTTCCCCGGGACAAGATCTCTCCCCCGACCAAGCCCCAGGGATGGAGAAGGGGGAAGGGGTAGCACCTCAGGGTCCGGCCAGACTGAAGGGTTGTGATGGATCCCAAAGATGCTGACGATGCAAGTGTTTCCTGTCGGGGAGGAGGTGCAGTCAGGACAAGGATCCCCACCACACGATGGGACCTCCACCCTGCCCAAAGCCCTCCCCGCCTGCCCAACTGTGGGCACCTTTGGGGATGACCCGGCCATCCGGGAGTACCACGTCCTGGGTGCAGCAGCGCTGGATCCTGGAGACTGGAGAATGCAGCCGCAGGCTCTCCTTCAGGCACATGGTCAGGAAGGGCAACTGCACCAGGTCATCCCTAAGGAAACATCCAACAATTATTCAGGGAGCAAACACAGCCCTCCTGCTGCCCAGAGAGACCCTTGCACCAACTTGTAACCGCCCGGTGGATTCACCTTGCTTGCTGCCTAGAAAGAGCTGATTTATCAAGACAGGGGGTCTTTTCGCAAAAGGGCTATATTCAATTTTGTTTCAGACTCAAACCATGAACTGAATCCCTTCCCAAAGTTAGTTCAGCCTATGCCCAGGAATGAATAAGGACAGCTTAAAGGTTAGAAGGAAGATGGAGTCGACTAGGTCTGATCTCTTTCACTGTCATAATTTCCTCAGTTATAATTTTTGCAAAGGCGGTTCCAACCTCCCTCTGACCCTAAATCCAATAACAAAACAAATTCCAGAAGAATCAAGGATTTAAGCACGAGAAAACCAAAGTCACAAAAGTATTAGAAGAAAACTTGATATGGTACTTTCAGAAGCATTTCTAAGCAAAACACAACACATAGAGGGTCTCCTTAAAAGTGTTAACCTATTTGCATTTAAAAATGTTTAAAATTATATAATGGGGCCGGGTGCCGTGACTTACGCCTGTAATTCTAGCACTTTGGAAGGCTGAGGCGGGTTGATTACTTGAGGCCAAGAGTTCAAGACCACCCTGGCCAACACAGCAAAACTCCATCTCTATTAACAATGAAAAAAATAGCTGGGTGTGGTGGCATGGGCCTGTAATCCCAGCTACTCAAGAGGCTGAGGCACAAGAATCTCTTGAACCTGGGAGGTAGAGGCTACAGGGAGCGGAGACCATGCCACGGCACTCCAGCCTGGGTGACACAGCAAGACCCTGTCTCAAATTTATAATATAATATAAACTAATATGCTAAAAAAGATGAGGGGAAAATCACCATAAAGATTATGAAATTGTTTTAATAAGATCCCCTCCATACTCTAGAATGAGATGGCTTAATATTATGAAGGTGTCCTTTCTTTCTAAATTAATCAATATATTCAAAGCAATACAATAAAAATCTAGCTTTTTATTTTGTAGGAACTTAACCATCTTATTCTAATTGGGAGAATTAAAGTTCATCAAAACCTAGGTCAATTTAAGAATAAAAGATCCACCAGGCATGGCGGTGCATGCCTGTGGTCCCAGCTACTGAGGAGACTGACGTGTCAGGATCCCTTGCGCCCAGGAGTTCAAGGCTGCAGTGAGCTGTGATCACACCAATGCACTCCAGCCTGGGCTATAGAGTGAGAGCCCATCTCTCAAAGAAAAAAAGATAAAATTAAAATGAAAGATTGAAGAAGATAAATCCAATCTACCATGTATTATGATCTATTACAAAGGTATAGCATAAAAATGAAATAAAATACTTTCCAAAAGATAAAGCGGCTGGGTGTGGTGGCACATGCTTGTAATCCCAGCACTTTGGGAGGCCGAGGTGGGCTAGCCACAAGGTTAGGACTTCGAGACCAGCCTGGCCAACATAGTGAAACCCCGTCTCTATTAAAAATACAAAAATTAGCTGGGCATATTGGCGGACGCCTGTAATCCCAGCTGCACAGAAAGCTGAGGCAGTAGAGTATCATGAACCCGGGAGGCAGAGGTTACAGTCAGCGGAGATCATGCCACTGCACTCCAGCCTGGAAGACAGAGTGAGACTCCATCTCAAAAAAAAAAAAAGAAAGAAAGAAAAAGAAAGAAAGACAGAAAATAAAAAAGAATGATTTTAATTGTAATACATAGTAAAGGCAAAAATCCCAGAACTTCTCCCTTGCTCCAGGCTGAGTATCAGGCCCTGAGTACCAGGCCCTGTTTCTGAGCTCTGCACCTATTCCTACTAGGCAGTAATAGCACAAGCACCAATAAGACCCTCTTCCTTTCCCACCTGAAGAACTAAACCAATGAGAGGGACTCAGAAACAGGACATGAGAACCTGCACACTCACCATTCAATCTCTTTAGGATCACGGTTCTTCAGGAGCTCTTGCACCTCCTGTCGGCAGTGCTCCTGATATTTCGGGTGCCTCGCGAGGTTGTACAGGACCCAGGAGAGACCACTGGCCGTAGTGTCATGGCCTGAGGGGCAGCCAGGTAAGCTTGGGTCTCTGGGCTGCTTCAGCACCAAAGGGTGGACAGCGCCCATGCATTGAGGCCCTCGGGAGGAAGTGGGGAAGGAAGATGGGATGGGGTGATCCAGGGTCCACCCACCACATCCCTGGAATGGAGACACTCTTACCCCTAGTGACATCACACCCTGGGACCCTCACCCGCAAACATGAAGGTGTCAGCCTCTGCTCTTATGTCTTCATCTGACAACTCCTTTCCATTTTCATCCTGGAGACAAGAAAAGACCTCTAAATCACCCAGCCATGAAGGCACCTCAGTCTAAACTAAAACAGTTCATGAAGATCCATATTCCAGGCAAGATTCCTCCCTTATCATCACTAGACCTGCCTAGCAGGACTCTTTCCTTGTATCTTGCCTCCTGTTTGTTCCTCCTAGGAAGTCTTCTCCAGAGTCACCTCTAAAATGTATCTTACTTGTCCCTCCTTTCCTCAAGCACCTTCCATGGCTCCCCAGTGCCCTCTGGATCAAGTCCAAGTTCATGGATCTGACATTTCACATCAAGGTCCATTCTACTTCTGAAATTCAGATCCCAGAGAAGCCCACCTTGGCCAGCAAGAGCACATCAATGAAGTCCAAAGTCTTGGACTTAGCCTTGGCCTGCAGTAAGTCATCAACACCCTGGCTAGTGAGGGTGCGGCGCCGCTCCTGGATGATGGCATCTGTGAAGTTGTGCACTATGTCACAGGCCCTGCGGAAGCGTCGCCCATTGGGAGTGAGGAAGTACAAGAAGTCCGCCTGCAGGAATATGTGCTGGTTCCGTTTCACGACGAGGGCAGTGAGCTCCAAGATGGCATCAATATATTCGCTGGGTTTCCTGCAGGGCCAGGCCAGGGAGAGGAAGCAGCTTCTAAACACATATGAAAGCCTGGGAGCACCTTCTAGCCAGAATCCCAGGACCACATTCCAGGCAGAAAAGGGTGCCCTGCATGCACACTTCACTCTCTACCTCCTACTCTCTGAGCTGCCTCCTGCCCTGGATCCCCAGGGCACAGCTTGGCCATCATGGGCATCTGCCCACCCTCTTACGCAACATCTGCTCCTGCCTATTTCTCCTTGGTTTCTCTCAAATCTGCCCCATTTTCTCCACCAACCTCTGGCCTCTTCCTCTCCACAGTCTCCTTGCTTCCTGTGTCTACATAACAGTCAATCTTCCACAGAGTCAAACATCCAAGCTCAGCACTGACTGTGACCCTTATCTTCTTAAACGCCTCCCATGACTCCCTGGGAGCCTTGGATAAAGTTCATACCCCTTTGCGTGACTTTTCAATATCCTTAAGTTGTAGCTACTGCTGACCCCTGCAATCTCATTTCCAAGGTGTCCCCTTGATGACTATTGCACATGCTTCTGCTCATCCTAGCCTCCTTGCCATTACCCAAACAGTTCTACCTACCTGGAGAACTGATCTTTCTTGTCCCCTTCCCTGTACTTCCATGCTCAATTCTGACTCATTTTCTCCAAGAAGGCACTTCCAGATGCCCTGATCAGTCCTCTCTCCCCAACCTACTCCCGTGGGTCCGTGGCCAAGATCTCAGGTCCTAGGGAAGAACTCACTCCTGACAATGGCTGTCAAAGCTGAAGGCGCATTTCTGCAGAATGTCCAAGGTCATCAGGCTGATGTGCTCAAACATGTCCACACGGGCACTGCCCTCCAAGGCCAGGCGTTGCCATTTCGCCTGGACCGAGAAGGGGACAGAGCCAGAACTGAGCCCTGGCTCCCCTGAGTCCCTTCCCATCCCCAACCTCCAGAATGGACTCCCTCAGAACCAACTTCTGCTCCTCTTCCCCAGGTACCCATCCCCAAGGAGGACCTAGCTTGTGAGGGACAGAAGCTGTTACTATTAGGACATGAAGGTCCAAGTCTGGGGGTCAGGTGACCTGGGTCCAAGTTCCAGCTCTGCTCCTTGCCTATGCACCCTTAGTCAACCCACTGTCCTCTTTAGGTCCCTCTGTCAAATCTTCAGTAATAGTTAAGACGATCTGCTTTGGGTTGGGCACAGCGGCTCACACCTCTAATCCTCTAATCCCAGCACTTTGGAAGGTGAGACAGGCAGATCATGAGGTCAGGAGATCGAAACCATCCTGGCCAACATGGTGAAATCCCATCTCAACTAAAAAATACAAAAACTAGCTGGGTGTGATGGCAGGCACCTGTAATCCCAGCTACTCAGGAGGCTGACACAAGAGAATCACTTGAACCCAGGAAGCGGAGGTTGCAGTGAGCCGAGATGATGCCACTGCACTCCAGCCTGATGACAGAGTGAGACTCCATCTCAAAAAAAAAATGATCTGCTTTGGTGCCAGATAACCAGGTTAGAACCCTTTCTCCACCACTTTTAGCTCATTTCCTAACTGTAAACTTAGGCAAGCTCCCTAATCTCTCTGACTGACAGTTTCTTCATCCATAATGTGGCAATTATGAGCATCTCTACCTCATAGGGTTGTGAATATTAAATTAGACAACATCGATCATGGAATTGGCATATAGTTTCTGGTATACAGTAAGTGCTCAATAAATGTTAGCTATCATTATCATCCTCATCATTAGCACAGAGGCAAGTGATTGCAGGAATGTCCACAACTTTTTGCCCCTCACCCTTGGCGATGAGACTTGGCACCTCCTTCCAATTGCAGGCAGAACCTGAGTCTCCATTTCTTGAATTTGAGCTGGTCTTGAAACTGGGTTTCGCCAGGAGAATGTGGTAAAAATGCTAGTGTGCTACTTCTGAACTAGCATCAGGAGGTACTAAAATGTTTCTGCTCACTCTCTTGAAACTCAGACTCCACTGCGGTAGTGAACCTAGGCTAGCCTCCTGGAAAATAAGGGGCAAATGGAAGTGTCTGCTTGGAACACTGAGGCCAGTGAGTTTTAAAGTGGTTTCTTTTTTTTTTTTTTTTTTTTTTTAATTATACTTTAAGTTCTAGGGTACATGTGCATAACGTGCAGGTTTGTTACATATGTATACTTGTGCCATGTTGGTGTGCTGCACCCATCAACTCGTCAGCACCCATCAACTCGTCATTTACATCAGGTATAACTCCCAATGCAATCCCTCCCCCCTTCCCCCTCCCCATGATAGGCCCTGGTGTGTGATGTTCCCCTTCCCGAGTCCAAGTGATCTCATTGTTCAGTTCCCACCTATGAGTGAGAGCATGCGGTGTTTGGTTTTCTGTTCTTGTGATAGTTTGCTAAGAATGATGGTTTCCAGCTGCATCCATGTCCCTACAAAGGACACAAACTCATCCTTTTTTATGGCTGCATAGTATTCCATGGTGTATATGTGCCACATTTTCTTAATCCAATCAAGCAATTCTCCTGCCTCCGCCTCCCAAGTAGCTGGGATTACAGGCATGCACCACCATACCTGGCTAATTTTTTTTTTTTTTTTGTATTTTTAGTAGAGATGGGGTTTCACCACGTTGGCCAGGCTGGCCTCAATCTCCTGGACTCAAGTAACCCACCCATCTCGGCCTCAAAAGTGCTGGGATTACAGGCGTGAGCCACCGCGCCCTGCCATTATCCAAATTTCATCATAACTGCCTTTAGTTTGCAAGGCTTCTGTGAGGGTGACTAGTAATTAATGCCTTCTGAACACCTACTATGTGCCAAGAACGTCACTTCGGTACGTGATCTTGACCACCTTTTCAGTAGAAATTATTATTCCCATTTTACACATGAAGAAACCAAGGCCTGGGGAGGAAAAGCTATGGCACCAAAGCCACCCAACAGAGCCAGCATTTCAGACCAGATCTGCCTGAGGTCGCTTCTCCTTTCCCAAGACCCCAGAGGGGACCCGGCTTTGTGGCACTCACGTGCATGATGTTCGCGCTGTCATTGAAAATCTTCACATAGGGCTTCAGGATTTTGAAGTGGAAGGCGGGTGTCAGCAGGTGGCGGTGCCATCTCCACTTGTCACCGGCACTAATCAGGAGCCCGTCCCCTAGTAGAGGCAGCCAAGGGCAATGGGCAAGGACAGCACCTTCCCCTGGCCCCAGAAGGTTGTCCCCATCCCCACTCTTCTAGTTACTCACCCAGCCAGAGCTTCAGGGGGCTATAGGCAATCATATCCTTGGGAGCAACAGCAACTGACATGAATAAGGAACATCAGGGGTTATGGAGAGGGGCAGGGGAGGGACTTTGAGTGTAGGGGGAGGCTCCTAGTCAGGGATTTGCACTTCCACCCTCCAGGTCCAGTAAAGCAGGAACAGGGTCAAGGGCAAAGGAAGGAGGGAAGACAGAGGAGGAGAGTGGGGACCAGACCAGGCTGCAGTGGTGCAGTACAATAATGACACAGCCCAACATGGCACAGCACACCCCAGCATGCCTTGGCATGGCTCCTACATGATCCAACATGTTCTGCAATACCTGAGCATGGCTCAATGCTCTACAAAATGCCTTTACAGGGACCTAGGACACCCTGGCCGGGCATGGGGGATCACGCCTGTAATCCTAGCACTTTGGGAGGCTGAGGCGGCGAATTGTCTGAGCTCAGGAGCTCAAAACCAGCCTGGGCAACACGGTGAAATCCCATCTCTACTAAAAAGTACAAAAACATTAGCTGGGCGGGGTGACGGGTGCTTATAGTCCCGTCGGGAGGCTGAGGCAGGAGAATCGCTTGAAGTGGGGAGGCAGAGGTTGCAGTGAGCCAAGATCATTCTACTACACTCCAGGGAGGCTGAGGCAGGAGAATCGCTTGAAGTGGGGAGGCAGAGGTTGCAGTGAGCCAAGATCATTCTACTACACTCCAGCCTGGAAGATAGAGCGAGACGCCATCTCCATTAAAAAAAAAAAAAAATCTTAGGACGAGGACATCTTGTCTGCCCGGTACTCTCTGACATTTTCTGACACGGACCTGAGATATGTGGCATAGCCTGAGATGCGTTGACATGTTCTGACACGGACACAATATACATGACCTGTCCTGATGTGACATGCTCAGACATGGACGTGGGAGAGTCTAAAATGACTTCCACGTGCACTACAGATGGGCCCCAGATAAGATTTAAATCTGATCCTATTAGCGTCCCACGTGTAACCTAGGCTTGATTTAGCCTTCCTCAGTATCCTGCCACACTCCACACTAAGCATTAATGAGTGAGGCCCTGTCTCAAAAAAATTTTAAAAAAGAACTAAGAGGGAGGCCTCGATATGCTATGTGACCTTGAGAAGTCATTGCGCCTCTCTGCACCTCAGTTTTCTTACTCAGGAAATGCCTATCTCACAGGGAGGCTGGTGAATGGATGTCTGGTGAATGGTGGTATCTGCCTGTCCAGCATCCATCCTCCTCATGCCTTCCCCACTCTCAATCCAAGTCGTTGAGAGGACTCTCATCCCCTGCTCCAGGGCTGAGCATATGACCCTAAACCTATGCAATCAAGCTGCAGTGACTGGATAAGAAATTGGTCCTGGCACCCAGGCCAGGTCAATTGAGGGGAATCCTGGAAATTTTCCTGGAATTACATGGAATTTTCCATGGGGGTTGAGCTTCTGGGACTTATCTGTAACAGCATGAGAGTGAAACCATCTGTGAAACCATCACAGAGGGATACAGAGCTAAGAGATGAAGACTAGCATTATGAAGGCCTGGGTCCAGCCATGCCTGAAGACCACCCTTCCTAGACTTCACTTTTACTTTACAGTCAATGCATTCTCTTTCTTTGCTTAGACCACACAGGGTTGAGTTTTCTTCACTCACAACTAAAAGAAGCCTCAGCAGCTAGAGAGCACCAGGGACCTGCCCAGAGTCACCCAGCAGGTTAGTGCAGAGCCATGGTCTCTTTTGGATGCACCCATTTTTCTGCTCAGCATGGCCTGTCCAAGGGTTGGAAGGGCTGGGAGCAGAGGCAGGGAAGAGGCAGCAGCATAGCCTCCTGAGAAAGATACCTGAAGCCTGGAGCACAGGGGCAGCGAACGTTGGGTGGACGAGATGCAGGGCAGGGTGGAAAGGCCCAAGCCACCAGAGTTGGACATCGTGGAAGTGGTGGCCCAGATCCTCTATCAGCCTCATGTCCTCCTCATTGCCCTGCATCTGGGGATAGACAAGGCTGACAACAGGCCTGCAGGGGGCCTCAGATGCTACCACTGCCCATTGCACCCCACTACCCACCACACAACCCCAAACTACTCAGCCCTTTGACCTGAGATATTGGTCTCTGCCTGTCTCTTCCTATGTCTGTGTCTATGTGCTTCTCTGTTCTCTCACTCTCTTCCTCTCTCTGTGTCTTTCTCTAGATAGATATGTAGATGATGGATGGATGCATGGATGGATGGATGGATGGATGGATGGATGGATGGATGGATGGATGGATAGATAGATAGATAGATAGATAGATAGATAGATAGATAGATAGATAGATAGATGGTTGGATGGGCCCACAGATAGGATGGGTGGATGCATGGATGGATCAGTAAGTAGGTGGACAGGGAGTAAGGGATGGAGATAGATAGATAGACAGACAGATAGACAGGCAGACGGACAGACAGACAGATAGACAGATAGATAATAAGACAGTGAGATAGATAATAAGATAGATGGTCGGATGGACCCACAGATAGGATGGGCGGATGCACGGATGGATCAGTAGGTAGGTGGGGAGGGAGGGAGGGAGGAAGATGATAGATAGATAGATAGATAGATAGATAGATAGATAGATAGATAGATAGATAGATAGATAGATAGATAGATTCAATAGACAGATGGACACACAGATAGGATGGATGGATGGTTGGATGGATGGATGGATGGATGGATGGATGGATGGATGGATGGATGGATAGATATATGGGTAGGTAGTTTGGTCAGTCGGTAGATATACATCAGATAGATAGAAGATAGATAGACTTGCCGGGTGTGGTGACTAATGCGTGTATTCCCAGCACTTTGGGAGGCCGAGGTGGGTGGATTATGAGGTCATGAGTTCAAGACCATCCTGACCAATATGGTGAAACCCTGTCTCTACTAAAGATACAAAAATTAGCTGGTTGTCGTGGCACGTGCCTGTAATCCCAGCTACTCGGGAGGCTGAGGCATGAGAATCGCTTGACCCTGGGATGTGGAGGTTGCAGTGAGCCAAGATCATGCCACCACACTCCAGCCTGGGCGACAGAGCGAGACTCCATCTTGAAAAAAAAAAGTAGATAGATAGATAGGTAGATAGATAGATAGATAGATAGATAGATAGATAGATAGATAATAGGATACATGGATGGATGCACAGATAGGAGGGATGGATGGATGGATAGGTAAGTAGGAAGGTAGGTATGTAGGTAGATAGGTAGGTAGGTACTAGGTAGGTATATAAGTAGGTAGGTAGATAACAGGAGAGATGGATGGATAGATGTATGGATGCACAGATAGGATAGATGAATGGATAGGTAGTAGGTAGGTAGGTAGGTAGGTAGATAATAGGATAGACAGATAGATGAGAGAAAGAGAAAGGTAAGTGACCAATCCATATATGATAAATAGGATACATGGATAGAGAGATAAGAGGGACAGGTATAGATGAGAGAGATGTATGAGTGATGGCTACGTCATCACTGATGACAGATATGGTCAATGACAGATATAGATATGTGTGTGTATGTGTTTCTTTTACTTTCTGTTTATGTGTCCCTTTTTCTGTGTCTTTCTCTCCCTCTCCTCTGTCTCTCCTTCACTCTGTCTCTCACTGTTTCTCTCTCTGTCTCTGTGTGTGCATCTTTTTCCCTATCTCTGTTTCTCCCAAGTCCAACTCTCCATCTCTCTCTCTCCCTGTCTCTCCCCACCAACACTTGACCATTCACCCCACTTGCTGTTTATCCCAAATTCATAATCTCAGTCCATTGAACTTTCTCCCCTGTCCCCCAGTCCCAGCACAGCCTCCTGCCCCTAGCTCTAGGTGGGTACCCCCAGCTTTGCAGCAAGCTAGCAGGGGGCAGATGTAGACACAGCCCTTCTCCCAAGCCTGGCTGCACCACCCTAGACCAGGCTCCACGTCCCATCCCAAGGATAGCCCTGAATTTCAGTTCATGGGAGAATGTTCTGTCTCATACTCCCATCACTCCCACACCTGTGCCCAGGCTGGAGCCAGCTGGGAAAGACTGAAGGAGATACCCAGAAAGATCCAGAAGGAAGTGGAAGAAAATGGGTAGAAACCAGTCAGGGAACAAGAGCAGAAGTAGCAGGTGAGTGGGAGAGGAGGGACTGGAGAATCAAAAGACACTGTCTTAGTGTGGGCTCTCTAGAAGCAAAACCTGAATTGCAGATACTTCTGCAAGGGGTGCTATAGAAAGGAGCTTTAAAAAAAGGCGGGGCGGGGGTAGAAACCAGGTGGTGCAAGGGAAGGAGGCAGGCAGCTGATCATTCCCCTCTCCTGTTCACACACCCTCCATGGCTCCCCGTTGTCCTCAGAATCAATCTCCTCCTCTCCCTCTTTCCTCTGCCTCTCACCCTGATTGCTCTGGTGGCACCAAGCTCTATCTTACTGCTCAAAAGCCAGGTGCTTGCTCTCTCACCTCCAAGTCTTCGAGTGGGCCCAACCTCCACACAAAACTATCTTTCTCTTTCTCGTCTTTGCTTAAAAAATTCCGACTCATCGTTCCAGACCCACTTCCAAAAACCCCTCCTCCAGGAAGCCTGCCTGCCTGCCCCAGTGGCAGAAAATCTGATTCCCCTCAAGGGTCCCACAGTCCATCTCTCCTTCAAGCCAGCCCTGACCACAGAGGACGTGGAGTGTCTCAGTCTACTTCTGTGGCCACAAGATTGGGGGTGCCTCCAAGGTAGAAACTCACCTGAGTCTCTCCAGGGATCCCCAGAATGGAAGTTGGCAAATAAGTAAAAGTAATAAAAGATGACGAAGGGCATCCAGAGCCACAGGACCTTGGGTCCTACAGGATCAACACGCAAGCTGGGCAAGAAAGGGCCCTCAGGCTTTGGACACTGCCTCCCGGGTTCAAGCGATTCTCCTGCCTCAGCCTCCCAAGTATCTGAGATTATAGGCACCCATCAGCACACTTGACTAATCTTCGTATTTTTAATAGAGACGGGGTTTCACCACGTGGGCCAGGCTGGTTTCGAACTCCTGACCTCAGGTGATCCACCTGCCTCGGCCTCCCAAAATGCTGGGATTACAGGCATGAGCCACTGTGCCGGTCATCTCATCTTTTTACTTAAACTCCAATGACAAATTTTAAAACCTGAGATCTCATTCTATAAAATCTGTGTCATGTTTTCATGTAGCTTGATGTTTTCATTATTCTTCCATCAGTCTTCACAAGCATAATTATTAATGTTTTCATATCCTGCCAAGTCATTCCACAAATCGTTATTCAGGATAGATGGTGTCCATTCTACATTCAGGTGATAGAGCAGGGAATAGGGTGGGTGAAATCACTTTTGCTCTCAGGGAACTTGCAGTGGTTCATATGGCTTTACCATAATTAGTTCACTAGTTTTGAAACCATGTTTACTCTTTATCACTAGCATAACAAATGCAATGGAAGTCTCATGTAATTACGTTACATATACCTGATTATCAACTGCATATAGCACCCTCCAAATAAGTTATTTGTATAGTTTGATGTTTTTGATGTATACTGCAAAATTACTTTGAAGAAGAATTTTATAAATATCCACACGCCTATCTGCTTTGTATGAAGGTGCAGCATTACACGCTGAAAGCCTTCTATGTTTTTTTTTAAAGCCTTTATCAATGTAATAGTCAAGAAGTAACATCTCGGCTGGGTGCCGTGGCTCACACCTCTAATCCCAGCACTTTGGGAGGCTGAGGCAGGCGGATCACCTGAGGTTAGGAGTTCGAGACCAGCCTGGCCAACATGGTGAAACCCCATCTCTACTAAAAACACACACAAAAAAAGTTTTTTTAATTAGCTGGGTGTGGTGGTACGGGCCTGTAATCCCAATTACTCTGCAGGCTGACGCAGGAGAATCACTTAAACCCGGGAGGCAGAGGTTGCAGCGAGCCGAGATCATGCCACTACACTCCAGCCTTGGTGACAGAGCAAAACTCCATCTCGGAAAAATATATATATACACATACAAAATTAGCCAGGCATGGTGGTACATGCCTTTAGTCCCAGCTACTAGGGAGACTGAGGCAGGAGGATCGTTTGAACCCAGGAGGTGGAGGTTGCAGTGAGCCGAGATAACAACACTGCACTCCAGCCTAGGTGACACAATGAGACCTTGTCTCAAAAAAAAAAAAAAAAAAAAATCTGAAATTGTCTTTATTGATTATGAGATTGCACAGATTTTCTTAAATTCGTCAATAATCTCTGTCTCTATTTATTCAAACTGCCTACGCAAAACTTTTGCCTGTTAGCCAATTGATAGTATCTCTAATGGATTTGTAAGTGTAATTTGTGTGCTTTTGTCTGTAATTTTTATAAACAATTTCCTTTTAAAAACAGAAAGAGGCCAGGCGCGGTGCCTCAAGCCTGTAATCCCAGTACTTTGGGAGGCCGAGATGGGCGGAACACGAAGGTAAGGAGATCGAGACCATCCTGGCTAACACGGTGAAACCCCGTCTCTACTAAAAAATACAAAAAACTAGCCGGGCGAGGTGGTGGACGCCTGTAGTCCCAGCTACTCGGAAGGCTGAGGCAGGAGAATGGCGTAAACCCGGGAGGCGGAGCTTGCAGTGAGCTGAGATCTGGCCACTGAACTCCAGCCTGGGTGACAGAGCGAGACTCTGTCTCAAAAAAACAGAAAAGAAAAGAGAAAAGAAGGAAAGGGAAGGGAAGGGAAGGGGAGGGGAGGGGAGGGAAGGGGAGGGGAGAGAAAGGAAAGGAAAAAGGGCAAAGGGGAAAGGAAAAAGGGCAAAGGGGAAAGGAAAAGAAAAGAAAAGTCTGGCCAAGGCTGAGGAGAGAGTGGATGAAAGGACTGGGTGTGGTAACAGGGAGACCACGAAGGAGCCCATGGGAGGCATCCAGGAGAGAGGTGGCAGGGAATGGAGCCAGGGGAGGCAGGAGGACTCAGAGAAGGAACTGACGGAGGAGAGATTGTGCCAGGCAGCAGCAGCAGATGTGCTGAGGGACAGGATGTGCAGATGAGAGAAAGAGAACATCAGGAGACCCCAAAGGG
Source organism: Theropithecus gelada (assembly GCF_003255815.1). Classification (NCBI taxonomy): domain Eukaryota; kingdom Metazoa; phylum Chordata; class Mammalia; order Primates; family Cercopithecidae; genus Theropithecus; species Theropithecus gelada. Next base: position 15,246,122 of record NC_037687.1, on the reverse strand, counting down.
TGGAGTCTGGGAAACTGAAGGACTAGACCAAGATGGGGAACAGTGTAGGGAGGGGGGCCATGAGTTTAGATTCAAACTAGTTGGAATTGAAGTGTTCCTGAGACCAGCCCCTCCCCAAGAGGAGAGAAGCAATGACCTCCAGCTCACAAGAGATGTAAACTTAGAGCTCACTTCTGGAGGGAACTGATGGTCAACTTGGAAGCTGGAGCCCTGGATAAGGAGGTGACCTCAGGAGACAGGGAAGAGGGAGGAATGACTAGGACCATGGGGGATCTCCCAGTAGTGAGGAGCCAACAGCAGAGACACGGGGACACACGAAGGTCAGAGGACACCAGGGAAGGGCAATGTCCTGGAACCAAGAAAAAAGGAGGTTCTCAGAAGGACCCAGTGGTCACAAATTCAGAAAGCTGCTGGCAGGTAGATGCATTGGGCCTGGGAGGTGTCCATGGGATATGGGGACTCGGGGATCACGGTCACCTCAAGAGAGCAGGATGGGGTGGAGAGCAGGTGAGGGGCAATCAGAGAAACAAAGGGAGTGAGTGGAGGCAACTCTTTGTCCTTGAGTGGACAGCAGAGCAAGCAGGCTGAAGGTCTGGGTGCAGAATGAGGTGCACAGGAGGTGGGTGGGAGGCAATTTGCATATCACCCATCTGACCTGCTTTGTGACCTTCTCTAATATTGTTGTAGAGAAGAGATAAGAGAACATGGGTGGCCAGACGCCATGGCTCATGCCTGTAATCCCAGCACTTTAGGAGGCTGAGGCAGGTGGATTGCTTGAGCCCAGGAGTTCAAGACCAGCCTGGGCAACGTAGTGAGACCCTGGCTCTATAAAAAATGAAAAATAAAGAGAGAACATGGGCGATTGAGTTCATCCAAGGCAAAGGTCTTCCAAATGTCCAGGAAGGAAAGCCCCATAGGCAAGAAACCAGTCCATGAGCAAATAATAGGAAGTAAGCCAAGGAAGGACTGCAAGAAGCTGCTGGACTGAGAGGTAGAGAAAACCGGAAGTCCCAACAGGATGTAAGATGAGAAGCAGTGGGCCAGGTGCGGTGGTTCATGCCAGCACTTTGGGAGGTCAAGGTAGGCAGACTACTTGAGGTCAAGAGTTTGAGACCAGCCTGGCCAACATGGTGAAACCTCATCTCTACTAAAAATACAACAATTAGCCAGACATAATGGTGGGTGCCTATAATCTCAGCTACTTGGGAGGCTGAGGCAGGAGAATCACGTGAACCTGGGAGGCAGAGATTGCAGTGAACCGAGATCACGCCACTATGCTCCAACCTGGGTGGCACAGTAAGACTCCATCTCAAAAAAAACACACACACACACACACAGATAAGAGATAGTGAAGAGAAAAAGCTGGAAGGAGAGAGAGGATTGTGGTCAGAGAAGGCACCACTTGAATCAATGGCATTGGAGTTGGCGCCCTTATGGGTAATGACCAATCCAAGGTACGACTCTGGCAGCAGGGGGCCAGCACAGCATGGAGGAAAGTCCTCTAGGGAGGAGGCTAGGATGAGGGAGGTGAGGAATCTCCTCCCAGGAACTTTGGCTGTTAGGGCAGAGGCCAGAATGATCCCTTCTGAAAGGAAAAATAGTCAACTTTTATCCAAACGGAGCCATGGGGCCCACTGACATATCTTAGGGGTTGGGGGAAACATACGAAAAAAAAAGTGCCTGAGTCAAGACAGGGAGGGAGAAACTAGCCACATCTCTCCACTGGCCCAGCTGTGCCCTGTGGGTGGAGTCGGTGGAAATAGCAAATCCTAAGGGGAGGCAGCAGCCCAGAGAGCAGTAGACATCAGCCTGAGGCCCACAGAGATGGGCGAGGCAGAGGGTGGACTCTGGACTGTTCCCCTTGGGAGGCCTCAAGTCTAGTGATAAGGACTGTGGACTGAGCTAAGTGCAGTGGCTCATGCCTGCAATCCCAGCACTTTGGGAGGCCGAGATGGGAGGACTGCTTGAGACCAGGAGTTTGAGACCACTCTGGGCAACATAGTGAGATGCTGTCTCTACAAAAAAATCAAAAAGACTAGCAGGTCCGTTGGTGCACACCTGTAGTCCCAGCTACTGGGGAGGCTGAGATGGGAGGATAGGTTGAGCCCAGGAGGTCAAGGCTGCAGTGAGGTATGAATGCACCATGGCACTCCAGCCTGGGTGACAGAGCGAGACCCGGCCTCAAAAAAAAACCAAAGATTATGGCCAGCCAGGGTGTACCTGCTCTGTGCAGTCCACCCTAGAAGCCCCAAGTAGAACAAGGATGCATTAACGTGGGGAAGAGAGGCAGGAACTTGAGCCAAAGCAGGCTTAGGGTGGGGAAGAGAGAGAAAGAAAAAGGCCTGGGGCTGTGGAGTGGACAGAGAGGAGGAATGAATCTGGTTGGGTCAGTGAGGGAAGAGGGGCTCCCCTCGGCCTCCCTCACTCCTCTGATGTCCCAGACCCAAACCCACCCTCAATATCCAGCTCCCTGAGCCCCATTCCTGCCCCTCTACAAGTCCATCCACCCTGAGACCCCAGACCCGTCCTGCTGCCACACTCACTATGCTCAGGTGACCCCAAAACCAGTTCCGTTTGGGAGGCTGCTGGAAACACCGGAGGCGGCGGCAGTTGTCATAGAAGGCGTAGGTCCAGGCCAGGACGTGGGCCAGGAGCCAGGAGGCCCCGACCAGCAGTAGGAGCAGCCACAGGGACGCTGCCACCGACCCGAGGCCCATCCAGGACAGGCTCAGTGTCGGCATCCTGCAGGGCAGACGGGATGGAGGATGAAGTCCTGAGGCCCAGAAAAGAGCCCGGGGAGCTTCGGGGAGATTGGACAGGGGCCAGGACGGGAGGTGCTAGAGGCAGGGAGAGCTCAGAGATGAGAAAACAAGGGCTGAAAGCAGAGAGGGAGACCCAGCAACAGCCAGGAGAAGAGGTGGAAAGAGAAGACAGTAAAGAAGAGAGAGGGGAGAGACAAAGAGAGAAGAAGGCTTAGAGTCCCGAAAGGCCCAGCCTGAATCACTACAGGCTGCCAGGGGCTTGGTTTCAGTTACCAGGAACCCATCAGCCCCACCAGGACCAGCTCCCTGGAGCCACCCCAGCCATGGGCAGTGCTGCTCCCTCTCCCAGACCAGGACCCTCCAGCCCCTACAGTTCCAGCCTAGCACCTTCTGTCGGGAGCAGCTTGTCCCACACAACTTCCTCTTCCCTCCTCCTGGGGCTTCTTTGTACTTGGCCCCTCACCTAGGCAAGGCTGGGCTGGGATGGCCAGTCAGGGGTAGCCAATCCCCGTAGGCCATAGGCCTGGCTGCCTCCTCCCTGCCTGGACAGCCGGCCAAAACCTGCAGGCGGTCCCAGCTGGGTGCAAAGAGGAACCAAGTCAGTAGCACAGTTCAGAGTGGGAACGGGATCTTCAGGGATCAGTATCTCCTGCTTGAACCTGGGGCCTAGGAGACTCTGGGACCCCACGTTTACAGCTACCCCTGCCCTGCCAAGGCCACATAAATCATGAGGTTGGGAATTCAGGTGTCAGGCAAGGAGGACCAGGCAGGCCAACTTGGCACCCAAACATCTCCCACACGTGGGCTGGGAGGACGCCATGCACCATTTTTCGGTGCAGAATTAGGAGACTTCGAGAAGGGAGTCTCTGGCGTCTGACTGCACAACCCGGCAGAAGTTCAAGTCCTGCCTCCAGACAGCCCAGGTCTGGGTTGACACATGACAGCTAGGAGCAGGAACAAAGAACAAAGAATCCAGCCTCGCTGAGGATTACCCAGGTCAGATTCTGGGGATAAAGAGAACTGGAAGAGTAAACCAGGAAACTGTGGTCGGTTTTGTTTGTTTTAATGCAAAGCAGAATTATTTGCATGCACAGCAATGAGGATTAGGAAGCTAGATAAAAAGAAAAGAAGCCTTCAGCAGCAAGTGGAACTCATCAAGACTCTTTTTTTTTGTTTTTTTCTTTTTTGACACGTAGTCTCGCTCTGTCTCCCAGGCTGGAGTGCAGTGGCGTGATCTCGGCTCACTGCAAGCTCCGCCTCCCGGGTTCACACCATTCTCCTGCCTCAGCCTCCAGAGTAGCTGGGATTACAGGCGCCCACCACCGCGCCTGGCTAATTTTTTTGTATTTTTAGTAGAGACGGGGTTTCACCGTGTTAGCCAGGATGGTGAACTCCTGACCTCAGACGATCCACCCGCCTCGGCCTCCCAAAGTTTTAGGATTACAGGTGTCAGCCACCGCGCCCGGCCAAGACCTTTAAGGAGCTGACTCTAGGATCTTACTCAGCGTAGAAGGTGGGGTGGGAGACATGGGGGGCAAGAGTGAGAGGGGCCGTGAGCTGACGGGGTCAGGCATGGGAGAGCAGAGCCAAGGGACTCTGGGTGGAGTCCTCGTTGCATCCTGTCGTTGCTCTGACTGTGGGCAGTGCTGGGTCTCCTGGACTCAGTCTTCCTATCTGGGAAATGGGATGTTGGCCTTAAAGGGGGCACATCTTGTCCAGATACTGTCCTCAAATCCCCAGTTGGGTGTTCTCAGTCCTCAGCCACTAAGATGAGGGTGAGTGGGGGTTTTTCATTTTTTTGGTGTTTGTTTTGTTTTGTTTTGTTTTTGAGACAGAGTCTAGCTCTGTTGCCCAGGCTGGAGTGAGGTGGCATGAACTCGGCTCACTGCAACCTCCACCGCCACGTTCAAGCTATTCTTCTGCCTCAGCCTCCCGAGTAGCTGGGATTACAGGCGCCCACCACCACACCCAACTAATTTTTGTGTTTTTAGTAGAGACGGGGTTTCGCCATTTTGGTCAGCTGGTCTTGAACTCCTGACCTCAGGCGATCCACCCACCTCGTCCTCCCAAAGTGCTGGGATTACAGGCGTGAGTCACCCCGCCCGGCCAAGATTCTTAAGTAGCTGACTCTGGGATCACTATAATGGGAAGAATTATTCAGTGTAGAAGGTGGGGTGGGAGGCATGGGGGGCAAGAGTGAGAGGGGTGGGAGGCATGGGGGGCAAGAGTGGGAGGCATGGAGGGCAAGAAGTGGGTGGACAGGGGTCAGGCATGGGAGAGCAGAGCCAAGGGACTCTGGGTGGATTCCTCGTTCTGCCCCGTCGTTGCTCTGACTGTGGGCAGTGCTGGGTCTCCGGGACTGGGTCTTCCTATCTGGGAAATGGCATGTTGGCCTTAAAGTGGGCACATCTTGTTCAAATACTGTCCTGAAATCCTGTATTGGGTGTTCTTCGCCCTCAGGCACTAAGATGAGGGTGACAGGGTTTTTTGGGTTTTTTTGGTGTTTGGGTTTTTTTTAAGGGTTTTTGTTTGTTTTTGAGGTGGAGGCTCGCTCTGTCCCCAAGGCTAGAGTGCAGTGGCGCGATCTCAGCTCACTGCAAGTTCCGCCTCCAGGTTCAAGCTATTCTTCTGCCTCAGCCTCCCAAGTAGCTGGGATTACTGGCACCTGCCATCACGCCTGGCTAATTTTTGTGTTTTTAGTAGAGACAGGGTTTCACCATATTTACCAGGCTGGTCTCCAACTCCTGACTTCATGATCTGCCCGCCTCGGCCTCCCACAGTGCTGGGATTACAGGTGTGGGTCCTCAAGCCCAGTCCCAAGATAGGAGTAAGTCTGAAGGATGGAGCTGCTGAATGAGAAAATCAGGATAGGTATTCCTCCTGTGATTGATCAGATTTTGGGGAGATGCCCAAAATCTCCTTCCCCAACTAAGGGCTACCTACATACCATGTAGCCCTGCCTGATCCAATTCAGGTCCTACAGCACATTGGAGGGCCCTGGAGCTGCCAGCAAGCTGAGATGCACAGATTCTGCTCCTTCTCTACTGGGGTGGCTCCACCTGGTTCACCCCACAGATGAGCCAGGGGCAAGGCCAGGGCCCCTTGGAGTAGGTGGGAGGCAACAGGGTAGGTGCCCAGCTAGGTCTGGGGAGAAGAGGGAGGGGGGAGATTAAAAACAGAGAGGTGCCGAACCTTGCTGCAGCCACACAATGAAGTAATTAAACATTACCGTGGATGAAAATGAATCCTGGCACGTAGTAGGTGCTCATTTAAAATTTAGGGAAGAAAGGGACTTTTCTAGCCATGAGCTATAAGAAGTGGATACTCAAGATGTGGTCCTCGGACCAGCAGCGTCTTGAAAATGCAGAATATCAGATTCTAACCCAGATCGCTTAAAGGTGATAGCCGCAAACTCTTTGTCATTGTCTTCAGCAAGAGGAAGAGCTTAATTTCTTTCACCTTGAATATGGACTGGCCTGGGATTCAGAACAGAAGTGGCATGTCACCACCTCCACCACGCACTATTAGTCGCTTAACCAATAGTTCTTGTGTGACAGTGAGACCTCATCTCTGCAAAAAAAAAAAATAATAATACAAAATAATTAGCCAGGTGTGGTGGTACATGCCTGTGGTCCCAGCTACTTGGGAGGCTGAGGCCCCAAGCTACTCGAGTTGCTTAACCAATAGTGCATGGTGGAGACGGTGACGTGCCACTTCTCTTATAGGAAATTAGCAGAATCAGACAAGCTAGACAGTGACTGAGGGGGCTGTTCTGGACTCGGTGATCAAGCAGGGACGTCCCAAGAGGAGACGTTTGAGCAGGAACCTGAATGACATAAAGGAGTAGGCTCTGCATAAGGGCCCTTCCCGGAAGTTGTGCCAGGTGGGTAAAGCACGAGGTGGGACACACATGTTCATTCTTGCTTCCATCCTCAAATGCACATCCTCAAATGGGTGTTGCAGTAGAGTTGTTTTGTGATATAATTACAATCTGTGGACTTCTTTTTTGGAGACAAGTTCTCTCTCTGTTGCCCAGGCTGGAGTGCAGTGGCGCAATCGTAGCTCACTGCAACCTCGACCTCCTGGACTCAAGCAATCCTCCCACCTCAGCCTCCCAAGTAGCTGGAAGGCTGCAGGCACATGCCACCATGCCCAACTAATTTTTGTATTATTTGTAGAGATGGGATCTCCCTATGTTGTCCAGGCTGGTCTCAAACTCCTGGGCTCAAGAGATCCTCCAACCTCAGTCTCACAAAGTGCTGGGGTTACAGACAATCTGTTGACCAAGTAAAAGAGATTACCCTGGATTGTGTGAATGAGCTTCATCCTGTCAGTTGAGAGGCCTTAGAGCAAAAACTGAGTTTTTCAGAAAATGAGAAATTCTACCTTGAGACTATAGCATCAGTGCCTGCCTGAGTTTCCAGCCTGGTGACCTGCTGCAGCTATAGATTAACAATTTGCCAGCCTATAACCGCATGAGCCAAATTCCTTAAAGATATATGTCTTTTTTTTTTTTTTTTTTTTTTTTTTTGAGACGAGTTTCACTCTCATTGCCCAGGCTCAAGTGCAATGGCGTGATCTCGGCTCACTGCAACCTCCGCCTCCCGGATTCAAGCTATTCTCATGCCTCAGCCTCCTGAGTAGCTGGGATTACAGGCTCCCACCACTACCCCCAGCTAATTTTTGTATTTTTAGTAGAGACAGGGTTTCACCATGTTGGCTAGGCTGATCTCGAACTCCTGACCTCAGGTGATCCATCCGCTTCGGCCTCCCAAAGTGCTGGGATTACAGCCCTGAGTCACGGTGACCAGCCAGATATTTGTCTTAAAATGAATTTACATATAGTTATAGTTTTGTATATATAGATCTTAAGATGTTGAAAATATGACTTAAGATAAATATATGATATAGCTTTTTTTTTTTTTTTTTGAGACAGGATCTTGCTGTCACCCAGGCTGGAGTGCAGTGGCATGATCACGGCTCACTGCAGCCTTGATCTCCTGCACTCAAGCGATCCTCCCACCTCAGCCTCCCAAGTAGCTGGAACTAAAAGTGCATGCCACTGTACTGAGCTAATTTTTGTATTTTTGTAGAGGTGAGTTTTCACCATATTGCCCAGGCTGGCCTCCAATTCCTAGGCTCAAGCAATCCGCCCACCTCGGCCTCCCAAAGTACTGGGATTACAGACATGAGCCACCACGCCCAACCCAGATATATCTTAAAATAAATACATAAATATTGGTTGGTTTGTTGATTGGTTGATTGATTGATTGATTGATTGATTTTATTGATTCTGTTTCTCTGAAGGACCTTAACTGATACAGAGGTGCAGTCTACTTCCCCACTCCTCAAATCTGGGCTGTCTCTGTGTCTTCTAGGACTTCAGGGCCTAGGTCATAAGAAGCCTTATAGCTTCCTTCTACACCCATTGAAATAGACACCTTGGACTCAGCTGTCATGTAAAAAGGAAGCACAAGCATCCGCGTGGAGAGGTCTTATGTGAGAGAAACTCAGACCCCTGGCAAATAGGCAGCACCAAATTGCCAGCCATGAGAGTGAGCCTCCTCGAAGTATCTCTTCCAGCCTCAAATGAGCTGCCCACACCGATGCTGTCTAGGATGGAGAAAGCCATCCTTGCTGAGCCCTGCCCAAATGGTAAATTTGTGAGCAAACTAAAAGTTGTATATATTCTGATACAGATAGAAGTTCATACACCTACCAAAAAAAACAAAAAAAACAAAAAACAACAAGCAAACAACAACAAAAAAAAAAACTTGTATATCTCTCTTTTTTTTTTTTTTTTAGATAGTTTCACTTTTCTTGCCCAGGCTGGAGTGCAATGGTGTGATCTTGGCTCACCACAACCTCCACCTCCCTGGTTCCAGCGATTCTTCTGCCTCAGCCACCCAAGTAGCTGGGATTACAGGCTCACACCACCATGCCTGGCTAATTTTGTATTTTTAGTAGAGATGGGGTTTCCCCGTGTTGGTCAAGCTGGTCTCGAACTCCCAACCTCAGGTGATCCACCCGCCTCAGCCTCCCATAGTGCTGGGATTACAGGTGTGAGTCACTGCGCCCAGCCTGTATATTGTTTTAACCTACTAAGTTTCCTGGTGGTTCAATATACAGTAATAGATAATTGAAAGAGATACATTTCCCAACAAGTTTGGAGTCATCAAAAAACTGATAATGGGCTTGGTGCAGTGGCTCACGCCTGTAATCACAACAGTCTGGGAGGCCAAGACCGGCAGATCACTTGAATCCAGGAGTTCCAGTAAGGAAGGAAACCACTACTACTCCTGCTGCCCTCCTCCCCGCACCTTGCCTAGTTCACAAGACAGGAGGAAAGACTGAAAGCAAAAAGTTAGAAGGAAACAAAAGTAAGATAAATAGCCAGACAACCTTGGCACCACCACCCGGCCCTAGGAGTTAAAAAAAGTAATAATAATAACATCAACCCCTGACCTAAACTACTTGTGTTATCTGTAAATTCCAGACACTATATGAAAAAAGCATTGTAAAACTTTCTGTTCTGTCAGCTGATGCATGTAGCCCCCAGTCACGTTTCCCACGCTTGCTCTATTTATCACGACCCTTTCACGTGGACCCCTTAAAGTTGTAAGCTTTAAAAAGGCCAAGAATTTCTTTTCCGGGGAGCTTGACTCTCAAGAGGCAAGTCTGCCGACGCTCCCGGCCAAATGAAAAACCTCTTCCTTCTTTAATCCGGTGTCTCAGGAGTTTTGTCTGCAGCCCGTTCTGCTACATTTCTTGGTTCCCTGACTGGAAGCGAGGTGATTAACGGACGGTCGAGGCAGCCCCTTAGGCAGCTTATGCCTGCCCTGTAGAGCATCCCTGCGGGGGACTCTGGCCAGCTTGAGCGATGCAGATCCTGAGAGCACTCCCGGGTAGGCATTTGCCCCAGTGGAACGCCTCGTCAGAGCAGTGCACCGCAGGCCCCCGTGGAGGATCAACACAGTGGCTGAACACTGGGAAGGAACTGGCACTTTAAGTCCGGACATCTGAAACTTGGTAAGACTGGTCTTTGGAACTTGCCCACTCCATTTGAGTGGAAGCGTGGCCTGATCACCCACGGCATGCCTGTACCGGCACTTTGGTTTTTGTTTTTGACTTGACTTGAATTAATTGCTTGATACTTTGGTTTTAGTGTTGATTTTGACTTGACTTGAATTGCTTGATAAACAGGAGTGCCTTTATTGGCACTTTGGTTTTGGTTCTGATTTTGACTTGGCTTAAATTGCTTGACGAACAGGTGTGCCTTTAACAACACTTTGGTTTTACCTTTGATTTCGATTTAGTGTGAATGAGGTGAATGAGTGACCTTTTACCCTTTCCTTCTTGTAGCATGAATGTTGTTTTGTCTCAAGAGAAAAATAGGTCAGACACAAAGTAAGCCCACTCCGCTAGGAACTGTGTTAAAACATTTCAAGAAAATAAAAGGAAAGTCATCAAATCATCAAAACTTACTCTATTAAAATGTATGTTAGAGAACCTTAAGAAAGGTTTTGCAGGAGATTCTAGAGTTAAGTTAACGCCTTAGAGGTTAAAAACTCTGTGTGAATTAGAATTGCCCTCTTTTGGTATTGGATGGCCCACCAAAGGAACGATAGACAGAGAACAATTGGCCACGTATTTAAGGTGGTGACAGGGATCGCAGGACAGCCGGTGTACCTAGATCAAATTACTTTATATTGACTCATGCTTAAATATAATATAAACAAAACCAGCATAAATTTAGCCCTCTTTAACCGCTTATTGCAAAAAAGCCACAAAAGTAAAAGTAAGAGCAGCTTTGCCAGCAGACAGTCCCAGAAACAGCAAGAGAAGCCAGTTTTGCAGGAGTCGCCAGAGATAATAGAAATTCTTTCTCCATATGTCCCAGCCTACCCCGCTTTACCGAGGCCAACAGCCCCCTCAGAAACGAGATTCAGGAGCTAACACGCCCCAGGTCTCACCTCGAAGGGGAGGATCGGAGCCTCGAGAGGCCAAAGAAGGAAGTCAAGATAGCCAAGTGGGCCATCTCAGATCTGGTCTTGCTTGAGCTATGCAAATGCCTCTCAGGAAGATGCGAGGACCTGTCTGTTATAATGACCAGGCCCACATCCGGGGGGGCAACAGACTTTCATCTATCAGCCCCTTTCAACCATTGATCTACTAAACTGGAAACACCCTGAACTCACCACCTTGCTGCCGGCAGCTAGCGCCCTGTCGAGCATGACTGTGTAGAGGTGTTGGACTCAAGTTTACTCTAGCAGACCTGACCTCCGGGACCAACCGTGGGCATCAGTAGACTAGGAACTGTACATGGACAGGAACAGCTTCATCAACCCGCAAGGAGAGAGATGTACAGAATATGCGATGGTAACCCTGAACATTGCCGTTAAGCTGAGCTCATTGCTTTAATTCGGTGAAGGTAAGACTCAGTGAAGGTAAGACTGTAAACATTTACACTGACTCTCGGTATGCCTGTTTAACCCTCCAAGTGAATGAAAAAATGATATAAAAGAAAAGAGCCTGTTAAACTCTAGGAAAAAGGGGAAAAACACCCAGAGAATGCAATTCAGCTTCACCATTTGCAGAGATACTGAGAAGCACTTCTGCAGAGGCTAAGAATTGGTAGAAAAAAGCAAGTAATATAAAAAAGATTTCAGAAATGCTTGAAGGAGCTGACAAAAGCCTAAGTCAGTTTATAAGGGACTCTATAAAGCATTCTGCCTTTACACCCCATTTAACCCTGAGGCTGCTGAAAATCAGTATATAGTAAATACTTCATTTGTAAAGCAAGCCCAGGGTAACATCAAGCAGAAGGGGCAGGCATGAATACCACCTAGTCTATAAACGTGGCCACCAAAGTGTATGTTAACTGTAACTAAAGAACAAAACTGGGAAAGAGCAAAAGAAAAAGAAAGGCTAAGAGAAGTATAAAAAGAAAACTTGGCAATGTGAAGGACATGGACATGGATGTAAACATGAAAGAAGTCGAGTTAGACAAGGATTCAAGACCTGGACAAGGCTAAGAGTAAGTATAAAAAGAAAACTTAGCAATGTGTGAGGACGTGGACATGGATGTAAACATGAAAGAAGTCAAGTGAGGCAAGAATTCAAGAGCCGGACAAGGCTAGAGAGAGATTAATGTGCGAGATGCAAAAAGAAAGGACACTAGAAGGGTAAACGTTCAAAAAGCAATAAAGGAAATGGCCAAGGCCTCAAGACAAAGAGGCCATCAGCCAAAAGCTGCCGCACCTTGGAGAAACCAAATACTGTTCTGATCAGGCTGACAGGAGCTGAAGAATGCAAAGACTAGGGCAGACTAGGCACCTTCTCATTAGGCTCCCAGGAGCCGATGGTCGCATTAGAAGTTAAAAGAAGCAAGATTCTGCCATATCTGGATTCCAGTTACTCACTGAAGGCTAAGCCACTAAATAGAGTTACAAAGGGGGGATGGAAGGAGAAGAACCTCTCCTCTAAGAAACTTAAACAGGAAAAAGAGTCATACCTTGTGAAAACTTGCTTATAGACTTTATAGAATTGCCCCATGCTGGAGGCCATCGGTACGTGCTAGTGCTTGTTTGCTTATTTAATATAAAATCAGGTTTTTGCCTATGGTCCTTCTCTGAGTCAGGTGCACCCCCACCAAACTAACTAGGTATTTGCCCAGTAAGATTTTGTTCGGTTGGCCACCCCCAAATCATAGGTCAAATTAAAGGTGACCTCCAGAAACTAAAGGAATTAACCTTAAGAAAGCAAATGCAAGCTGGGCGCGGTGACTCAAGCCTGTAATCCCAGCACTTTGGGAGGCCGAGGTGAGCGGATCACAAGGTCAGGAGATCGAGACCATCCTGGCTAACACAGTGAAACCCCGTCTCTACTAAAAATACAAAAAAATTAGCTGGGCGTGGTGGCGGGCGCCTGTAATCCCAGCTACTCGGGAGGCTGGGGCAGGAGAATGGCGTGAACCCGGGAGGCGGAGCTTGCAGTGAGCCGAGATCGGGCCACTGCAGTCCAGTCTGGGTAAAAGTGCAAGACTCCGTCTCAAGAAAACAAACAAACAAACAAAAAAAGAAAGCAAATGCTGGCTTTAGAAAATAGCCATACAAAGTGTTCATAATTAAATAAATGAAAATGCCTGTAAGCCTGACACCCCTTTAAATCTAGTGACTCTGTTTAAAGTAAAATCTAATTTTTCTAGGACCCATATAGGATGGGCCCTATCCTGTAACCTTGTCCACTCCCACTGCTGTTAAAGTTGCAGGTGTTGTGTCTTGGATCCACCACAGTCAGTTAACACCGGCAGCTCAGGACAAGTCGACCAGCCAGCAGGACACAGATTATCCAACTGGCTGATCCTGAGACGAGACCAAGCTGCTGCTGAGGACAACAGCCCTGCTCTGGTCACTCCGGAGGCTGACCAGTCTACACACAGCTGAAGCTTGAGGAGACAACAAGCCCTGTTCTAGTCACACACCGGCAGCTGACTAATCTACGCACGGCTGAAGCTTGAGGACTCGTCAAGCAAGTAAATGTAGTTAAAAATCTTAAGACTAATTATTTTCCTGTAATACTAACTGTTTTCCTATTGTTCTGTCGCTGTATTCAACCTTTTTCCCAGGTAAGGACCTCTTTTGTCCTTGCTGGACATTGTTTTGTTGTTGTTACCCCCACCATAACCATGCTAGAAGAAACACCTATATAAGGTGTCCCCACTGTACACTTACTACTTAGGAAACCCAGACCCATCCAGCCCAGCAACAATTCGGAGTCTTGCAGTCATTCTTTAAACATATAAACCAGAAGTTACCAGAACCTCCTCCTTTAGCAAAAACAGAAAAAACCTATTTGCTCAGTTGGCTGAAAACATAGCTGGCAGCCTAGATATTTCTTCATGTTATGTTTATAAAAAGGCTAACATAAAAGACCAATGGCCTTGAAAAGCAAAAGAGTTAATGCCTCAAGATAACTTTACTTTAACTAACTCTTTCCCCAAACAGACACCCCAAGTTCAAGCATCTGGTTCTTTAAAACTTCTGTTATTAAAAAATACTGTGTTACGCGCGAAGAAAAAGCTTTCAAGACCCAGTAACAAAACTAACCTGCTTAAGACATGACAAAGTTAGTACATGTGCATATACAAGTTTAACACAGGTTTGATCCTAGGTCTTCATTTAGAAAATAGTTTGCAGCTATAAAAAATTTAAAACTCTCATTATAATATATATAATATATATACCAGTGTGTTACTGGTAATAAAAGCTTGCTTGCTGCTCCCCTGTGTATTACACCTGCTCCTTCAAATGATAAAAGGTTTTGTAGCTACCACAGTTCATCAAAAAACTTCAGCACAAGTGTATTACATAAAACCCTATCGCTCTGTCTCACAAAGAGACTCAGAAAATAAAAATAAAATAAAAACTCCCACTATTTAGTGAAAATTCTCAAAGGGGGAGAATGAGGGAAAAGACCACTGCTACTCTTGCTACCTTCCTCCCCCCACCTTGCCTAGTTCACAAGACAGGAGGAAAAACAAAAAGCAAAAAGTTAGAAAAAATCAAAAGTAAGATAAATAGCCAGACAACCTTGGCACCACCACCCAGCCCTAGGAGTTAAAAAAAGTAATAATAATAACAGCAACCCCGGACCTAAACTACTTGTGTTATCTGTAAATTCCAGACACCATATGAAAAAAGCATTGTAAAACTTTCTGTTCTGTCAGCTGATGCATGTAGTCCCCAGTCACGTTTCCCACGCTTGCTCCATTTATCACGACCCTTTCACGTGGACCCGTTAAAGTTATAAGCCTTTAAAAAGGCCAAGAATTTCTTTTTTGGGGAGCTCAGCTCTTAAGAGGCAAGTCTGCCGACGCTCCCGGCTGAATAAAAAAACCTCTTCCTTCTTTAATCCAGTGTCTGAGGAGTTTTGTCTGCGACTCGCCCTGCTACACCAGATCAGCCTGGGCAACAAGGTAAAACCCCATCTCTACAAAAAAACACAAAAAAGGATCTGGGTGTGATGGCATGCACCTGTGGTTACAGCTACTCTGGAGGCTAAGGTGGGAGAATCGCTTGAGCACAGGAGACTGAGTTTGCAATGAGTTGATATTGCACCACTGCACTCCAGCCTAGGCAACACAGCAGCAATACCCTGTATCAAAAAAAAAAAAAAAAAAAAAAAAGACCAGGTGCGGTGGCTCACATCTGTAATCCCAGCACTTTGGGAGACCAAGGTGGGCAGATCATTTGAGGTCAGGAATTCGAGACCAGCCGGGCCACCATGGTGAAACCTCATATCTACTAAAAATACAAAAAAAAAAAAAATAGCTGGGCATGGGGGTGCTCCTGTAATCCCAGCTACTCAGGAAGCTGAGGCACTGGAATCGCTTGAACCCAGGAGGCAGAGGTTGCAGTGAGCCGAGATCACACCACTGCACTCCAGCCTGGGTGACAGAGTGAGACCCTGTCAAAAAAAAAAAAAAAACTGGTAGCATGCATAAATGCTTTTATATACATTGGAAAACATTTATATATATATATACACACACACACACACACACACATATGCATATATATGCAATATTTAAAAACTGAAAAAAAAAAAAACACACCAAACTGCTGGGCCAGAGGTAGGAAGCAGAAGCAGAAAGTGGAAAAATTTCCCTTTCAAACTTTACACTTACAACCTATTCCCTGCTCCTTCCATGTCCTTGAGGAGGGAGGAGGCTGTCAGGAGAGGAGCGAGCACCCAGCTCGTGGTCAGACAGCCTATAGTCAAAGCCAGGCTCAGCCACTTCCTCACTGCCATGTGACCTTGGGCAAGTGATTTGCCCTCTCTGAGACTCACATTCATCATTGGTTTAAAAAAAAAAAAAAAAAAAAAAGGCACACCAATAGGTTTCTGGGGATTGGAGGAGCCAGCACACATGAGTGTCTTAATTTGGGTTCCCTGGAACTAGACCTTAATACGAGGAGTTGAATGCAAATCCTCTATCTGGAGGGTGACCATAAGACAAGAGTTCAACTGCCTATTGTTTCTTTGGGAGGTGATCCCTGGAAACACAATTAGGACAATGGAGAAGTGGGATGGGGAAGGGAATGCAGCAGCAGTTAAAGGGACCTTTATTAAGGAAGTTTCACTGTGGGTAGCTAGGGCTCAGCCCTGCCTAGTACCTCAGGGAGACAAAATAGAACACGCACCTCCCAGAGCAAGAGAGTCATCACACCCAGAGCAAGGGAGCTGGGGTATTTATCCACCAAATACCCACCAGTCATTACTGAGAGCTGCCTCCAAGGGCATGATTTCTCCAGAATGTCCTGCCTGCACCGCACAAGTCAGACCTGGGGACAGAGGCAGGGGCTCTGACAGTGGCTCCAGCCATGAGCGGGAACACAGCCTGGTGTGGATAGTTACAGTGCCTCAGTCAGTGGAGTTCACCTCTTCTGTCCTTCCAACACACCCTCCCATATGCACACACACTTACAGTCACACCCATACACACACGTTTACACACACTCGTGTGCACACTACAACACATGCACACACTGTTACCCAAATGGACCCAAACACATACGCAAAGCACACTCAAACATGCACGGACTCAAAATTGAACGAACAATGAACTCCTTAGCGCCTGCTGTCTCCAAATTGTCCAGCAGAGGGAGGGTTCTTCACACTCAGGAGGAAGGAGGTCCCACAGCTGCCAGCGACAGGACCAGACTTGGGTGTTTTGAGAATTACACTTGCAGTAGTGTAACAGGGCTCCGGGGACCCAGGGAACTTACGCCTCCCCTTCTCACTCTCATTTAATCACCCTCGTGGCCCTTGGCAGAAATTCAATGTGCATTACAAGCATGATGATACCGGACTATTCGCACGAAAGAAAAAGCCCAGATGCAGAGAGGGACAGTCACGTGCCCAAGGCCGCCCCTAGGAAGGAACAGAGCCCAGATTGAACCCACATATGCCGGATCCCAAGGCTAACTTTGTTTGCTAGTGGACGGCGGGGTTGTACAGAAAAGGGTCCAGGAGGTGTTTGACGAAGGATGCGCTCCTGGAGACCCTCGGTTGGGAGGGAGGTGTTGGAGAGGCAGCACCTGCAAGATCCGGGTGACTCACGTAGGGTCTGGGACTGTCTGTTTCCCATTCCGCTCTGGAGTACCTCGGACAGGGGATTCTGGCCGACGACCCCAGCACAGGCCACCGGGGGGCGCCCCAGGACATACGCCGCTGCTACTGCCTCTCGCCCTGCCAGCCCAGCTGTAGCTCTTCTCCTCCACGCCCCCAACTCTAGCCCAACCCCCGTCGACGCCCCCTTCTACGCAACGTGGCGAGGGACCCAGACCCGGACTGAGAGCCTGAGGGTGGAGCAGAAAAGGACTCAGGGCTCCCGCTGAGGCCCCACCGAAGGATGCTGGGTAAGTCACTTCACTCGGGGGCTCAGTGACTCTGTTAAACGGAATAATAAAAAGTGATCTTACAAGTCAGTGTGAGAATTAAATGGGAATATATGGGAAGAGCACGCAGGAAGCACTCAAAAAAAAAAAAGTTTTGTTTTTGTTTTTGTTTTCAGACAGAGTCTCGCTCTGTCATTCAGGTTGGAGTGCAGTGGCACTATCTTGGCTCACTGCAACCTCTGCCTCCCGGGTTCAAACAATTCTCCTGTCTCGCCCTACCGCTTAGCTGGGACTACAGGTGCGTGCCACCACGCCCGGCTGATTTTTTTTATTTTTAGTAGAGACGGGGTTTCACCGTGTTAGCCAGGATGGTCTCAATCTCCTGACCTCGTGATCCGCCCGCCTCGGCCTCCCAAAGTGCTGGGATTACAGGAGTGAGCCACGCGCCCTGCCCTAATTTTTCGTATTTTAAGTAGAGATGGAGTTTCACCATGTTGGTCAGGCTGGTCTGGAACTCCTGGCCTCAAGTGATCCACCCACCCCGGCATCCCAAAGTGCTGGAATTACAGGTGTGAGCCACCACACCTGGCCTCATAATTGTTAGATTAACTTTGGAGACCACCCCCAGGGCTCAGTCCTTAAGCCCTTCCTCCATACACACACACACACACACACACAGAAACACTCGCGCGCGCGCACACACACACAGAGATCTCACCCAGTGTTAAAGTTTTGCTTTCTTTTCTTCTTCCTTTTTTTTTTTTTGTTTTTGTTTTTTGTTTTTTGTTTTGTTTTGTTTTGGTTCTCCAGTTCATGGTTTTTAATCAGCAGAACCGTTTGCCTTTGGGACTGGATAATTACTTGTTTTATTGAGCTAGGTATCCTGTGTCTTGTAGAACGTTTAGTAGAGTCCCGGGCCACTACCCTCTAGACGCCAATAGTAACCACCAGTTGTGACAACCAAAAATGTTTCCAAACAACAACGAATGTCCTCTGGTAGGAAAAATCACCCCTATTTGAAATCACTTCTCTAGTTTTTGGAAAAATATATGAAATATTTATACCAAGGCTTCCCAAATATCCATGCCCAACCCAAAACTCTCTTGAATTGGAGAACTCTCTATCCAACTGACATGTCCAATTCCTCTGAACTGAAACTGACATCCTGACATCTCCCACAAAACAACTCCACTCAGCATTCCCCACGTCAGCTGATGGCAGTTTCGTTTTTCCGGATGTTCAAGCCCAAACCTAGAGTCCCCCACTTCTTTCAAACTTCACGTTTGATCCACCACCAAGGCTGACGGCACTGCCTTTGTGAACAGTCACTCCTCCTTGGAATCCAATTGCTCTTAATCGCCTCTAAAGACTCCAGCTTGGTTGAAGCCACCGTCATCTCTCACCTGGATGAATGCAGTCACCCCCCAACTGATCTGCCTAGTCCCATCTTTGCCTCACACAGTCTTTGTTCAACAGAGCACACAAAGTCCTATGGTAATCCTGGCATGGTGGCTCACACCTGTAATCCCAGCACTTTGGGAGGTTGAGGTGGGAGGGTTGCTTGAGACCAGGAGTTCAAGACCAGCCTGGGCAACATGATAAGACCCCCGTCTCTACAACAAATACAAAAATTAGCTGGGCATGGTGGTATGTGCCTGTGGTCCCAGCTACTCAGGAGGCTGAGGCAGGAGGATCGTTTGAGCCCAAGGAGGCCAAGGCTGCAGTGAGCTATGGTTGCACCACTGCACACCAGTCTGAGCAACAAAGCAAAAGCCTGTCTCAAAAAAAAAAAAAAAAAGTTCATATGACAAATCTTGTCCCTCCTCTACTCAGAACTCCCCCATTTCTGTCACAAAAACATCACAAAAAGGCCCTGGGTGAATTTACGTATTTCTTTACTTATTTATCATTTATCATGTCTCCTCCCTAGAGGTGAACTCTGGGAAACTAGGGCTCAAATAGTGCCTGTCTCAAGGCAGATTGCCCAAGAAATATTCGATGAATTAATTAATTTTTTTTTTTTAGACAGAATCTCACTCTGTCCCCCAGGCTGGAGTGCAGTGGCGCAATCTCGGCTCACTGCAACCTCTACCTCCCAGGTTCAAGCAATTCTCCTGCCTCAGCCTCCTGAGTAGCTGGGATTACAGGTGCCTGCCACCACACATGGCTAATTTCAGGGTTTCACCATGTTGGCCAGGCTGATCTCAAACTCCTAATCTCAGGTAATTCACCTGTCTCAGCCTCTCCAAGTGCTGGGATTACAGGCATGGGCCACTGAATTAATATTATTATCTCTAGTAACCTAGATGGAAATGGTCTACAGGCAAATGCTACCCAAAAGGAAGATGATACCACTATTATACCACCACTATATATACAATGATGGTATATATATATGTGGTATAATAGCAGTATCATTTTCCTTTAGTGTAGCGTTTTATATGTATAAAATTGCTGACATTGTCATTGCCTGCCTTTTTTCGTTTGTTTGTTTTTGGAACAGGGTCTTGCTCTGTTGCCCAGGCTGGGGTGCAGTGGTATGATCATAACTCACTGCAGCCTCAAACTCCTCAGCTCAAGTGATCCTCCTGTCTCAGCCTCCCAAGTAGCTGGGACTACAGATGTGCACCATCACACCTGGCTAATTTTTTATTTTTTGTGGAAATGGGGTCTCACTGTGTTGCCCTGGCTGGTCTCTAACTCCTGGTCTCAAGCAATCCTCCAGCCTCAGCCTCCCAAAGTGCTGGGATTACAGGTATAAGCCCCCATGCCTGGGCCCCACCTTTTATATTCCCATATCAGGGACTACTCTACCATCAAGTTCCCTCAGCCAAATACCTGAGCATCACCCTTACCACCTCCCTCCCCTCAGCCCCCACTGCTAGATAGTCACCCCAATCCTGGCCCTTCCTGTTGTCTGGACCTCAGCTTCCCTCCTTCCCAGGGTCCCAACCCCCAGTGATCCCCCACAAGTCACCTCCCTGCCAGCCCTAGATCTGGCCATGTCCTATCCTGATCTGGCTCACACACTCTCCATGGCTCCCTATTGCTCTCAGCATAAAGCCCGTGCATTTGGCCCCTTCCTTCATTCCGCCCCCACTTCCCAGATCCAACCACCTGGCCCCTGGTGAGTTCCTCAAACACACTCTGCTCTCCCTCAGCTCAGGGCATTTTCAGATGCTGTTCCTTCTGCCTGGAGTATTCGTTCCTCCCCTTGTCACCTACTAAACTTCCACTCCAGCATCGGAGAAGTTCTCCCTGACCTATCCCCATCCCTCTGCTATGTTCATCCAGCACCCGGGGCCTCGCCTTTGGAGCACCTGTCCTGGGTTGTAAATAAACCTTTACACGTGGAATTATTTGTTCAACCTCTGTCCCCCACCCCCTGAGAAGGCAGAAATCAGGGCCTGCCTGTGGTTCTGAAGCAGTGCCAGCAAACAATATGTGATCTGTTGATGAAATAAATGAACACACAAACTGACCCCCAAAATCTGAGTTTATGTCCTAGGACAAATGGCTTTCCAGCCTCCTAGCCCGCAGCTTCGCTCAGTTGGTAGAGCCCCTCATTCCCATGCTGGGGTCTCCACGTGTAAGCGTCTGGCTGAGTTAGGGGGTGGAGGGTGGGGTAGGTCTGCATCCTTTGCTTTTATTCTACAAAAACAGAACACTCAGCAAAGGGTCTTTGGGCAAGGGAGGAAGGAAGGGGCTTACAGGGGTCTGAGTTTACAAAACAACAACAAAAGTAAGCAGCCTCGAGCCCTACGATCCAGCCTCACGCCTCAGCAGTCTGCCCACATGAGCTGAGGGCCTCAGGTGGGTGATGTCCCGGTTAAAAGCGCTGACGTCAGGCTCCAGATTTCCTCAATTTGGAAGCCTGCCAAGGGTTCAGCCAGTAGGGGGTGAGCCCTGAGTCAGAGGTGGGGCTTAGGTCCTCTAAAGGCTCAGTGGGCAAGTCCTGGAGACCTGGCTCTGCAGGGGCGTGGCCTGAGGCCCTCAATCCGCAGGATCCTGGGGGCGGGGCCTGAGCCCAAGTGGGCAGGGCCGAGCCAGGTCCCTCAAACAGGACAGGTGTGAGAACTCAGGGGGCGGGACCTAAGCCTCAAGGGGCTGGATCAGACTCCCTAAGGGGCGGAGCCTTGCCTTGAGGGGCGTGGCCAGCACCATCAGGCTGCTCAACAGCGGTGCCTGGTCATCCAGGAGCTGAACCTGAACTTCGAGGGGAGTGGCCTATTCCCTCCGGATCTTTGGGGCGAGTCCTGGTCCTTCGGGGGCGTGGCCTCGGCCCGTCTGGGAGGGGCCTGGACCCCTGGGATCCGCAGGGATCGCGCCCACGCTCAGGCCCGCGGAGGCAGGGGCTCCACCTTGAGCCAGATCCCACTCTCCGTGCGCAGGATGAGCTCCGGCTTCCGCCGCACCTTGCGCGTTCGGTCCACACTCAGGCGGAAACGTAGCAGTGTTAGTGCCACAACCACGCGCATCTCGGCCATGGCGAAGCTCTGTCCGATGCAGTTCCTGGAGGAAGAGGGGACAGGGCTCAGGCCCAGCTTCTGTGTGAGCACTGGTCCCTGGGCGTCACATGCCTCCTTCGAAAATGAAGCAAGCATCCTGGGCTGGGTGAGGGTTAAAGTGAAACTCCACGCTGGGTGAGGGTTAAAGTGAGACCCCACGAATCGCTCAATTAATGTGACCTTGGGGTTGAGTGTCTGAATCCCGGTGCAGCCTCTTACTAGCTGTGTGTCCTGGATACATGGCGCCCCCTCTGAGTCTCAGTTCCTTCATCTGTAAAAACGGGGACAAAGGCATCATAGAGCCAATGGGAGCGTGGGAGCCCAGAACTCAGGGCCTGACACACCGTCGGTGCTCAATACCCAGGACGCTATTGCAGAGTCTGATTTGGGGGCCTCCTGGCGCACTGGGGAGAGGGTGCCGGGTTTTCAGAAAGGACGCCTGGGTGCCATCTGGTCTCTGCTCCTGAGAGGCACATTCCTGATCTTTCCCTGCCTCTGTTCATCCACAGCTGGCTTGGACTGGGGGAAATGGGTTACCTGGGTCCTGCAGAGAAGGGCACGTAGGCCAGTGGAGAGCGCTGCTGTGGGTTGTCCGGGTCAAAGCGGTAGGGGTTGTACACCTAGGGAGGAACAGCCTGGAGATAAGTCTGGGGGCTGCCCCAGACATCCCAGCCTGGCCCCCTTCCCTGAGCCTCTAGGGGTCAGTAAAGATGGATGGAGAGCACCTTAGAGCCACCTCTTCCATTCCACCTTGCACTTCCTGCAATGCAGCCACACCTGCCTCCTTCTGTTGTTCACACGCACCAGTGAGATTCCACCTCAGGGCCTTTGCACTTGCTATTTCCTCTGCCTAGAACAGGTTTCTCCCTGATCCTTCATCCCCTGGGGTCTCAGCTCAAACATCTCCTCAGCAAGCCCTTTCATAACCGCTCGAGCTAAAGTGCCCCATCCACTAGTTTTTATCTCTTTTTTTTATTTATTTATTTGTTTGTCTGTCTTTGTTT
The DNA here is from genome assembly GCF_003255815.1 of Theropithecus gelada. NCBI lineage: Eukaryota > Metazoa > Chordata > Mammalia > Primates > Cercopithecidae > Theropithecus > Theropithecus gelada. Next base: position 15,223,446 of record NC_037687.1, on the reverse strand, counting down.
GTCTTTGTTTGCTTGTTTGTTAGAGTCAGAGTCTCACTCAGGCTGGAGTGCAGAAGCAGGATCATAGCTCATTGCAGGCTGGGCGCGGTGGCTCACGCTTGTAATCCCAGCACTTTGGGAGGCCAAGGCAGATGCTTCTTCTCAGCTCAGGGGTTCAAGACCAGCCTGGCCAACATGGTGAAACCCCATCTCTACTAAAAATACAAAAAAATTAGCCAGGCGTGGTGGCACATGCCTGTAATCCCAACTACTCAGGAAGCTGAGGCAGGAGAATCTCTTGAATCCAGGAGGTAGAGGTTGCAGTGAGCTAAGATCACACCACTGCACGCACTCCAGCCTGGGCAACAGAGCAAGACTCTATCTCAAAAAAAAAAATAAATAACCATAGCTCATTGCAGCTGGGCCCAAGCGATCCTCCTGCCTCAGCCTCCTGAGTGGCTGGCACTGCAGATGTGCATCACCATGGCTGGCTAACTTTTTTTTTTTTTTAGAAATGGGGTCTCACTGTGTTACCCAGGGTAGGCTGAGCTGGAACTTCTGGCCTCAAACAATCTTCCCACCTTGGTCTCCCAAAGCACTGGGATTACAGACACAAGCCACCACATTGGGCCAACTTTTTCCTTTTTGGTAGAGATGGGGGTCTCGCTGTGTTGCCCAGGCTGGCCTCAAACTCCTGGGCCCGAGCAATCCTCCCACCTCAGCCTCCCAAAGTGCTGGGATTACAAGCGTGAACCACTGCGCCTGTAAACCGGAACTGGCCCAGTTTTTCTTTCTTTTGTGCATGTATCAATACCCAAAATCTTATTTATTTGATTATTATCTTCCCCAAAACTTCACTGTGAGCCCCGTGAAGACAAAGACAGTATCATCCTCTATTTTCAGAGTCCAGCACACACTCTGGCACACAGTAGGTGCTCAATAAATATTTTCTGCCCTAATGCATTAACAATGAGCGGGTGAATAAATGGCTAAATGCGGAGTGGTGAGGAGTGTGTGCACTGAGGCCCTGCATCCGGCCCTGCTCTCTGGCTCCCTGGGGCGCAGGGGAGGGGAGGACCTGAGGGCAGGGAGGATTGGGGCAGGCACTCACCTTGGAGTCAGGCCACACTGTGGGGTTGTGGTGGGTTCCATAGATGCTGACCAAACAGATGATTCCTGTGGGGAAAGATGGGATCAGTGGGGCCAAGGGGAGCCAGGGCCTCCTCCAGAAACATCCCCCCAACCTTGGGTCTCCCTAGAGCCATGATGTTCCCATGAGCCATCTGCCACCACCTTCTGTCCATCCTTCTCTAAAAAATTCTGCTGCCCTATACACTCTTCCTGCCTTTCCCTAGGAGAACCCTATCATCTTCTTTCTGGCTGCCACACTGGCCACATTGGGATCTTTCTTACTCGCAGATCTGACATTGCTCCTCTTCAGCTCAAGCACCTACATTGGCTCCCTGCTACCCCCAGGATTGAGTTCAAACGCCATCACCTGTCCAGGCCTTTCACAATCTGCATCCTGAGGCTGTACTCCATAAACATGCTCACTCTTTTACTTCCACACTCCAAGCCTCACCTGCCACATTCCCTCCTCCAGGCAGCCCTCCCTGCATTCCTCCCCATATTTGAGCTACTCCAGCCCCTGTCTCTCCCTTTAGCCCATTCCTGATTCCATATGCCTGGGAACTATCTGTGCCCTGCTGTATCTCCCCCAGAATGGGCAATGCTCAAAACCTGAGCCAGGGTCCCCAGTATCAACCAAGACAGGGCTTGGTCTCCAGGGAGTAACTGGCAACTGAATGAAACAGACCCTCCCCAACTGTACCCTCACAGGCCCATCCCTGTGACTCTGCTTCCTTCCTTTCCACCTGGACTAACTGGGCTCTATCTCCCTGCACACACAACTGCATTTCCTCCAATACCCCAGAAGCAGCAGGCACACAGAGAGCTACCCCATCTGCAGAGATAGTGCACCTAGGGCAGGCATGGCCAGGCCCCTGTGGACAACAGAGCAGCCACAGCATTGGAGGCAGTGCACCAGCAGCAGGGGGGAACATGGCGGGCACCTTTGGGGATGATACGCCCATCTGGGAGCTTGATGTCCTCCGTGCATTGGCGAGAGACAAGAGTGACAGGTGGGTACTGGCGCAGGCTCTCCTTAATGCACATAGTTGTGAAGGGCAGCTGAGTCAGATCGTCCCTGGGAAGAATGGAGATATAACTAGAAGCCGAACCACCAAGACACCACCTCCATGAAACACACACACACACACACACACACACGCACACACATACACACACACTCAGGGGCAGCTGGGCAGGAAACCAGTCTAGGATTTTAGACTTGCCCCAACTTCTGACATTTGCAGTTGTCTTATGCACAGGTGGGCAGTACTAATATTTAGTGTTTTGTGTATCTCGGGTCACTGCAACCTCAGCCTCGCAGGTTCAAGCGATTCTCCTGCCTCAGCCTCTTGAGTAGCTGGGATTACAGGCATGTGCCACCACGCCTAGCTAATTTTTGTATTTTTAGTAGAGACGGAGTTTCACCATGTCGGCCAGGCTGGTCTCAAACTCCTGACCTCAGGCAATCCACCCACCTCGGCCTCCCAAAGTGCTGGGATTACAGACATGAGCCTCAGCACCCGGCCAGTACTAATACTTAGGATGCAAAGTATCTGAGCACAGACCACTCAGAATAGCACTAGCACTGGGCCCTCTGCTGGACCCAGCATTAAGTCTTTAATTGATGAATTATGTGGAGGCCCAGGTGCACCTAGGTGAGGTGCGAGGACAGCCAAGGGGACTCAGGGCAATAGCAATATGTCAGTTTATATGGTCCATTTCTGTACTTAAAAAACTGGTGCAGGACAGGTGCGGTGGCTCTGGCCTGTAACCCCAACGCTTAGGGAGGCCAAGGTGGGCGGATCATCTGAGGTCAGGAGTTCAAGATCAGCCTGGTCAACATCGCGAAACCCCATCTTTACTAAAAAACACAAAAATTAGCTGAGGGTGTGGTGGTGTGCACCTGTAGTCTCAGCTACTGGGGAGGCTGAGGCAAAAGAATTGCTTGAACCCAGAAGGCAGACATTGCAGTGAGATGAGATCACACCCCTACTCTCCAGCCTGGGTGACAGAGTGAGACTCTTGTCTTAAAAAAAAAAAAAAAAAATGGTGCAGGCCAGGCATGGTGGCTCATACCTGTAATCCCAGCACTTTGGGAGGCTGAAGCAGGTGAATAACTTGAGCCCAGGAGTTCGTGACCAGCCTGGGCAACAGAGACCCCAACTCTACCAAAAGTTTAAAAATGAGCTGGGCATGATGGCACACACCTGTAGTCCCAACTACTCAGGAGGCTGTAGTGAGCTACGATCATGCCACTGTACTCCAGCCTGGGCCACAGAGCGAGAGCCTATCTAAAAAGAAAGAAAGAAGGAAAGAAGGGAAAGAAAGAAGGAAAGAAGGAAAAGAAAGAAGGAAAGAAGGAAGGAAGGAAGGAAGGAAGGAAGGAAGGAAGGAGGGAAGGAAGGAAGGAAGGAAGGGGAGAGAGGAAGGAGAGAAAGAGAGAGAGAGAAAAGGGCATTATCTCCTTATCATATTATTGACTTAATATTTTTTCCTTTGGACTTTAGGGCCCAAAATTGGGCTAATGATAACTCTTGGTTCATGTTCTAGATTAGATTAGTTTCTTTAAATCAACAGGTTCTCTTTCTTTTTTGGTGGAGTCTTGCTGTTTCGTCCAGGCTGGAGTGCAGTGGCACAATCTCGGCTCCCTGCAACCTCTGCCTCCCAGGTTCAAGCAATTCTCACGCCTCAGCCTCTCAAGCAGCTGGGATTACAAGCACACACCAATACACCCGGCTAATTTTTGTATTTGTAGTAGAGACGGAGTTTCACCATGTTGCCCAGGTTGGTCTTGAATTTCTGGCCTCAAGTGATCCACCCGCCTTGGCCTCACAAAGTGCTGGGATTACAGGCATGAGCCACCTCACCCAACCCAGGTTCTCTTTCAAAGAAATTTCATGGCTGGGCACAGTCGCTCACGCCTATAATCTCAGCACTTTGCGAGGCCAAAGTAAGAGGATCACTTGCACTCAGGGATTTGAGACCAGCCTGGGCAATACAGCAAGTCCCTATCTCTAAAAAAAAAACTTCAAAAATTAGCCAGTTGTGGTGGCACACACCTGTGATCCCACCTACTCAGGAGGCTGAGGCAGGAGGATTGCCCGACCCCAGGAGTTTGAGGCTGCATTGAGCGGTGATTGTGCCACTGCACTCCAGCCTGTCTCAAAAAAAATAAACTTCATCTTGCTATAAAGGGCGAACAGCCTCCCTGGCATAAAGGTATTCATCCGTACAAACACCACTGTGAAAGCAGTAGCATGTTATTAAATTGTGGCTATACACCATCTCCTGCTCAACTCTCTAAACCTGAGACATCTTCTCCCTTTGTTAAAAAGGAAGATTAGCAAAGCGTTCAGGATACAGTTGCACCCCACTGAGCATGTACCCCTGAGGCCATAATGTAAAAGGTTGAAATAGAACCTAAAGGAACCTTCTCACTATGTGAGTTGATGCTATTTAATGCTGTGGCTTTGTTTTCCTTTCTTTTTTTTTTTTTTTTTTTTTTGAGACAGGGTCTCACTCTGTCACCCAGGCTGGAGTGCATGGCATAATCTTGACTCACCACAGCCTCCACCTCCTGGCTTCAAGCAATCCTCCCACCTCAGCCTCCCAAGTAGCTGGGACTACAGACATGCACCACCCCGCCCAGGTAATTTTTTTTTTTTTGTAGAGACGGGGTTTTGTCATGTTGCCCAGGCTGGTCTCAAATACCTCAGCTCAAGCAATCCACCCCCATCGGCCTCCCAAAGTACTTGGATTACAAGTATGAGCCACCGCGCCCAGTCTAACGCTGTGTTTTCTTTTCGTCACCCAGAATCAGCTCGACATAGCATGAATCTGATAGAGACCGGGTTATTTGTTCTGATTCTCCACTTCCTCCCTGAATTAGAACTATATGCCTGTACCCTTTGTCATATGATTCTGCAGTGCCTTCTGCTCAGGTGAGTGGAGTATATATATGTCCTGCCCCATTCATGCTGGGCTTGGTCACATGACTTGTTAGCCAACGCAATGCTCTAGTGCAAGCAGAGCTTTTATTTTTATTTTTTTATTTATTTATTTACTTTATCTTTTTTTTTTTTTTTTTTTTTTTTTGAGACAGAGTTTCACTCTTGTAGCCCAGGCTAGAGTGCAATGCAACCTCAGCAACGTCCACCTCCCAGGTTCAAGTGATTCTCCTGTCTCTGCCTACCGAGTAGGGGGGATGACAGGCACCCGCCACCAGGTCTGGCTAATTTTTGTATTTTTAGTGGAGATGGGGTTTCACCGTGTTGGTCAGGTTGATCTCGAACTCCTGACCTCAGGTGATCCACCCACCTCGGCCTCCCAAAGTGCTGGGATTACAGGCGTGAGCCACCTCGCCCGGCCCAAGCAAAGCTTTTAAATTTCGTGACTTTTTGTGCTTCTGGAATCTGCCTTGAGAAGAACACGACCCAGGGTAGGCTCTGGTCCAAAGAGAAGAGAGAGGAAGTATATGAAGCAGATCTGAACCCAGCTCTTACTTTGGAAGCAACTCCACTCCACTTAGCCAAGAGCAGCAGCAACTAGAGTAATGAGCAGACAAGAGCAAGAAATATGTGCATACAAAAGCAATAAGTAACTGCTGGCTGTAAACCACTAAGTTTGGGAGCTGTTTGTTATGCAGCATTATTGCAATAACTGCTGACCAGGACACTTTGAGAACTTCTGCATTATGAGGCAGGCATAGGCACTATCACCACGCCCATTTTATAGCTGAAGAAATTGCAATTCAGGAAGCTAAAGTGGCTTGTCTGAGGTCACACCATCAGTAAGTGAGAGAGAAGAGGCTTACACCCAAGGTTCTGGCCTCAACCTGCCCCCTCCATTCCCCTGAGCTCGCACTCACCACTCCAGCTCCTCCAGCTCCCGGCCTTTCATGACTTCCTGAATCTCTTCCCGGCATTTCTCCTGGTATTCTGGATACTTTGCCAAATTGAACAGCACCCAAGAGAGCCCACTGGATGTTGTGTCGTGACCTGCAGGTAGATGAGGGTATCTGAATGGAGGCTGCCTGAAGAAAGCAGAGATGCTATCTGCAGCCAATGATGCCCCTTCCTGCCCTCCTCCAGCCTCACCCCACATCCTCACCCTCAAACATGAAGGTGTCTGCCTCAGCTCGGATATCCTCGTCTGACAGTTCCTTTCCATCTTCATCCTGGAATGGGCGGTAGAGGGTGCTCAGCCCACTTCATCCCACCCTCTGCATCCTAGGGGTTCCTCAAAACTCAGATATCTCCCCCCATCTTTTTTTTGTTGTTGTTGAGACAGAGTCTCACTCTATCACCCAGGCTGGAGTGCAGTGGCGCAATCTTGGCTTACTGCAGCCTCCGACTCTCAGGTTCAAGTGATTCTCGTGCCTCAGCCTCCCGAGTAGCTGGGATTACAGGCACATGCCACCACTCACAGTTAATTTTTATATTTTTAGTAGAGATGGAGTTTCGCCATATTGGCCAGGCTGGTCTCGAACTCCTGGCCTCAAGTGATCCACCTGCCTCATCCTCCCAAAGTTCTGGGATTACAGGCGTGAGCTACCACACCTGGTTTCCCTCTCTCTCTCTTAAGCCAAGCTGTGGGGGGAATTATTCCAGGAAGATGGAAATATGCAACTTGTCTAATAAAGATGGAAAGAGACCAGCCTGGTGGCTCACGCCTGTAATCCCAACACTTTGGGCGGCCAAGTTGGGAAGATCTCTTGAGCCTAGGAGTTCAAGACCAGCCTGGGCAACATAGTGAGACCCCATTTCTACAAAAAAATAATTAGCCAGGTGTGGTGATGCATGCCTGTAGTCCCAGCTACTGGTGAAGCTGAGACAGGAGGATTAAGCCCAGGAGGTCAAGGCTCCAGTGAACCATGACTGCATCACTGCACTCCAGCCTGGGTGACAGAGCAACCCTGGGTGAGAGATGCTGGTGAGGCTGTGGAGGAATAGGAACACTTTTACACTGTTGATGGGAATGTAAATTAGTTCAACCATTGTGGAAGACAATGTGGCAATTCCTCAAAGACCACTTGACCCAGCAATCCCATTACTGGGTATATAACCAAAGGAATATAAATCATTCTATTATAAAGATACATGCACACGTATGTTCATTGCAGCACTATTCACAATAACAAAGACAGGAATCAACCCAAATGCCCATCAATGAAAGACTGGATAAAGAAAATGTGGTACATATATACCATGGAATATTATTATACAGCCATAAAAAGGAACAAGATTATGTCCTTTGCAGGGACCTGAATGGAGCTGGAAGCCATCATCCTTAGCAACCTAAGGCAGGAACAGAAAACCAAACACCACATGTTCCCACTTATAAGTGGGAGCTGAACAATGAAAAAACACGGACGCAGGGAGGGAAACAACACACATTTGGGGCCTATCAGGGCGGCAGTAGGAGGGAGAATATCAGGATAAATAGCAAATGCATGCAGAGCTTAATACCTAGGTGATGAGTTGATAGGTGCAGCAAACCACCATGGCACATGTTTGCCTAGGTAACAAACCTGCACGCCCTACACATGTCTCCTTGAACTTTAAATTTAATTTAATTTAAAAAAAATTTTTTTGAGACAGAGTTTCTCTCTTGTTCCCAGACTGGAGTGCAGTAGCGCAATCTTGGCTCACTACAACCACTGCCTCCCAGGTTCAAGCGATTCTTCTGCCTCAGCCTCCAGAGGAGCTGGGATTACAAGCGCATGCCACCACGCCCGGCTAATTTTTTTTTCTCTTTTTAGTAGAGACGGTGTTTCAACATGTTGGCCAGGCTGGTCTCGAACTCCTGACCTCAGGTGATCCTCCTGCCTCAGCTTCCCAAAGTGCTGGGATTACAGGCATGAGCCACTGCGCCCGGCTTATCCTAGAACTTTAAATTAAAATTTTAAAAAACAAGAAAAAAGAAAAGAAAGATGGAAAGAGGGACAGAAAGTCAACAGTGAGGAGAAGAAGGGAGTTCCTATTTCTTGAGCAGCCTCTAACACCAAACATCCCACTGGATGCCTGACAACCTTGTGATCAGGTTTTATGATCACCATGGTATAAAAGGAGAAACTGAGGCTCGGGAAGACAAGTCATATGACTAAGGTCAAACATCCACTAAGCGACAGAGCCAGGACTGGAATCCAGGACTATTTGAATCCAGAACCCAAAAGGTCCACAGACACACCAGTGAGTGACCATACAAGTGTCTCATCTCTTCAAGGTCATGTCCCTCCCTCCCTCCCTCCCTCCCTCCCTTCTTTCCTTCTTGACAGAGTTTCACTCTTGCAGACCAGGTTGGAGTGCAATGGCATGAGCTCAGCTCACCACAACCTCCAGCTCCCAGGTTCAAGCGATTTTCTTGCCTCAGCCTCCCGAGTAGCTGGGATTACAGGTGTGCACCACCACACCTGGCTAATTTTGTATTTTTAGTAGAGACGGGGTTTCTCCATGTTGGTCAGGCTGGTCTGGAACTCCCGACCTCAGGTGATCCGCCCACCTCAGCCTCCCAAAGTGCTGGGATTACAGGTGTGAGCCACCGCACCCGGCCCAAGGTCATATATTTCATTTTTGCAATTTTGATGAGCTGAATGGTGCCCTGCCCACCCCTACCCCCACCCCCACCCCCACCCCGCCCCACCGCTAGAATTCATAAGTCCTAACTTCCAATACCTCAGACTATGACCATGTTTGGAGAGAGGTCTTTGCAGAAGTAATCAAGACAAAATGAACTCATTAGGGCAGGGCCCTAATCCAATGTGACTGGTGTCCTTATACAAAGAGAAGAAGACAGAGACAGGCACAGAGGGAAGATGATCCACAGACATAGGGAGAAGACAGCCTTCTGCAAGCCAGGGAGCAAGGCTTGGAACAGATTCATCCTTCATGGCCCTTAGAAGAAACCAGCCCTGCAGATACCTTGATCTTGGACTTCTAGCTTCCAGAACTGTGAGAGAATAAATTGTTGATGTTTAGGCTATTTAGTTTGTGATACTTTGTAATAGCAGCCCAAGAAAACTCACCCAGTGAGTCTTACAGGTTCTGACCCCATCCCAGACCCATGTGAATTTTTTTTGTTTTGCGTGTGTGTGTTGTTTTGTTTTGTTTTGTTCTGAGACAGAGTCTCGCTCTGTTGCCCAGGCTGGAGTGCAGTGGCACCATCATAGCTCACTGCAGCTTCCAGCTCCTGGGCTCAAGCCACACTCCTGCTTCAGCCTCCCAAGTAGCTGGGACCGTAGGCATGCAGCACCACACCCAACTTATTTATTTTTTGTAGAGACAGGGTCTCCCTGTGTTGCCAGGCTGATCTCCAATTCCAGGGCTCAAGCAATCCTCCCTCCTCGGCCTCCCAAAGTGCTAGCATTACACATGTGAGCCACAACGCCTAATGGAGTTCTAACATTTATCATTTTATACGCAATTCCTGGAGAGGCCATCCAGGGCAGGGCTCCACCCTCCAGGGCCCAGCCTCACCCTGGCCAGGAGCAGCACATCAATGAAGTCCAAGGTCTTCCCCTGCTTGGACTTAAGCCAGGCCTCGGCCCCCTGCTGACGCAGTGCCCGCCGCCGTTCCTGGATAACTTCAGTGGTGAAGTGGTGTACCATGTCACAGGCCTGCCGGAACCTCCGCCCATCCGCCGAGCGATAGTAAATGAAGTCGAGGTAATGGTGCAAGCGATACTGACGCCGGACAGCCAGAGCACTCAGTTCAATGATAGCGGAGATATAATCACTCATCTTCCTGCCAGGGAGAAAGGAAGCCATGAGTGTAGCCCCTTCCCCCAGCACAGCACAGCCATGGCTTGGCTAAGACCCATGGCTAAGACCCGTGGCTTGGCTAAGATAAGCCTTCACTCCCCATTGAGTAGATAACAAAGAGAAACCCTATATTAACTCTATTTTTATTTCATTTATTTATTTTTTAGATAGGGTCTTGCTCTGTCACCTAGGCTGCAGTACAGCGGCATAATTATAGCCCACCACAGCCTCGAACTTATGAGCTCAAGCGATCCTCCAGCCTTGGCCTCCCAAAGTGCTGGGTTACAGGCCTGAGCCACCACACTCGGTCCCATATATATTTTTAAACAGGCCCAAAGAGGGATAAGGACTTTCAACATAGGCATAGTCATTGTAGCATCACTAAAGCTAAATGGTTACACTCCTCAGCATGGGAGAAAATATTTGCAAATTATATATCTGATAAGGGATTAGTACCTAAAATAAATAAAGAATTCTTAAAACTTATTTTAAAATGGGCAATGGATATGAATAGGCATTTCTCTAAAAAAGACAGAAATGACCAATGAGAATGTGAAAAGATACTTAACAGCACTGGTCACCAGAGAAATGCAAATCAAAGCCACAATGAGATACTACTTCACCCCACTAAGATGACTAAAATCAAAACTTATAGTAACAAGTGTTGGGCTGCACTCCAGCCTGAGCAACAGAGCAATACCCTATCTCAAAAGCAAACAAACAAAACAACAACAACAAGCAAGTGTTCGTGAGTATGTGGAGAAACTGGAGCTCTCACACTCACTGGTTGGAAGAGCAAAATGGTACAACCACTTTGTACCATGTTGAAACCCACTGAAATAAAGTTTAGCAGTTCCTCACAACGTTTAAATTGGAATTACCATATGACCCAGCAATTCTGCTCCTAGGTATATAGCCAAGATAATTAAAAATACATGTTCACACAAAAGTTTGTGCATGAATGTTAATAGCAGCCTTATTCATAGTAGTCAAAAAGTGGAAACAATGTCTATCGATGGATGACTGGATAAACAAAATGTGGTATTATGTGGTAAATGGAATATTATTCATCAATGAAAAGAAATACATAACCGATACATGCTACAATATGGATGAGCCTTTAAAACATTATGCTGGGTGAAACAAGCCAGACACAAAAGTCTGTATGATTCCATCTGTGTGAAATATCCATAACAGGCAAACCTATAGAGACAGAAAGTAGATTGGTGATTGTCTAGACCTGAAGGAGAAAGGAAAGGGCAAGGGTTGCTAAAGTGTATGAAGTTTCTTGGAGTAGGGGGAGGATTGATGAAAATATTCTAAAATTGATTATAGTAATGGTTGCACAACTCTGGATATACTAAAAGCAATTCAGGTGTATTCTTTAAGTGAGTAAATTGTATAGTATGTGAATTGTCTCTCAGTAAAGCTTGTATTAAAATAATGATAATAATAATAATGGGTGAAGCATGCTTGCAGGGAGCTGTCCTCAGTCCTGAAGTGGGCTCGTTTTTATGCCCTTATTGCAGTCTGTCGTTTTCTTGTTTACTTACTTGTTCATGGTTATTGCCTGTCTTCCTACTGAAATGGAAGTTCTAGAGAAGCAACATCTTGTCTTTCTTGTTGACTATGGTGTTCCCAGCACCTAGTTCAGGGCTGGCCCTTACTAGGCACTCAGTAAATATTTCTTGGATTAATTAATTATTTAATTTCTAAAGCCATCTTTAATTATTTAATTACTAAGACCATCTCTGCCTTATCCAACTGGAACACGTCCCTATAATGCCTAGAGTAACAAAGTCATTAGCTTGTTACTGAGGACCTACTATGTGTGGCAAGCTTTGCATTAATTGTCTCCCTTATTCCTTATGTCCCCACTTAGACTATGAACTTCACAGAACTGTGACTGTCTGTTGTTCACCACCCTGTCCTCAGCAGCAATATCATGGTGCCAGGCACATAGTGGGTGCATAATTAATATTTGATGAATGAATGAATGAATGAACCAAGGCATTGATTATTTGATTCATTTACTCAACAAATATTCTCTGAGCATCAATTATGTGCCAGGGCAGTGCTACATCATTTTATCCTTAAAGCATCTCTCAGAGAGTACGAGATTGACATCCTTTTTTTACAAATAAGGAAACTGAGCCTCAGAAAGAGGGGAGGACACTGTTCAAAGACCACACACTCTTCATAGTAGAATGAAAAAATACTAACATTTACTAAGCACCTACTATACACCAAGCCATTGATTCACATTATCTCATTTAATTCTCACACAATGACTCTGGGGAAGGAATTATGAAGTCCATTTTTTTTATTAACAAAAAAATGAGGCTCAGAGAAATGGTCAGTTTCCTGGAACCACACGACCCATCCGTGGCAGAGCTCCCACAGGCCAGAGTTGTCTAATGCCTGGGAGTTCCCTTTCTCCTGCCACCATCTTGCCCCTAGAGCAGCTGGCTCCACAGTCCCAAGAAGGGTCACACTCACTCTTGGCAGTTGCTGTTGTAGCTGAAGACGCATTTCTGAAGACTGTCCAGGGTCATAAGGCTGATATGCTCAAACATATCAAGGGAGACCACTGAGCCCTCTGCCAGACGCCGCCATTTAGCCTGGAAGAGAGATACATGGTGACTGTGCATGAAAACCAGAGACAGGGAGTCAGCCTAACAAGGACCCGACTGCATTTTCACTACGAGCTCATTCTATAGATAAAGTCAGTGAGTCCTCCTGACATCACATGGCTTGCCCATGCATGAGTTGGAGCCTGGACCAGCCTCACTCCCAGGACACCCTCTTCCCACAAAGCCTTGGGACTCACATGCATAATGTCAGTGCACTGGTTGAAGATCTTCATGTAAGGCTTCAGGATATCAAAGTGGAAGGCAGGTGTCAGCAGGCGACGGTGCCGGCTCCACTTGTCACCTTTGCTGAGCAGCAGCCCATCCCCTGGGCCCAGAAGACTGAGGTTAGGGACCTCTCCTGTTACTCTGAAACCCTCCAAGGAACCCCACACTCTTCCCTCTCTTCTCTGAAGCCCCAGCCCCAGCCTACCCACTGGGCACTCACCTAGCCAAGGTTTTAGGAAGCCATAGAAGAGGTCATCCTTGGGGGCGATGGCAGCTGTGGAGGGCAAAGGGCCAATGATGACTCTAAATAGAGTCCTTCCTTCCTTCCTTCCTTCCTTCCTTCCCTCCCTCCCTCCTTCCTTTCTTTTTCTTTCTCTCTTTCTTTCTTTCTCTCTCTCTCTCTCTCACTTTCTCTCTCTCTCTCTCACTTTCTCTCTCTCTCTCTCACTTTCTCTCTCTCTCTCTCTCTCACTTTCTCTCTCTCTCTCTCTTTCTTTCTTTCTTTCCGGAGTCTCACTCTGTCACCCAGGCTGGAGTGCACTGGTGCGATCTTCACTCACTGCAACCTCTGCCTCCCAGGTTCAGGTGGTTCTCCTGCCTCAGCCTCCCGAGTAGCTGGGATTACAGGTGCCATCATCACACCCAGCTAATTTGTTTGTATTTTTAGCAGAGACAGGGTTTCACCATGTTGGCCAGGCTGGTCTCAAACTCCTAACCTCAAGTGGTCCACCCACCTCAGCCTCCCAAAGTGCTGGGATTACAAGCATAAGCCACCACACCTGGCCTCAAAACAGAGTTCTAACTCTTGAACTTTGCTTATGACTTCCTTAGGCCTCCTCACTGGGCTCTGACCTCCCACTGTATTCCTCCAGTCCATCCTCCACACCTACCCAAGAAAAATTCTTATAAAACACTGATCTCAATATGAGCCTCCCCTGCTCAAACGCCTCCCATGGCTCCCCATTGCGCTTGTAAAAAGTTCAGGTTCAGCCTGGCGTTGAAACCCAATTCCATCTGGCCCCTGTATGCCTCTCCCACCTCATCCTTCAACATACACCAGATAACCCTATTCTCATCACATGCTGTGGATCACCTCTGAACCTTTGGTCAGGCTGAGCTGTCTATCCAGAATAGCCTTCTTCACCTGAGCCTTCCCCTAATCCACTCCCTTTTTTTTTCTGCCAGCTCAGGTCATCTGAATCACACCTCCTGTGCTCCCAGCCTCCAGCCTCACCCTCTCCAGTGTGTCCCTCATGATAACCCCAGGAGAATCTCATCTGACTATCAGATCTGACCATGCCCCTTCCTGCTCACACACCCATCACTCTCACATACCAGCCCATTTTCAAAGCCCTGAATGATTTGCCTTTGTCCAAATCTCTCTCAAGACACCTCTGTCTTCCATCCCCCATTCGACATCACAGAACTAACACCACATAACCTTTTTTTTTTTTTTTTTTTTGAGATGGGGTCTCGCTCTGTCACCCAGGCTGGGGTGTATGGTGAGATCATAGCTTACTGCTGCCTCCAATTCCTAGATTCAAGTGATCCTCCCACCTCAGCCTCCCGAGTAGCTGGGACTACAGACATACGCCACCACACCTGGCTAATTTGTTAATTTTTTGTATAGACAGGGTATTGCCATATTTCCCAGGCTGGTCTTGAACTCCTGAGCTCAAGTGATCCTCCAAATTCAGCCTCCCAAAGTGTTGAGATTACAGGCATAAGCCACCATGCCCAGCCACACCACAGAACTTTTCTCAGCTCCTCAAAAAGACCACGTGCTGTCTCTTCTCTGAGACTTTCCACCAGTTGCTCTCTCTGCCTCAAACACTCTTCCCTCATCCTGTAGTCTCAACTTGAATGCTTCTCCCCACCCCTGACCCAGCAATCACTCTGGATTGTATCCACTTAGTTACAAGCTCCTTAGCAGAAGGGTTCATGTTGATCACTGATATATTGTGCTAAATAAGTTTTTTGTTTTGTTTTTTTTTTTTTTTTTGAGACGGAGTCTCGCTCTGTCGCCCAGGCTGGAGTGCAGTGGCCGGATCTCGGCTCACTACAAGCTCCGCCTCCCGGGTTTACGCCATTCTCCTGCCTCAGCCTCCCGAGTAGCTGGGACTACAGGCGCCCGCCACCTCGCCCGGCTAGTTTTTTGTATTTTTTAGTAGAGATGGGGTTTCACCGTGTTAGCCAGGATGGTCTCGATCTCCTGACCTCGTGATCCGCCCGTCTCGGCCTCCCAAAGTGTTGGGATTACAGGCTTGAGCCACCGCGCCCAGCCTAAATAAGTTTTTATTAAATGAATAAATAAGTCAATCCAAGGATGGATGAATGAAAGAATAAATGGGTGGATGGATGAGTAGATGGACAGATGAGTAGTACATGGATGGAAGAATAAGTGGATGGATGAATAGCAGATGGATAGATGGTGGGTGGGTGGATGGATGGATGAATGGATGGTTGGATGGGTGGATGGTGGATGGATGGATGAATGGATGGATGGATGGATGAATGAGTGGATAGGTGGATGGTGGATGGATGAGTGGATGAATGAATGCATGGATGGATGGATGGATGGATTCTCCTTCTATATACTGAACAGATTTGGGGCTGAATGGGCAGAGGCCCGGGAAGGAAGTATCTGAAATTCGAGTGGTATCACTTTTACCTGAATGTGACTCAGCCACCTACACACACACACTCCCTAGGAATTGGCCAATTGCGTACATAATCATCTGCCCACTCATCCTCCCATTCAACACACCTCTTCTGCTGCCTTTCTGTGCCCAACCCAAGTTGGGTGATGCTGGGGGCCCACAGATGGCTCAGCTCTATGTCCTCCCTGGAGGAGCTCCTGAGCAGGGCAGGAAAGGGAAGCAGAGGCATGTCATGCAACTACCAAGAAGGTAGAAAGTGTGGTAGGTGCTAAGGAGGGCTCAGAAAAAGGGCTGCTGGAAGTCAGAGCAGGCTTCCTGGAGGAGGCAGCATTGAAGAGGAAAGCAGGAGTCCAGTCACTCCTCTCCTGTCCGCGCTCTGGACTCCAAGATAGGTTCCACAGGGATCTTTCTGACACCCAGATCTGGTCAATAGCTGCCTTGTTCAAATACCTCCCATGGCTCCCTGTCACTCCTAGGATAAAGTGCAAGTGCATTCACTTTGCAGTCCAGTTCCTGCTTAACTGTCAGTCTCATTTCCTATTCCCCCCAACATGTCACCTTCACTGCAGCCACCCTAAGTCACCTGAATTTCCCTGGAATTTTCGCACATCTGCATCAGTGCACTGGCAGGACTTTCCATCTGGGACTCCTTCTCTGGCAAACTCCTAGGCATCCTTTAAGGCCCAGCATCACTGACACCTCCTCCAGGAAGCCTTCTCCAAACTCCCTTCTCAGCTGAACCATTGCTCTCTCATCCTCAGGTTCCTTTTCCACTCCAACTCTGACCACTCAATGCCAGGAAAGTCTGTGTCCACGTTCCTCACCAGTTTCCCCCTCCGGCAAAAAGGAGATGGTAGTCCAGGTGCCATGATTCACACCTGCAGTCCCAGCACTTTGGGAGGCTGAGGCAGGAGGATCACTTGAGCCCAGAAGTTCAAGACCAGCCTGGGCAACACAGCAAGACTCTGTCTCTACAAAAATGTTCTTTAAAAAGAAAAAAAAAAGAGGGAGAGATGAGATGGTGTATGAAATACCCCCACACAGTGCCAGCATGGAGAAACTCATGCTCAGAAAACTGCATATCACTGTGTTTGAGAGCTTGGGTTCTGGGCTAGCTAGGTCTGCATTCAAATTCCAGCCCTGCCACTAACTAGATATGTAAGCCTGGACATGTTACCACTGCCAAAGGAGAAAAATAGAACAATCCTCCCTCATGGTATCCCTATAAGACTCAACAAGCTCTTGTGTTCCTGGCACATGGTAGGTGCTCATTAAACATGTGTGTATATAAATATATAATTGACCAACTGTTGGCTATTTTTATTACTATGATTAAAATGATGATTTCTTGGCATCAAGAACTTGTGAGATAAATGTTTAGGTTTCCTGTTAATAGAAAATTAATGCAAGCCCTCTGTGGAAAACAGCAAGGTGATTCCTTAAAAACTTAAGTACAGAATTACCATATGACTTGGCGATTCTACTTCTAGGTATCTACCCAAGAGAGAAATGAAAACATATGTCCACCCCAAAACTTGAACATATATGTTCATAGTAGCATGATTCACAATAGCCAAAAGGTGAACAGATAAACAACAACAACAAAAATCCATACAGTGAAATGAAGTCAGCCCTAATGACCAACCTGGACAATATAGCAAGACCTCATCTCTACAAAAATAAAAATAAAAATTAGCTGGGCATGGTGGTGCGTGCCTGCAGTTCCAGCTACTCGGAAGGCTGAGGCAGGAGGAGGATCACTTGAGCCCAGGACTTCAAGGCTGTAAAGAGTTGTGACTGCACCACTGCACTCCAGCCTCTGGGTGACAGGGTAAGACTCTGTCTCAAATTAAAAAAAAAAAAAAAGAAGAAGAAACTGATTCATACTGCAACGTAAATGAACTTCAAAAACATTATGTTGAGTAAAAGAAAACAGACACAAAAAGATCACATTTTGTGTAATTCCCTTTCTATGATGTACCCAGAATAAGCAAATCCATAGAGACAGAAAGCAGATTCAAGGTTACCAGGGGACAGGAGGAGGAGGGAAATGGGAAGTGATTACTCAATGGGTATAGAGTTTTTTTATGGGGTGATTAAAACTTTTGAAGCTGGAGAATGCTGGTGGTTGCCCAACATGGTGAATACACTAAATACCACTGATTGTTCACTTGTAAATGGTTAATTATATGTTACATGAATTTCACCTCGATTTTAAAAAGATGATACAAAAGCAAGCCACAATTATATGTCTATATATCATGATGTTCTCTATAAGGCACGTTTACCTACTTTCTCTCATGAAAATTTCCTAGTCCAAAGGCCCATAAGATGATAGGGGAAACTGAGGCTCCAACAGGCTGTGGGCCCTCCTCCCGGCTCAAGGGCTATGGCAGCTCCAAGCTCAGAGCAGCAAGCTACTCCCAGGTGTGGCCCCAGGAGGTCCTGATCGGGGGTGGAGTCTGTGACTGGAGCCTGATCTGTGTAATTCCAGGTGGGGGCACCCTGGGGCCAAAAGGCCTCACTCCAGGCTGACTCACAGCCCCACCCTCTCCATCCTGGAGTTCCCTATCTGGCTTCTCCGGTGGGGAACGCAGAACACCCCTCCCTCCACTGGAGGAGGGGAGGGCAAGAGGCTTAAGCATCTGCTACATGCCAGCCCCTCCTGGGGCGCTACTCCTCGGTCTGTTTGGAGTCTCAGAACCAGGCAGGATGGTGGTCAGGAAACTGATGCTCTGAGTGGGAGGAGGAGGGAGGAAGAAGGAGAAAGAAGAAAAAGAGAGGCCGGGCACTGTGACTCACACCTGTAATACCAGCACTTTGAGAGGCCGAGGCGGGAGGATCACTTAAGGTCAGGAATTCAAGACCAGCCTGGCCAATATGGTGAAGCCCCGTCTCTACTGGAAAAAAAAAAAAAAAAAATTACAAAAATTAGCCAGGTGTGGCGGTGCACACTCGTAGTCCCAGCTACTCGCGAAGCTGAGGCAGGAGAATCACTTGAACCCGGGAGGCAGAGGTTGCAGTGAGCTGAGATCATGCCACTGCACTCCACTCTGGGAAGAAGAAGAAGGAGAAGGAGAAGGAGAAGGAAGAGGAAGAGGAAGAGGAAGAGGAAGAGGAAGAGGAGGAAGAGGAGGAAGAGGAGGAGGAGGAAGAGGGAGAAAGAAGAAGTAGAAGGAGGAGGAGGAGAGGAAGAAGAAGAAGAGAAGGGAGGAGGGGGGAAGAGGAGGAGTAGAGAGAGAAATAGAAGGAGGAGAAGAGGGAGGAAGAAAAAAGGGAAGGAGGAAAAGAGAAAGAAAAACATATATTAAAAAGGCAGAAGAGAAACCTTTATTAGTACCTATCCATATTATTTTTTAACCTTTTTAAAATTTTTTTAGAGACAGAATCTCACTATGTTGCCTATGCTGGATGCAATGGCACAATCATAGGTCACTGCAGCCTCAACCTCTTGGGCTCAAGCAATCCTCCTACCTCAGCCTCCTGAGTAGCTAGGACTATAGGCATGCACCACCACACGTGGCTAATTTTTAAAAATTTTTTGTAAAGATAGGGTCTTGCTGTGTTGCCCAGGCTGGTCTTGAACTCCTGGGTTCAAGTGATCCTCCTGCCATGGCCTCCCAAAGTGCTGAGATTGCAGGCATGAGCCACTGCACGTGGCCTCTTATCCACATTATATTATTCAGCCTTCACAACTGCATCCATTTTACAGATCAAAACCTGAGACCCAGAGAGGCTAGATAAGTGGCTGGGGTCTCATAGCAAGCATGTGCCAAAGCCAGAATTTGGAGCCAACCCAACTCAGTTCTGGCCCGGGGCTCTTCCCACAAGTTGATACTCATCCCTCAGAAGAGTCACTTCTCCCTCCCAAGGTCTAGGTTTTCCCCTTAGTTCAATGGGGATCGTCATCGCTTTACAAATGTAATAACGGGAGACAAAGAGGCATCGAGAGAGAATAGCTGCAGAAGGGGAGGATGGCAGCTTCTTCTTTCACAGCTCCTGGGTGGCAGCCCTGGAGATGGTCCCCAGATGCATGTTTGTAGAGGCAAAGCTGGGACAGAGATCCTAAAATTCCTGGAATCCCCCCCCCTTTTTTTTTGAGAGACTAAGTCTTGCTCTGTCACCCAGGCTGGAGTGCAGCAGTGGTACAATCACAGCTCACTGCAGCCTCCAACTGCTGGGCTCAAGCAATCCTCTCACCTCAGCCTCCTGAGTAGCTGGGACTACAGGCACGCACCACCACACCCAGCTAATATTTTTAAATGTTTTTGTACATTGATGGAGTCTTATTAGATTACCCAGGCTGGTCTTAAACTCCTGGGCTCAAGTGATCCTCCCATCTCAGCCACCCAAGTAGCCGGGACTACAAGTGCATATCAGTGCCACTGGGTAATTATTTATTTTTTTCGAGGGACAGGGTCTTACTATGTTGCCCAGGCTAGTCTCAAACTCCTGGCCTCAAGCAACCCTCCTGACTCAGCCTCCCAAAGTGTTGGGATTACAGGTGTGAACCGCCACACCTGATCTACTGGAGCTCAGTGGTTCATTTGAGAGTGAGCTTTCTCAGGTGTTCTCTGATACCTCTGGAGGTGCCCAGGTAATATGGGTTTGTTGTGTCCCCATCCAAATCTCATTTTGAATTATAGTTCCCATAATCCCCATGCGTCATGGAGGGATCCAATGGGGGGGTAATTGAATCATGGGGGAGATTACCCCTGTGCTGCTGTTTCCATGATAGTGAATGAGTTCTCACGAGATTTGATGAATTTATACAGGGCTTTTCCCCTTTTAACTTGGCACTTCTCCTTCCTGCTGTCATGTGAACAAGGACGTGTTTGCTTCCCCTTTCGCCATGATTGTAAGTTTCCTGAGGCCTCCCCAGCCCTGCAGAACTGTGAGTCAATTAAACCTCTTTCCTTTAAAAATTACCCAGTCTAGGGCAGTCCTTTATCGCAGCGTAAGAACGAACTAATACACCAGGTACACAAGGCCACACTGAGGATCTAGAGTCCCGCTCATGAGGAAGATAGAGCTGGACACAGACATACCCAGGTCCAAAGGGTTAAGACTGAGAATAGGTCTGTCTGGGAAGTCAGGGAAAGACTCCTGGAGGAGGTGGCCATTGGAGCTGGGTGTCGAAGGCTGAGCAAGAGCTTGCCAAGCACACTTGGGAGTCTCACATCTTGGGATAGGTGTGGACTGCACAAAGAAGAAGCAATTCTTCCACATCTCCCTCCCTGCCAGTCAGAGTCAGCCCGAGTGATGACAACAGGCTTCAGGCTGAGTCACCAAGAGTCCTGGCCATAATGGGAGTGTCAGAACCAAATCATGGGAGTGCCATGGCCAGGGATTGAGTAACACTTACTTAACAAAACCATAGGGAACAACTGCCTATCCAAACATGCTTGGCTCTGACTGCCGGATGGATGGACATTCCCTCGAAGTTCCTGGAACTCTTAGTCATCTTTGCCCATACCGTTCTCACAATCTGGATTGCCATTCTTGCTTTGGTGAACTCTTATTCATCCTTCAAAGCCCTATTCAAATGACCCTTCCTCTGGATATCCCACCTGTCTAAAATCTCAGATAGGCTCTGGGAGTTGAGGACTCACACATAGCTCAGAGGCCCAGTGCACCTACCTGAGGCTCCCAAAATGGGCTTGATGTAATCAGGGTGCACCAGAACCAACAGCGGCAGGACAGGTCCCATCCACACCAAGAGTATATGGTGCATGTTGTCTAGTACCTTCTTCTCATCTTGAAGGCCCGCCTCATTTGGAAGGTACTGCAAGAGGTAAGGGAGGAGCAATGAGGAGGTACCCAGACCCAGCTTCCCCCACTGCCTTCCTCCTGCCACCTCCTGTAGTCTCAAAACAAGCCCAATAGTGCTACATGATGATTTTAGGCAGCTGGCTGCACCTCCCTGGGCCTCCATTTCCTCATCTGAAAAAATGGAGAAGAATCAACTCTCCCTCTGAGGGCAGTAGAAAGGATTCATGAAATAACAAAGCAAGAGCCCCAGCATGGGCCTGACGCTGGCTGATGTTCAATGGCTAAAAATAGTAGCCAAATGTAGTGGCTCACATCTGTAATCCCAGCACTTTGGGAGGCCAAGGCAAGCAGATCACCTGAGGTCAGGAGTTCGAGACCAGGCTGGACAGCATGGTGAAACTCCGTCTCTACTAAAAATACTAAAATTAGCTGGGCTTGGTGGCAGGCGCCTGTAATCCCAGCTACTCAGGAGACTGAGACAGGAGAATCGCTTGAACCCAGGAGGCGGAGGTTGCAGTGAGCCGAGATCATGCCATTGCACTCCATCCTGGGAGACAAGAGCAAAACTCCGTCTCAAAAAAAACATGCCTGTAATCACAGCTACTCAAGAGGCTGAGGCAGGAGAACCACCTGAGCTTGGGAAGTTGAGGCTGCAGTGAGCTTCGACTCAGCAAGGTCGAATGGTTTTTCTGAAGTTACAAGTTAAGTAGGTGACTGTTCTGGTTTAGGCTCCCCCAGAAGGAAGTCCTGAGACAATGGTTCTTTTTTTTTTTTTTTTTTTTTTTTTTTTTTT